>NW_005367587.1:6869804-6910697 GCF_000412655.1 Myotis brandtii
AAAAGGCAAAGATACAAATTATGAACAACAAATACACATCTATCAACAAGTGAATCTAAAAATCAAGTGAATAAATAATCTGATGAACAGTATGAACTGGTGATTATAATAGAATCAGGGACATAGAAAGGGAATGGACTGACTATCCTTGTGGGGGGGAAAGGGGTGTGGGAAGAGACTGGACAAAAATCGTGCACCTATGGATGAGGACAGTGGGTGGGGAGTGAGGGCGGAGGGTGGGGTGGGAACTGGGTGGAGGGGAGTTATGGTGGGAAAAAAGAGGAACCAAAATGTAATAATGAACAATAAAGATTTAATTAAAAAAAAAAATCAAAGAGGATAAAAGAGAAGCAGAACGCATTATTTATTTTATCTATATAGATTTAATTTGCATGAATCTCACTCAAGAGCATTTGCTTTCTTATAATTAAATTGCCAACAAATGTAGTCAACTTGGCCATAGCTCTGTAGTATTAAAAGGCAGATTTCATAATGGTGTAGAGACAGTTATAATTATTTTTAACTCAATTTCTTGTGAAAAAGCAAAAACAAATAAGTATAAGACAACTTTAAAAGAAAGTATTTTAAAGTAGAGAAGAAAACTCAGAAAATAATTTTGATAACATTTCATGCATGTTTTGTTTTTTTTTCCATTTATATCTTTTTTAATATATATTTTTATTGATTTCAGAGGAGAGGGACAGAGATAGAAACATCAATGATGAGAGAGAATCAATGATCAGTTGCTTCTTAACCAGTTAACTGCCACGAGTCCAAAATGGAAACCATCCCCACTGTGTCTATAGACGCTTATGGCCTACAAAGGGTTAACTGCTACTTATTACAATTTGTTCTCTTTGGTTTTACACTTAGGCCAAAGTTGAGAGTTTATTTGTTTCAAAATATCTTTCTTATAATTCCAAGATTGCTGCAGAGTAATTGGAAGCTACACTCACCTCCTCCCTACACCAAACCAGATTTACTGCTAAATTATAGAGCAAGCAATCTGAATATCCAACTGAAGACTAGCTGAACATAAGTATTATAATCAAGGAATTACATTACAGAAGCCACATAGAAACCAGTAAGAGGAGCAGAGACATGGAAAAGGTCTGGCCCCCATGCCCATGTGCAGTGGTTCAGAATATCTTAGTTGCAAAAGTCCCCCCTGAAGAGTATGGTATCTCAAACTCACTGACTGAAAGTAAAAAGATGGAAATAGATATTTCATGCAAAAGGAAACCAAAGAAAAGCAATACTTATATCAGACAAAACAGACTTCAAAACAAAGTTTATAAAGAAGAGACAAACAGGACATTAAATAATACTAAAGCATCCATCCAATAAGAGAATGTAACACTTGTAAACATATATGCACCCAATATAGAAGCGCCTAAATATATAAAGCAAATCTTGATGGACATAAAGGGAGAGACTGACAAAAACACAGTCATAGTAGGGGATTTTAACGCCCCACTGACATCAATGGATAGATATTCCAGACAAAAACACAAGAACAGTAGCTTAAATGACACACTAGACCAGATAGATTTAATTGTTGGTGGGAATGCAGATTGGTGCAGCCACTGTGGAATACACTATGGCAGTGGTCGGCAAACTGCGGCTCGTGAGCCACATGCAGCTCTTTGGCCCCTTGAGTGTGGCTCTTCCACAAAATACCGACTTCTGTGCATGGGCCACGAAGTTTCAGTCACACTGTATGTGCGCACCCGCATGTGGTATTTTGTGGAAGAGCCACACTCTAGGCGCCAAAGAGCCGCATGTGGCTCGCGAGATGCAGTTTGCCGACCACGGCACTATGGCATTAACTCAAAAAATTAAAAATATAAAAATAGAACTGCTAATGACTCAGCAATTCCACTTGTGGGAATATATCCAAAGAAACACAAAACACTAATTTGAAAGAATACATACAGCCCTATGTTCATTTACAATAACCAAGATTTGGAAGCAGCTGAAGTCCCCATTAATAGATGAGTGAATAAAAAAACTGTGGTACACTTACACAGTGGACTACTACTAGGCTATAAAAAAGAATAAAATCTTACCTTTTGCTACAGCATGGATGGACCTGGAGAGTATATGCTTGGTGAAATAAGCCAGTCAGAGAAAGACAAGTACCATATGATTTCGGTTATATGTGGAATCTAATGAGCAAAATAAACTAACAAAATAGAAAGAGAAATCATAGATACAGAGAACAAACAGCTGTCAGAGGGGAGCTGGATGAAAAAGGTGAAAGGATTAAGAAAAATAAACAAAATAAAAGCAAACAAAAACTCATAGACACAGACAACAGTACTGTGTAACCAGAGGGAAAAGGGGGTGAAGGGAGCTAGAAGAGGGTAAAGAGGGGATAAATGGTGATAAAAGAAGACTTGAGTTTGGGTGAACACACAATACAATACAAAGATGATGTATTATAGAATTGTATACTTGAGACCTATACAATTTTATTAACCAATATCACCTCAATAAATTCATGAGGGAAGGCAAGGAAGGGGGGGGGGGCGAGTAAGAGATCAACCAAAAGACTTGTATGCATGCATATAAGCATAACCAATGGATGCAGACAATAGAGGGTGAGGACCTGTGCTGGGAGGCGGGAGAGGGCTGGGAGAGGTAAATGGGGGGGAAAGGAGACATATGTAATACTTTCAACAATAAAGAATTTTAAAAAAAATTAAAAAACAAAGCATAGTCTTTCTTTCCTTATTATCAAAGGTAGAAAAGACCTCAAGTACGTGAGTGCCAAAAGAGAAGATGTTCTAGAGAGGTTGTAGGGTGAGTTGACTAGTTCTAAGTACATATCTTTTGCTCCTCCTGATAGTTAGATTAAGTAAAAACCTTTCCCTTTCCTTCCCACTAGCTGATGGAAGCAAGCCTCTCCTATGGACCTTCCCTCCAAAAGGTGTGCCTGTACAACATGTAGATAAGGGTGTTTCCCCCTTACCTGCTTATAGAGGGTAAAAGAGAACAGGCTCTAAACAGCATCGCCTTTCAAATTGATGAACAAAACAAAAAACCACTTGTTTATAACTGAACTGATTATAAACACCTAGTTTGCATTACTATTAACTTTAATATACTAAACATAGTAATCATTAAAACTGCATCACTAGGACATTTGATATGTCAAAAAAACCTGGGTTTGATAAACAGCTTAGGCATACAGGCTATGAAATATGGCAAACCTGGAAGACTATGAAGCATGCAGGTGAAAGTAAAATATAAACCAGTAAGACAGTAGAAAAGTGAGGTTTGGTGATTGAAATTATGAGTAAAGATGGTAAATACGTGTTTCTGGATTCATATACTGTAATTTCACATTTAAAAATATTTATTAGGATTTTTAATGTTTCCCCCCTTAGTAACATTTTAGTGGGTAAGAGTGTCTATAATCACTTATCACTCAAATATTTAAACATTATTAACTGGTTTAGTAGGCATATGACCATCTGGCATTTGTATAGCACTTCTGAAAATGAAATGACTGATTAGATATCATATTCTCTAATTAATTAAATGCATTCCATGATGTATATTTAACAAACATGAATCTTTGCCATAGAAGAGGGAATTGACCAAACTACCTGCTGACAAGACATCAGAAATTCTCTAAGAATTCCTTTGTTGTGAAATAGTATGAACCTGTGGAGTACCATATGAATTAATGGGCAAAGCAGTTGATGGGCCCTTTTCCTTTACCCAACAAACATTTTTTTCTGAGTAATTGCTACCTGCTTGGTACTACTGTCCTAACGGAGAAGAGAAACAATTATTCCCTTAAGGAGCTATTTCAAGGGTTAGTTAAAAGTTAGCAGAATATGTTAGCAGGCAGTGGAGTGGGAGATGCTAGATAAAAGAAGGTGAAGAGATTAGCCAAAGAACATATATGCATAGCCCATGGACACAGACATGAGTGTAATGGGGGACATTTGTAATAGTGTCAACAATTTTTTTTTAAAAAAGGTAGCAGAATATGCCACTTTGGTATGAAGATTGAGTTAGAAGCAAATGAGAATCAACATATGCAAAAAAAGACGTTCCAGAGCTTTCCTTATCCAATTAAAAGCAAAAAGGTCTGAGAAATGAGGAGTGCCACAAATCCCTCTATCCCAAAGAAGTTTTATGGCCATGAATAAGATGAATCTGCACAAATAACCCCTATCTTCCATTCATTTCCCCAATATATTTACCTTCTGACAGTTTGCTGCCCTTGGAAGCCTAAATCTCCTTTCTTTGTACCCACCATTTCTTTCAAAATGTACTAATCTTTGTTAGAATGTATATTAGCCCAAATTCTAGCCAACCCTTTGAGTTATTTATCATGTGAGGTTTCTTCTGCGTGATATGCACTGCACAAGTAAATAAACTCTTTTATCCTGTTAATGTGTTGTTGTTTTTTTCTGTTAGTCTAATTTTCAGGGCTCCAGCCAATGAACCTAAGATGGGTAGAGGAAAAAACTGTTTTATTTTCCTACAAGGTCAAAGATATATAATTAAAATACATAAATATCAGCAACTCCATAATAGAAGTAGGTAAATTGTGAAGTTTCATAAAGTTAACTGGAGCAGCTGTAAGTTGCTACAGAAAACAATGCTGAGGAAAAGAGTACTTAACAGAAAATCAAGTTTCTGACCATGAAAAATGATTAAATTAAACAAAAAGCCTTGGCTGGGTAGTTCAATTGGTTGAAGCATCTGCCTGATACGCCAAGGTTGTGGATTTGACCCCCCCAGTTAGAGCACATACAAGAATCAACCAATGTATCTGAAGACTAAATGATTTAAGTACTTTCAAAGTACTTAGCAGTGTATCTGGCATATCCTGAACACCCAATAAATTTTACTCATATTTTTGGAAAAAAAAAAAAATCAACCAATGAATGCATAAATAAGTGGAACAACAAATCAATGTTTCTCTCTCTTTCAAAAAATCATTTAGTAAAAACAACAAGAAAAAATCCTCCAAGAAAGTACTTTAGCAAAAGGTGACTAAGAAAAAGTGCCTCTTGCTGAATCTAAAGAGCTCTGATGCATCAGGGCCCATAATTCCATAACTGTGAGTGGTGGGCAGTCTCTCCTTCCAAAAAAACATGAAAGGGGGAAATGAATATGAGATAATGACCTAACCACAAAGGGACAGAAATATCCTTTGCAGAAAGCCCAGCTATAAAGGAAGCAAGAGAAATTTGCATAAACTGTTACAACTAAAAGAGGAGGAAAGCTGCTGAAGCTTGAAGCAAACTTGAAATTAAAAAATTAAATAGATTAAGCAATAAAACAAAATTAAAAAAAAATTAAATAGAACCTAAAGGCTAAAACTATACCACACTCCATCCTAAAACTTCAAATCCAAAATACTGGAAACAAATTCATTATAATGTGAGATTTAAATAATTTTGGCTTAAAAGCTAAATTCTTTTTTTTTTAAAATATATTTCATTGATTTTTTACAGAGAGGAAGGGAGAGAGATAGAGAGTTAGAAACATCGATGAGATAGAAACATCGATCAGCTGCCTCCTGCACATCTCCTACTGGGGATGTGCCCGCAACCCAGGTACATGCCCTTGACCGGAATCGAACCTGGGACCTTTCAGTCCGCAGGCCGACGCTCTATCCACTGAGCCAAACCGGTTTCGGCTAAAAGCTAAATTCTTTTAATGAAAATATTTATAACCAATCTGGTCTGGTTACATAAAGCAATGGAATTTCTATTTTAAAACAATTTATTATGAATTAGATTCCATAGACATACTTCTGTTCTTTAATAATGCAAGAGAAAGTAATCTGGCATATTTGGCAATTACTGTGAGAGTAAACATTAAATATCTGAATCTATGTAAAGAGTACCTTTAAATGTAAGAGGATAATAGCTGAGGTTAATAGCAGGTAGAATCCATAAATAATGAATATACTACAGGAGGAAGACTATACTAAGAAATCTCAGCTCCTGAACAGAAGAATATATACACAGTGTCTCTCAAAGCATTCATCATTTCCCTAATTTACATGACCAAAGAAATCCTTTTTAAAAATTCAAAAGGAGCTTTTAGGTAAGACAATAAACGTTGAGCAATGCTGGAATGGAGTATACTTGCCTCTCATGAGGACTATTTAATTAACTAGATTTGCAAATCTTCAAGGGCAAAAAATGTGCCATATGTATTATCCCTACCATTTTCTAAATGTCAGGTACTATACCAAAAAAAAAAAAATTACATTAATCATGTGAGGTACACAAGCAATTATCCTCATTTTATACATGGAAAATTTCAGGCTGAGAGAAGTGGGGCAATTTGTCTAAGGTCTTCAGCCCATAAGTTGCTGAGGTGAGATTCAAACTCAAGTCTATTCAGCTCTCCAATATCTAGTAAAGCCTCTGGCTTATATTTGGCAATTTAAATATGTTTAAAGAATTAATGCCTTTTTTTGCTACCAACAAAACTCATGCCCAATATTAATATTCTATCTTTAACTCTTCTTTAAAGGAAACCTTCATCAATAAAAAGAATGTCTACTAAGGGATACAGTTAGCCACAATAGCTTTAATACTTGCCACTAACCCATCCAGACTGTTACAGGCAATGAAAAGTGTGCTCACTCACACACACATGAGCCTTAGATGATCTTATGAAAAAGTTATTTATGATAAAGAATGCGTCTGTCATGCAGTCTAACTTAAAGCTAAATTTTAGTTCACTATTTTAAAATATTTTTAAAACTGAGAAATGCAGCTGCAGTTATTCAAAGAATAGTTTCAGTTTTTTTTTAAAAAAAAGACACATTGACTTCTGGAACATGCAAGTTTCACTTTAGTAAACTAAAATTTAAGTTAGGCTGCCTGAGAAATCACTCTGAGAAGGCTCAACTGTATCATAAATGACCTGGGAGCTAAGTAATTTGCGTGTTTGTGCTCTTTTTATTGCCACTAAGAATCTGGATGGGTTAGTCACATCAAAAACTGGGCTATGTCTTCAGTATTTCATTTTTAGTCCACTTGAAATAGAGATAAATGACAGATTATGTCATATCACAATAACCATATCTATCCATGCCCTCTTTACTTAGGAAGATCAGGTTAACATACTTAAATACACACACATGTTCTAATCATAATTACATATAAACAATTATGGCAATTTTTGGTTTTAAGGGTTCGAAAAGGTAATTGACCATCACTGGCTCCCTCTGTAGACTTGGCCAACAAACACTTCTTAAGTGAGTAAGGCTGTATCTGTTACATTATATTCTTGTTTTACTTTATGTCCTTTGCTTGAATGCACATCTGGTTACTACAGTGCTGTAACTCAGAAATTTACAGAACAATGAAAAGTAAGAATAAAAGAAACAGATTAGAAAATTGAAGAAAATCCCAAAACCCAAAAATCCTGTTTTCACTCAGCTGTACTCTAATAAGATATATGTAGCCTTCTCAGATCAACATTCCTCTCACCAAAATTTTTTACCTGAAATTCCTCTGCAAAGTAATCACAGCAGACGGAAGCTTCTTTAATCTCTTCCTAGTTTGGAAACCCTTCCAATAAGCTTGAATCAAGCATGCTGCTTGATGTAGTTTCTGAAATTAAATGCCAGAATTTAGAGATATCTCTAAAAAAGACTTTTTTTTAGAAGTTTACCTCTTAAATTATCAGCCCTGGGGAAGCATTAATAAGTTGGGCAGGAGGCAACATTTTCATAGGCCCATGACAGGGAAGACCTACGAATATTAAACCTGACCTCCCAAAGGAGGTATGTTAGGCTCACTTAGGCAATATATAGAATGTATTCAAGATATAGTCTGATGAGCTTCAAGTATTTCATAGTTCTGCTTATTTAACCATTTTATCTTCTTTGCTTGACAGCTTATTCAAAGATTCAAGGTACTAAAATCAATCCATAAGTAACCCTTTTTCCCATCAAACTATGGCTACTCTGGATCTTAGAAATAACTTAAAAAAGGGGGAGAGCAAAATAAAAGATTTAAGAGGCTATCACTCCAATATTTTGAAACTAAAGTGTTTATTGAAATGTTAGCAAATAGTTTTTATAATTGCACATTTTTATAATTTAATACCTGCTCTTGTACTTCCTGATAGACCTTCGGGCTTAAAAGGCTAATGAGCTGTCTAAATTCATGACGAAACTCTATCCCCGGCTTTTGCTTATTTAGTAGACTTCTGAGTCCTGAAATGGAATAACAAAGATACAACTATTAATAATAAGATATGATTTTGTTATCTAATCAGTATTAATTTAAGGTTAAAAAGGCTAATTTAGAAACAAATGAACACAAGATTAATCACATGGTTTTTCTTTTTCCTTCTCTCAAAGACTTCTAGATTGAGATATTTAGGATACTCCTCTGTCCTAAGAATTATGTGCTCTGTGTCCTAACAGTTCTTGTACGATCTGATGCAAAATATGTCTAGTCAATCTCTTTAATCAAAAAGGGGGACTGGAATCATTGTGGTAAGTCAAAGAGTAGAGATACACAACTTATTTTCTGTTTTAACATAAATACCTTAGACTAAAACATTTTTAAAAAGATAATGAATACATACTTTGTAATACCTACCCAGTGGAAACACTTAAGCAGGCTATTTGTCATTATTATTTTTTACCTATTTAAAAATATGTATCTGTATATATATTTTTGTTGATTTCAGAGAGGAGAGGGAGAGACAGATAGAAACATCAATGATGGGAGAGAATCACTAATTGGCTGCCTCCTGCACACCCCCACCCCCACTGGGGATTGAGCCTGCAACCGGGCATGTGCCCTGACCAGGAATCGAACCGTGGCCTCCTGGTTCATGGGTCGACACTCAATCACTGAGCCATGCTGGCTGACCTATTTATCATTATTAAAGTTATTATTAAGTAATACAGTATACAGTAATACAAATAACTTGGGGCAAATCAATAGCTTCCTGAGCAAATATTATAGAAGTGCTATAACAGTATAATACTGCATTTTCATCCAAAATAAAACATAGTAGTATGAGGTACAAAGTAAGTATAATTTCCAAGGCATGTTAAAATGATGTATTATAACGTATGTATTCAAAATAAATAAGTAAGCTACAATGGCTTTGGAGTGCACAATTGGGGAAGCCACTATATGAATCTTTTCATGATTTATATTCTCTTTAAGAGTGATGTTCTCAGCAATAATAATAATTGAAAAATATTTTGAAGAAACTGGATAAGTTCTACTATTGAGAAAAGAAAGGGAGGAGAATTGTTAAGGTGAAATTCCTTTATAATGAACTGTTGTAACAGTCGCATTTCTATAGAAGAAATCTATAGAAATTACAGATTTTAAAAATGTACATACACCTGGCACAAAATCAACTAGAGGGTTTTATTACTGGCAATTTCTCTCCCTCTCTGTCCCTTTAACACAAGATAATTACAATGTTCACAGTAATGTCTAGTGCAAGACAAGTTACTAAAGTGCTATCAAGAATTATAAAAGGCCATTGTAATAGTTTTGGTATTAAATCCATCACATTGTATTCTAAAATTTTAAAATTTACACATAATATAACCCTGAATAAACAGGTATATTTAATAAACTAGAACCCATTTCCTCACCATGTTGAATAAGAATAATAAATTAATGGCTCTGGCTAGCAAAGAAATAAAACAAAACTAACATATAACTTCATTTGGCAATTGAAAAAACAACACTGTGTGATCTTGAATAAATTTTCCATGTCTCTGTTCCCACTGCTATCAAATAAGGATAAGAGTAAATATCTCATAAGGTTATGAGGATTAAATATTTTAAAGCATATAATGTAGAGTAGTATCTGACACATAGTAAATGTTCAATTAAATGAAAGCTACTATCTGGGAAGGGTAATATACTGAGTCCTTTCCGCCTTAAATTTTCTGACTTTTTATTCACATACACATTTGATTAAAAGGGAGGGAGATGTTTTGTTTTTGAGGAAAGACAGTGAGGGAGTTGAAGTGTAATTATTAATTGATATAAATATCAAAAGGGCTGTCAATCTCTCAGGCACAGATTTATTTTCTCCAGTAAAGCTGGTAAAAGGTCACCAATCTTTTTGGTCATAATTTTATGTCACTATATGGTATATTCTATACACAACCTTTTTGTCAGAAGGAAGTAAATATTCATTGTAAAAGATGATGAAATATTCATTCATCAACAATGTACCATATGCTATCTGTTAAGACATGAAGATAGCTTGATTATATAAAGACTTTTTCCTGAACTGGTTACCTGTTGTGATAGGGTTTTATCTGCACATTTCAGTTAGAGACTTTTTCAAAACACAGGAATTGTTTTCCATAAACCATCAATGTTATTTTTTCAAAACTCAAGAAAAGAAAGAACATATGTACTACCTTTGTAGCAGGCACTTAGTCTTAGTAAAATCAAAATTTCCTGATGGGATTCTGCCATCAACAGTAGGAGCTTTGTAGCAGTACTTCTTAGGACTGGACTAGGAGTTGATAAAAGCTTGAAAATAACTTCATCTAAAATTGAATGCAGGGTTTTTGCTTCTATTCTGAGTAAATCACCACTAATAGAATAAATAAAAAATAAAAATGTACAATTACTAATTGATACATAGATATCACAACAAATTAAATATAAATTGTTCAGCAACTTGATGCCTGGCTGTGGCCTGATCCAAGAAAGTAACCATTAAAAAATATATATATAAAACACACACACACACACACACACACATATATATTTCAGAGAAAAAGAGAGAGGGAGAGACAGACAGAAACATCAATGATGAAAGAGAATCACTGATCTGCTGACTCCTGCATGCCCCCACTGGGGACCCAGCCCACAACCCAGGCATGTGCCCTGACCGTGAAACGAACCGTGACTTCTTGGTTCATAGGTCGACACTCAACCACTGAGCCACGCGACCGAGCAGAGGGTAACTATTTTTTTTAAAATGTATATATAAAAAAATGTATACCTTAGTCCCAAGAATGCAGCACAATAAATCAATTAATATTTATTGAATTCATACTGTGTATAAGGCACCATGCTAGGTAAAAATAGGTAATACAAAGTGGCCAAAGGCCCCTCCTCAGAAAAACTTACAATCAACTTGTGGAGTAAAGATAAATGTGCAATATATTAAACAGATGATTCAAAAGCTTCAAGACTACAATAAGAGAAAGCAGCTTAGTGATGCATGAAAACAAAAATGCGATAGGAATTCAATTATCACTTTCTATAGAAAGAACTTTATTGTTCTTTTGGTATTTCATTACACTAAAAACCTAATCTTGCAGTACTGATGTCATGAAAAATTATCTGACACTTAGAAATAGTCAAAAGGCGAAAGGGATTACTGGGGATCCTTTTACTCACCTCTAAGGAGTATATGATTTTCTAGGGATGTGCACCTTTGTTTGGCTATCTACGCACTATTAATTAGGATATTTTGTAATTCTTAAAAGGAGAAGTTGCTTTGTAGAAGATAATGGCAATGATGCTTACCTGAGAGCAAAAGATTCTTATTCAATAACACCATAAATGACTTTTGTGCAGTAGAAAAAGTGAGGGTTGTACCTGGTACTCTCTACCAGTTCAACTTCTGTGATACAATTTTCTTCTGGTTCCTCCTCCATGCTCCACCCAGAGACTTCTGACCATTCTTTCTCAGTCTTCTTTATTGGATCTCCTTCCCCAGTATAAAAGTTATTCCCCAGGATTTTATTTTCAACCAATTTCCTTTCTCACTCTATTCATATTTCCCACTGAGCTTATTTATCTTCTCTCATGCTTTTAACATCATTTGTAGGCTGATTACTCGTAAATGTACCAGATTTCTTCCAGAGGTCACAGTTTATCTATTTACTTGTCAATGGACATTTGAGTCGTCTTGTTTTTGGCCATTACAAATAAAGCTGCTATAAACATTTGGGTACACAATGGAATACTACTCGGCCATAAAAAAGAATGAAATACTACCTTTTACAAGAGCATGGATGAAACTCGAAGGTATTATGCTAAGTGAAACAAGCCAGAGAAAGACAAATATCATATGATTTCGCTTATATGTGGACTCTAAAAAACAAAATAATAAACAAAATTGAACGAGACTCATAGATACAGACTGATGGTTGATAAAGGGGAGGAGGTCTGGGGGCCTGGGAGAAAAGGTGAAGAGATTAAGAAGTACCAATTGGCAGCTACAAAACAGTCACAGAGATGTAAAGTACAACATAGGAAATATAGTCAATAATATCATAATAACTATGGGGCCAGGTAAGTATTTGAAATATTGGGCGGACCACTCTGTAAATTATTGTCTAACTGCTATGCTATACATCTGAAACTAATACAGAATATTGAATGTAAACTGTAATTGAAAAAACAACCCTGAAAAACAAGTTTGCCACCCTGACTACCTGAAATGCCACTAAATGGAAAAGAAATCTGAATGAGTTAAAAATAATTGAATCTATGCTATTTATTATAACATTATATTGGAATCTTGTACTTAGAATACAATATTTAAATACAATGATAGCTAAAAGAAAGACATGGTTTTATTAGTATGTAGTATTTTTCTCTGACTTTTATAAACTTGAGGAATAAATGGCAATTCTTTATTTAAATAAGAAATTAACAGAAAATAAACATCTTGAAATTAAAAAACACACTTTGTGTACAAGTCTTTACATGGACACTCATTTCACTGCCTGATGAGTATATCTATCTTGTGTTTAACATAATTCACACTGAATCTGTCATCAGTCTCCCTACACCAACTCCTTATATTCTCTGTTTAGGTTATACCACTGTCTAATTACCCAATATGACACCAAAACTTTGTCATACTGGTGTCATACCTGAATGCATCTTTTATTGTGTCCCATATCAAAACGTCACCAAATCCTGCTGATTTAACAGCTTCATTAAAGTTTAATTGATATACCACAAACTGCAAATATTTAGAGTGTATAATTTGATAAATTGTGACTTGTTTCACCACCATAATAATCAAGATAATGAACATGACCGTGGCTGGCATGGCTCAGTGGTTAAAGCATCAGCCTGCAAATCAAAAGGTCCTGGGTCCGATTTTGGTCAAGGGCACGTACCTGGGTAGCAGGTTCCCCACCCCAGTTGGAGCATATGCCTGAGGCAACCAATCAATGTGGCTCGCTCGCTCTCTCCTCTCTCACCCTCCCCTTTCTAAAATCTATGGAAAAAAACAAAAATCAATCTATCAGTCTATCTAATGAACATATCAACTCCCCCCCACCAAAGTTTCCCCATGTTCCACTGTAGTCCTTTTCTCTTTGCCCTCCCTGGCACCTATCTCCAAACATGAAGACAAAAATGCTATAGGAATTCAATTATCATATACTTAATACAAAAGGAATTTTATCCTTTGGTATTTCCTTCATTACACTAACAACCTTATCTTGCAGATGTCATGAAAATTATCTGAAACTTAGAAATACTCTAAAGGGGATTACTGGGTGTCTTTATACTCACCTCATTCAGGAGTATGTGATTTTCTAGGGGTGTGCAATCACTGATGTATTTTGTCACTAAAAATTAGTTTACATTTTCTAGAATTTTATACAAATGAAAACATACAGAATGTATTTTGGCCTGTTTTTTTTTTCGCTGAGCACAATTATTTTGATATTCATCTGTGTTACCACATGCATAAAAAGTTCATTTATTGCTGAATAGTAATCAATTGTATGGATACACGTTTATTCACTTGTAGTAGACATTTGGGTTGTTTCTAGTCTTTGGCTATTACAGATAAAGATGCTATGAACATTTGTGTACAAGTCTTTGTATGAACATATGCTTCATTTTTCTTAGGCAGTGTATTGATAGATAATATAGATGCGTATGTTTGTTAAAAAAACTGCCATATCATTTTCCAAAGTGAATGCATATTTTACCACTCCGACCAACAGTGAATGAGTTCTTCCATATCTCTAACACTTAGGTAAGTCAATGTTTTAAATTTTAGTCACTTAACAAGTGTGTAGTGACATCTTCCTAATTACTAATGTTGCTAACCATCTTTTCACATGCTCATTTGCCATATACATACATATATACATATACTAGGTATAATGGTTATTATGATACCAAAACTTTTCTTCAGAAATGACAGTAATTTTTCTTCACTAAGTGTGAGATTTGGTATAAAATCTTAAGCTCTCAGATAAGATATCAATTCAATAATAAATTTCCAGTATCTTATTTTATATTCTTTTTTTTCTGAAAGACAATGGTAATAAGTGACATGTACACTCCATTTGCAATTGATTTCAGTAAAATTGGAATAAAATTGGTAATGCTGCTTATCAAAAATAAAAAATTATAAGTATTTTGTAAAACCAAGTCACCTGTTGATCTGTAGTATGTTCTGTACCATATTCATGACTGTAGATCCTATTTGAACATTATCAGTTTGCAGTAAGTGCAAGAAATGATCACTTTGTAGTACTAAAGTAAGAGGGAAAAAAGAAAAATTAAAACAAAGATTCTATGTTGATACAATTTGGTCCTTTCAAAACCAAATCAAAGCATGACTATTTCTGCTAAACTTCCTGTCTATGTAAAATAAAGATTTTAACATAGGCAGCTTAAAAACTATAATTAAGTCATTCCATTTTTATGGACAGTTATTATAAATAGTCAGAGAGCAACCATCAATACCAAGCTAAGAATCTCTTAGCTCCCCTTAAATGAAAAATAAAATATATCCTAAATTTGAATCTCTTTTCTAATAGTGAATTTCAGCAAATAAAATCAAATGTCTTATGAAGGGAGAACATGGAAATGGCACAGATAACTATAATCACATCCTTAAAAAATTTAATTGTTATAAAATGTATCAAGTTTGCTAACATTTTGTTTTAAATAATAATAAAAATCATTACAAAACAACATTTGCTTTTATTGGTTAATAATTTTTAGGCTCTCAGCAGCCAGTTATGAAGACTTGGCATTGGATGCTTACTGCAAATTGTTTAACCTCTCAGAACATTCATTTCTTCACCTGTAAAACTAGAAATAACAGTTGTCTCACAGGCTACTGTAGAATGTTGAAGAACAGGGTGGTTTCCGAGTAAATGTTAGTTTCTATTCCCTTCTCTGCTAAGTAATCAGAATTTTAACTAAAGTGGGATCAGGTATATGGCAAGGAAGTTCTGTTAACACTCCCCTAGTTTCTACAAAACAACTTACTCCTTTTCTCTATTTCTTGAAGGAACATATTTGATTTCTTTCACATGCTGACTACTGTTCTTCATGTCTATTTATATGTAGTATAATATTTCAGTATTTCACTAGAAACCAATTTTTTAAATGTTTAAAAACTTCAGAAAACAGGTCCACTACTATAAAATATTTCTAAGGCTTCTTATATTCCATTACTTTCATAGTAAAAAAGTTCTTCTAAGTAGCTGGGATAAGTATAACATTTCATTTTTATCTACGTAAAGATGTTTTATTAACTTTTTAATTAACTTTGAATTCACTATAATTATCCTTTTAAGATGTTGACAGTGGTGGATGATTAATTTCTAAATTTACTAATCCACCAAGGGTTGCAAAATAGCGCTATTCCATTATTTCTTTTTCACTTATTGGTTAGATTACTTTTACAGAGAGAAATTTCTCATCAATATGTAAGAAAAGGCAAGATAAATGCTGGAGTCTCCATTTACCAAAATGAACTGATTCCCTATCGGACTGTAATGGTAATTTTAAAAAATAGTCTCATAGTATTTGCTGTTTCAATCTACTGTAGTTATTATTCTGATTACCATTCAAATTTACCATTTTTGACTAATATAAGCCTCCTTATGTTGGCTCCTGAGTCCTTCTCACAAAATCCCAAATACATTTTGATTGCACCTTTCCTATCTGGTATTCCAGATATTTCAGGTTTACTTTGCATATTTTCTATTTTGGATCTGCAGTCAGCCATTTCTCGAAGCAGCTGGTTCTTTTTAGAGAGAAAAGGTTACTGGATACTCCAATTTTGTACCCACTTATTTTTTGCATATAGATTTCACAATTGCTTAATTTAGTTTTAATATATACTCTATTGATATTTTAAATCTACAGATGATCTGAAGAATATTGTCATTTTTGTTAGTTATTATTTTTAAAGGATATGTGGCATATGTTTTAAATTATGCAAGTATTCTCTCTCTTGCTGTCTCTCTTTTTATGAGGTATTTTACATCCCACTATAATGAAACTAAGTACTTTATATTTTTTGCAAAATATTTCTTTAAATTGGAAACTTTATAATAGTATTTGTTCCATAATGGGAAACGAATAATGTGTTTTCGAAAAAAGGAAGTATCTAAGCATATTCCTTAGCTCTACAGAAATATAACTACCAAGAATATCTATAATAATAAAAGCATAATATGCAAATCAACCAAATGACCAAACAGCAGAATAACATCCAGATGACCTTCTGGACGACCATGCTGCCATGCTGCCAGCCAAGGCGAGTGCGATGTGATTGGTCGGGAGCCCTGCCATTGCCCCACGATCGATGGCCCCGCAGAGGGACGCCCAGGCCACGGGACTGGCAGCGCTGTAGCAGGTGGGTGGGGCCTCCCTCTGTGGGGCGATCGATCTGGGGGCCCCATGATTGATCGTCCCACAGAGGGAGGCCCAGGCCACTGGCCAGTGATGCTGTGGTGGGTGTGTGGGGCCAGCCAGCGATCACCCTTCAGAGGGAGGCCCAGGCCATCCAAGTGATCGCACCCCACACCTGTCGCCCGCAGAGGGAGGCGATCGGTGGTAGGGGAGTGGGGGGGCAGTGCCGCACAGATGGCAAGCAGTGGCAGTGGCAGGGCCAGCTGCTGGCAGCCAGGGGAAGGAAAGCCCCCATAGGCCCTGATTGACGGCCAGACCTAGGGACCCTACCCAAGGAATCCCGAATTGCGAGAGGGTGCAGGCTGGGCTGAGGGACACCCCCCCCCACCCCATGCATGAATTTTGTGCACCAGGCCTCTAGTTAGTCATATAAACTGAAAATAATTGCCTTGGGAAAATGGGACATGAAGTGAAGCATGAGAACCAGGGATGGTATTTTTTGTTTAATAATCCTTACAGAACTATTTGACTCTTTAAATTATTTGTATGAATAATTCTAAGAGAAAAATAAAAATTCAATTTAAATTTTAATTTCTAAAATAAATGAATGTTTCTACATTGTTCCATTTATCTTTCAAAATAGAAAAATGCTCCCATAATTATAATTAAGGATTACTTTCTCCGTCATAAGAAAATATAACACTAACATATATTTATATTTCTCAATGTAAGTGTAGAAATAGCCTATAAAATAACTTTAAAACCTTACCCTTACATAAGTAGTCTATGTACATAGGGATTTCTCTCATGCTAAATCTCAAATACAACTGTAATCATTGAAACTTAAAAAAAAATTTCCTCTCTAAATTATTAAAATTATTATTAATTCTTATCTTGGATTTGCTAAATAGAAAAAGCTAAGGAGAAAGTTATATTTTAGCAATTTTCCCCTTAATATATTCACATTGTCAATGTTGGCTCTTTAAAGCTGGAATGTTCAAATGGACTTTTATTTTCTTATATGTGGGGTTATTTCAACATGGTTTCTTTTAATTATGGTTATGCTTATAGTTAACGAAGTATGTATTTTTAGAAAAAAACCCAAACTGTTAGCATATGACTTTATAATGACTATCAGTTACATTAAATATCTTTTCTCTTACCATTTTGGATAAGTTGAACATGGCCTCCCACAAGCCAGAAGAGAGAATCAGTCACAATGTGGAAAAAGTGTAGTAATTCATCTTTTTCTTCACCCTTAACACACACACAAACCAAAAAAACCAAGTTACTTTTCTGTAATTGCTTTGAGAGAAAAAGAGAGAGAGAAAGAGAGAGAGAGAGAGGGAGGGAGAGGGGGGGGGGGAGAGAGAGAGAGAGAGAGAGAGAGAGAGAGAATGAATTGATTTCTGAGGAGTTAGGGGACCTGCTGTCTGGATCTAACAGTTATTCATGAGGTATGTCATCTTGAAGCCTTTCCTTTTTAGTTTATAAAAAAGAGTAGCTTATAGGCTACTCTACTTACTAGACATGGTTGTTACCCTAAGATTAAATAAGACAATGAAAGTAGTATAAAAACTGGAAGTGGTTACACTAGGATTTCTCAACACCTCTGGAGCTTTTTAAATATACCATGCACAGGCATTGGTGCAAACACAGTAATTCTAAATCTCCAAAGGTAAAGTCTGGACATTGTATTTTTACAAAGTTAGATGGATGACTTGGTTATACACCCAACGCTGAAAATCACAATATGCAAATGTAGGTGTCAGCATGTAAAGCATTATTAATAGTGTATTTCAGTTGCAGCGTCTATTCTTCGACTCCATGAGGGTAGAGACCATGTTATTTAGCTCTCCACTATACACTCAATATCTAAAAATGACTCTTACAATTAGCAAATGTAAAATCAATAGATACATGACAATTTTCCTAGCTGCTTCTTTTCTGAAATACAGGGTGAAAATTATTCTAGATTAGATAAGACATAAGAATTAGTCTGTGGCCTAGCCAGAAAAAGAAATCAAGTCCAACAAAATGTCCATAGTTCATGCCACTTTAATTGACCTGAATAAAATGAAATCTAGCAAATTTGCAAATACTGATTTAGTGCTAGCATCCCTCAAAAATGGCAGTGGAAATTCTAGAAGTGGAATTTGTAACCTATTACAAAGAAGGCATATTCTCCACTACTAAGTTAAATTCTATGCCAACAATGAGTCTTACACTCAAACCACAATATGTTGTCCATGTCATTCAATTTCACTTATGTAACTTTTTATTTCTTGTTTTTTAAATTAATAATAGATTTGCCTTAGGTTTTCTACAAGAAATATCTAAAGAGCTTGACTATTTTACTAGCCTGAGAGGTTTCTTTTGAAGTACAAGACTGTATCTATTCCTTATATTCTCAAAGCATCTCAAATAAAACTTAATATCTCATGATGACTTATATAGCTTCATAATTCACAAAAGTTGTGAATCTGTTCAATCTCTAATGTAGCAGTAGACTCAAATGTCCATATAACCAAGAACTCTTCCAACATAAAGGAGTTACAGCATTACAGACCTATGATTCCTTATATATTCTACAACCAAACTGATGTAATTGACACTAATGAAACATTACACAAACAACTGCAGAATTCATATTCAGGTATGCAGGGAGTGCTTGCTTTTGCATGGTATCATGTTAAATGAAACTTGTGCATATTTAAACTTTTACATGGCTCTGATATGTGTGTTTCAATTGAGATAGCAATGTGCAAAGCAAGGACTGCTTATAAAGAAATACTCACCAAGATAAAAACATATGGAGGCCATAAAACAAGTCTGAAAACATTTCAAAGGATTTAAATGTACAGTGTGTTATCTGACCATGTCAGAATTAAGAAATGGATAACAGTTATAAAACATCAAGAAAATCCTCAAATATTTGGAAATTAAGCAATATACTTCTAAATTTATTAAAATTAATTCTAAATTCTTTTATTATTATTATTATTTTAATCCTCACCTGAGGATTTCCTTTTTTTATGGATTTTAGAGAGAGACAGAAACATTGATGTGAGAGAGAATCATCGATCAGTTGTCTCCCGTACGTACCCCGACTGGGGATCAAACCCAAGATCTTTTGGTGTACAGGAAAATGCTCCAACCACCTGGGCCAGGGCTTAATTCCAAATTCTTAATTCCATGGGTCAGAAAAAAAGTACATATAGCATCTAGTACAATTCATCCAAGAAATACTTGTTGGATTGATATTACCCTATGTTAAGGTTGAAATATTTTGACTAGAGAAGATTTGAAAGATCTAACAGAAGGTTCACTTTTATTTTGCTTCACCATTAGAGTTATTGAGAAAAGCCTTGGGGCTAGAGAACAACACTTTCCTCTACTGTTTTTTAAGTAGAAGGTATGTTTTAGGAAACTGCTATGGAAATAAATGTCTACAGGTGCTGTTCAAAGTTGCATAGTAAGGCAGATCCTTCAAAAAGTCAAACAGTATGCTTCAGCCAGCATTTAAAACTTTTTTAATGTAGACATTTTTTTTGGTTGTTACTTTAAAAATATTTGAATTTACTATTCTAATTGTACATTCAGCCAAATATTGTACATTTGAAAAATAACGTGGGACATCTTCTCAAGAATTTAACTGTTTTGGATACAAAACACAAAGCACTAAATAAACACATATACCTTAGCTGCGTTGATGAAACATGTTTGCAATTGCCTTCCCAAAATCAGAAAATTTTCTGCAGCTGATGGAAGTAATTCATTGTAAAATTCCTCTGCATCTTCTCCTGGCTCTAAGCCCACACAGCAATGGCTGAAATAAGAGCACAAGTTTGTGACTCAGGTTGGGTAAATTATAAATTTCAATTGAATGCTAAAGCTTCTATAGACACTGTGCCTTAATAAGAATTTTTAGTATCTTCCTTTAATTGTCAAGCCAATAAAGAACTTTTGCTGGAAAATTATTTAACAACTTTCTAGAAAAGTCATGCGGGCTTTGCCTATACTTAGAGCCAGGACTCATGTGTCCTAAAAACCTATTTGTCAACTCTTCAGGAAACAAAATGCACTTGACTCACATTAAAGAACAATGAGGTAAGTTTTCAGTGAATGGACTACAAACATTCTAAAAGAATTGGATACCCTGATAGTCTAATTTGTTAATATCATTTGTGTTAACGGATACATTTTAGACATCAAATAGCTGAAAAAATACCCAGGATGAGATTAGTCTGCAAGGGACAGATTAGAAAATCAAATACTCTAATTTTATACCAATTCAACTTTCTAATAGAGCTAATTTCCTAAAAGCTGCAAAATATTTGACTGCATATTCCTTACATCAGAAGAGGAAACTCAAGCATGGTCTCTATACGTATCATGAATAAGTACTGCTATCTGAGGCTTTTCCACAACATATGCAGACAGTGATCAGCAATAGTGACTACATACAGATTATGCTAAAAACTTAACTGGCTAATGCTCTATGTATCTGTTTTGTTTTTGGGTTTGCACATCAAGTCCTAAAGTCAATAGACTAATGCTCATATGTATCAGTTTCTGTTTGGCTCCTAAAGTTACTTATTTAAGAATACCTATTTTTACTGAGAACATTAACAAATAAAATCATCCTATATAATAAAGAGGTAATATGTAAATTGATTGTCACACCCTCACACAAGATGGCCACCCCCATGTGGTTAAAAGATGGCCACCACAAGTTGGCCAACAGGGAGGGCAGTTAGGGGTGACCAGGCCTGTAGGGGAGGGCAGTTGGGGGCAACCGGGCCGGCAGGGAAGGGCAGCTGGGGACTTTCGGGCCGGCAGGGGAGTGGTTAGGGGGTGATCAGGTTGGCAGGCGGAAGTGATTAGGGGCAATCAGGCAGGCAGGCGGTTGGGAGCCAGCAGTCCCGGATTGTGAGAGGATGCAGGCTGGGCTGAGGGACACCCCCCCCCGCCCGCTGCTGGTGCACAAATTTCGTGCACCGAGCCTCTAGTGTTTTTTTAAATATTCACAAACATTGGATTCCACTCAAGAGAGCCCAGATCAACCAATATTGTCATGAGCTTACACATCTAATCAAAACAAAGACATAGAGCTTTATTTACTTATGTAAATAATCTTGAAAATCAAAGTATAAAAAAAGTACTAAGTATACCGCGGTGTTTATACGTTGAATCTGTCTTTCACCTAATAACAAAGTAGGAGTAAGCAGTTTCAAAAGCTAAATTCACTTAGTAAAGCACACGTTCAGTTAGTTAATTTGGAGGTGGCTTAGACACTGAGAACATCTGGTTTATTTTATCAACTCTTTCAAAATAAAAGATTTCGATCTCTTTTCTCTAAATTTTTAGCATGGCAGTAGACCAGTAAATGCTGCTTCTAAATATTATTGACAGGATTGGGATTACCTAATGAAATACACCGTTGAGATAGCTAAATCAATACAAAGTGAAATGAATAGTTTCTGTTCTCCTATACTACCTTTGCTTATGCCTTTCATTTCAGCACCTATTTCACTCTGCCTTGTACAATAAATTCACATGACTGTGACACCCATCTCTATGGTAAGTTTTTTCAGTATAGAGCCAGTGCCTTAATATTTTCATTTCTTCCTATAATTCTCAGTCAGTAAAGAGTCTACTGGCACTTGGAATTCAATGGTGAGCAAAAGACATGATCACCATCTTCATAGAGCTTATGGAGCAAAATTTTAGACAGTGAAATATTCACATATATATATATTTGTGATGAAAAACAACATATAGTGTGAAAGAAAAGTACAACCATACCTACAATAGGAGGCTGCCAATGCTTGTTAGGCAAATGAATAAAAAGGAGCAAATGTTGAAAATAAGAATCTAACAATATATTTCCCAAGAACACAGACTTATTGCTTCATTTTACCTTAATATCTGTGTAAGCTGGGAAATTGTAGTCCAACCACCCTGGATTCGAGAACAATCTTGACTGAGCACCAAGAGGCAATATCGAATGAGGTCATAACAATATATATCCTGTTTGATTTTCTTCAACTCTGAGCTTCCTAAAGGTGTGTTGTTTATTATTTCTAAGGCAAAAGAAAATAAGATATACTTACTTTTACTTAATAAATTCAAAAACTATTTTTTATAGGTTGAATAGTAACTAAAAATAATTTAAAAGAGAAAGCACTGCTTTATCATGATGTTAAGGTTTCCATGAACAAATTACAGTGAACCCTTTATTTTAAGGATCTCGATTTAATGGACTTGGGATTTTTTGTTTGTTTTTTGTTAATCCTCACCTGAGGATATTTTTTCATTGATTTTTAGAGAGAGTGGAAGGGAGGGGGAGAGACACAAGAGACAGAAACATCAGTATGAGAGAGAGACATCAATTGGTTGCCTCCCACATGAGCCCCGATCAGAGCCCAGGATCAAGCCTGCAATTGAGGTCCATGCCCTTGACTGGAATCGAACTTGGGACCCTTCAGTCTGCAGGCCAATGTGCTATTCACTGAGCCAGACTGGGTAGGGCCGGGCTTTGGATTTAATGGACAAAATTTCCAGTCCTTATGTCATATGTGAAAATTAACACTCTGTTAATTTTAAAATGGTTTTAATGAAGATTTGCTTATAATTAAATTAACAAGTTATTTTTTATTATGAGTTCAGTTATTTTTAATAAATTTTAGCAAATAGGCCATATATTGGAAAAAATACTAGTAATTTTGCCAACATAAATAAATATTACGTATCTACAATTATAGTCTACATATTTAAATCCAAGATTCACCGCTCATTCATGTTCCTCAAATGATTAGCATGTGATCACACCCCATCGCTAGTGGTAATTGGTTCTGTTGTTGCATGGAGTGACTTTCTGAAGTATTTCTTGTTTGTTTTTTTATTGATTTTTTTTTTTTTTACAGAGAGGAAGAGAGAGTTAGATACATCGACGAGAGAGAAACATCCATCAGCTGTTTCCTGTACACCTCCTACTGGGGATGTGCCCACAACCAAGGTACATACCCTTGACCGGAATTGAACCTGGGACGGTTCAGTCTGCAGGCCAACACTCTATCCACTGAGCCAAACCAGTTAGGGCTCTGCAGCAGGTTTAAGGGATGCCAGCCAATGTTCCAACGTGCGCTAAGCCACAGCCCAGCTGTGTGCATTTTGTTTACTCATGGTGACTAGTGAATGCACACATTTACTAGACCTATTCAGTATAAATTTAAAATTATAGTAATACATACAGAAAACTTTTCTATGAAATTAAACTTTTCATACATGCTTAATTACACAAACATGTCTATATAAGTAAAACAGGTAAACTAATTTGTCAATTTTTTAACATATGCATTCGGAAAACCTACTTTATACTATAATAGACTTTGGGCTTTAACAGACACCCCCTTGCTGGAATTAGTCCATTATAGTGAGATTTTACTGTAGAAACAAATACTAAAATTGTACCCATGATGGAATTGTTTTATTCCTTAAACAGTGTTAGCCAATCACAAAAAGATTTTCTTACCTTTTAACTTCAACAGTATAACAGGGACATTCTGCTCAGGACTTTTTGCAACTTCAGCAGCTAGAGATAAAATTCTTGGGTCTGTACCTGGCTTCATTTCTCATATCACCTGTATTTTAACAGAATCAGGAAAAGAAAGGTCAAATACCCTAAAATATTTACTCCCTAAAGTTTTGAAATATAGTTTCAATATAAATGAAAACTTAACGTTACTTGCTTTGTTTGGGAAATGAAAGGTAGATTTTGTTTTATTTTGTTTTTCATTTCTCCCTTATAGAAAACTCTGGTTTTCCTAAGTAGTGTACCTCTAAAAGAGAGAAGAGACCCCTATACTTTACTGTAACAGCTACAGTACAGTAGGTATTATTTATTGTGTACTCACTAACAGTCAGGAACTGTGTCTGGGGCTTCACATTCACTTTTTCTAATCTGAACAACAATCCTAGGATAGGAATTAATTTTCCTTTATCATAAAAGAAAAATCGCATATGCATAAAAGAGCTAACATAGGCCCGAGACTGCTATTTTTTCAAAGGTCTCCTTACAAGGCTGGTCCTCAGCTGGTGTCTAGGAACTTGGATTTTAGGTTTCTACCATTCCCTAATAAGAATGACTCACTGTGCCTAAACCATGTGATTTATGCTGAATGCCTACTTTCTTACCTGAAATTTGGAATCTGGTACATGGTAACAGAGACTGTCTACACAACTATCCTCCAATAAAGACTCTGGTCACTGAATCTCTAGTGAGCTTCCCTGATAGACAACACTTCAATATGTTGTCACAACTCATTGCAGGAGAAATTAAGAATGTCCTATGTGACTCTACTGGGAGAGGACTTTTGGAAGTCTGTACTTGTTTTCCTCTAGATCAGTGATGGTGAACCTTTTGAGCTCGGCGTGTCAGCATTTTGAAAAACTCTAACTTAACTCTGGTGCCATGTCACATATAGAAATTTTTTGATATTGGCAACCATAGTAAAACAAAGACTTATATTTTTGATGTTTTATATATTTAGATGCCATTTAACAAAGAAAAATCAACCAAAAAAATGAGTTCACGTGTCACCTCTGACACGCGTGTCATAGGTTCGCCATCACTGCTCTAGATCTTGCCCCATGGGCCTTTTTCTTTTGATTTTGTTTTGTATCTTTTCATCACTATAATAAATCACAACCCAGCCGGCATGGCTCAGTGCCAACCTATGAACCAGGAGGTCACAGTTGGATTCCCAGTCAGAGCACATGCCCGGGTTGCGGGATCAATCCCCAATAGGGGGCGTGCAGGAGGCAGCCAACTGATTCTCTCTCATCATTGATGTTTCTATATGTCTCCCCCTCTCCTTTCCTCTCTGAAATCAATAAAAAAATATTACAAATAAGTAAATCACTGTCATGAATACGGTGATATCCTGAGAACTGTGAGCCCTCCTATCAAATCACTGAATCTGGGATTAGTCTTGGAGATCCCCAACACCCAACTCAGAAATGCTGCTTAATTATAAAATAATCAAAGCTTGTTTATAAAAACAGACTGAATAAAATCAATTATCTTAAACACTGTTTTAAATCCACATCCCAATTCAATTTGTTGCTAAAGCTTTTCTTTATAAAAATAATTTAAAGCATTCAAAGCTCAAAGATATCACTCTTTAAAAAAGTACCATATTTTATATGCATACCCTATTTAATCCTCATAACAAGACTGTAAGCCATAATCATCTCCATTTTACAGATAAGAAAAATAAAGCTTGAAGAACTTAAACTTGTCATGGTTCCACCAGCATGCATTCAAATTCAAATCAGTCTGACTCCAAAGTCTACAGTTTTAATTACAATATTTATAATATTCCCTCCCATATAAAACAGTAAAAAACACAAAACATACCTAAATCACCTATTCTAAATCATTTTTTTAGCTATTATTCACCATACTTGTCCATCCTTTATATTGAAGAGTTGGCCATAATACATGCATCCCAAGTCATTCCTTATTAGGTAAAATATGAATCATTTAAAAAAACAAATTTTCAGGAACTATTTTAAAGAAAGTCCAGCACATCTTCCAGCACATAGCAGGCATACAACTTTCCAAGAACGTGGGTATAGATACCTCATTCTTTCCAATGGCAACATTAAGCTATGCTTCCTCTATCAGAGTGAATCAAAATACAGCAGTTCCCCCTTTATCCATGGTTTTACTTTCTGCAGTTTCAATTACCCGCGGTAACAGAGGCCCAGAAATATTAAATGGAAAATTCCAGAAATAAACAATTCATTATTTTTAAGTTGCAGACCATTCTAAATAGTATGAAATAGAAGAAATCTTGTACCATCTCACTCCCTTCTGCCCTGGATGTGAATCATCCCTTTGTCCAGTGTCTCCAAACTCTTTCTGCCAACTAGTCACTTAGTAGCCTTCTTGGTGATGACATAAGGCTGTTCTGGTATTGCAGTGCTTGTATTCAAGTAACCCTTATTTTACTAAACAATGGCCCCAAAGTACAAGAGTAGTAATGCTGGCCAATTTGGATATGTCAAAGAGAAGCTATAAAGTGCTTTCTTAAGGTAAAAAGGTGATTACCGTACAATAAGATATTTTGAGAGAGAGACCACATTCACATAACTTTTATTAGTTTGTTATAATTGTTCTATATTATTATTAGTTATTGTTAGTAAACTTTTACTGTGCTTAATTTATACTGGTAAACTTCATCATTAGTATAGATACATAGGAAAAAAATATAGTATATGTATGGTTTGATGCACCTGTGGTTACAGGCATCCATTGAGGGTGAGAAGGGGGCTGTATATTTAAACATCTCCTCTACTGGAAGTCATTCAGAGTGTATGCTATAATCAGTAATGCGGTAATGAGTATTAATGTACCCTGGTACATGTCTTTATGCACTCATCTGGTACTTTGTAAGATGAATTTTCCTTGAAGTTGGATTTATCAGTTTTACAATTTTTATGTAGTCAAGCATAATAATCTTTTCCTTTATGGCTCCTGCCATTGGTGTCATGCTCCCTATCCAAAGACCTAAATATATATTCTCCTATTTTTATGGTTTTGTATTTTCATTTAACTTATTTATTTATATCTCCAGTACATATGTAAGTTATTTTTCTGAATGGTGTAGATGGGAATCTAACTAAATTTTTTAAGTTAGATGAGGTTACTGGTGAAATAAGAACAAATGCACATGGCTGTCATAAATTCCTGAGATAATTAGTCATGGACAGATATAACAGAAACTATCTGAAATTCCACTTGAGTATATTTTTGGATTTTATGTAGTTCATTAATCTATTTGCTCATTCCTAGGCTGGTACAACATAATTTGGAGAAAATTCACACTAGAATGTAAGCTTTATGAGGGCAAAACTCATTCCACCTTTGATAGCTGCCTGCTTCTCTCTGGTTCATTGCTATATTCCCAAGAGGTGAGACTAGAGCTTGGCATAGGGTAGAAACTTAATGAGTATATCTTGAGAGAACAAATAAAGGCACCAACTTTGGGATTTCTAAAACTCCATTTCTTGACCCTATGCTTTTCTCCTTGTTACACAAAAATGGAAACCTCAGATTTCTGGTTGGAAGCCTTTTTAGGTAAAATAGGCTTAAAACACTGTTCTTGCTCTCTGGCTAACATAATAAAACATCGCTGAAACATTATCACTATCACCCAACATGTGGGGGGACACTATATTCGATGCAAGGGTCACAAAGATTTTATTTAGGACATATTCCCTCCAATGTGCTGATTGGGAAGGAAAAGTACACACACACACACACACATTCATATATGTAAAATAAAATAATTACATAAAATGTTAAGTGCCAAAGGTATGACACAGAAGATAATACAGATCATAGAGTCAAAAGACTGGGCTTCCCTGAACCAGTTTTCTTGTTTGTAAAATAAAGCAGCAATTCCTTCTTCCTAGAATAATTCAAGATTTAGAAGAGAAGGCAGTCACTGAGGATGGCCCTAAAATGTTGTATGATAGTATATTCTCGATAATAATAACCACTTGGAGAGCTTTTATTACATTGAGCTTTAAATGCTTTCATGTATTAACTCATTTGATTCTCTCAACAACTCTAAGGTGTAAGAACTATTATTTTCTCCCCCAATTTTTACAATGAGCATACTTCACTTTTGTTTGCACAAAGTCACACTGTCAAGTATGAAGTTCGAACCCAAAGATTCTGGGTTTGACTTCACCACCGCACAACCATGTCTCAGTACACCTTCACCTTAAAAGAGTCGCATTTAGAAAAAAGAAAAAAGAAAATGAAAAAAAAAAAGAGTCGCATTTAGATAAGTCGATAGATTCTGGGAGGCATTCATCTACCTGCCTAGGACAATACATTGACAAATCTGGCTAAGGTATTAGTTAAGTAAGGGAGTAGAGTTTTATTACATTATTAACCTTTTTGGAAGTGCTTCTCCTCTAAGACAACACTTCCCTCATCTTTATCACTACTAAACTCATGAACTTTCTGACAGAAAAAAAAAGGAAAGAATTATTTTCTACTATAAATGCTATTACCCTGTTGCCAGAGCACAAGCTCCGGCCTTGATCCTTCAGGAACCTGGTCGTCTCGGCTGCGCGGTTTACTGCCTCCACGGATCACTGTGAGGGAAATAAAAAGACAACCCAGGGCAATGGAGTTGCAATTGATTCTAAACATCTGCAGTTTCGAACTCCGAATCTTTTCCCCGCCTCGCTTCACGCGACCTGAACCTGTGGGACCTAATCGCGCGGAGAACTTCCTCTGGAAATAAGTCAGAAAACGATTGCCTAGGTAACGGCGTCGCCTTCCAGTCAGGTCCCGGGACCGAGGCTCTGAGGCCGCGAGCTCCTTCACTCCTGATTCTAGAACCAACTTCGGCGCTACCAGGCCTCGGGCCCCGAGTCCGCCCCTCCCCGGGCCTCAGTTTCCAGGCTAAATCTCCACAGAACGGGCGTGCAGCAGGCCCATTCTCCCGTTCAGAGCTCCCGCAGTCCGGGTCACTAGCTCCAGAAGTCTGGCGCCCCCGCCTCTTGGTACCTCGGGGCCCTCTCCTTCCCCAGCCGCCACCTCAGGCCCGTTACCTCATCCCGCTCTGCGTTCCTCCACCGAAAGACCCCACACCCGCCGCGCACCCCCGTGGCACGGCGTTCCCGGAGCGGCGTGCGTCGCAACGCGGGAAAAGGCCTGGAGGCGGGACCGGGATTCTAGAGCCAAGGGGCGGGGCGCCTTTCGCCAGGCAGCCAATCAGCACTCGAAATGCTCCCAGTGGGCGCGCGCGTTGGGCGCGGGGCGGAGTCTGGGTTGGCCGCTCCGGCGGTCGCGAACGCTGCTCCTCAGGCTGAGGTGGCAGATGGTCCAGAGGCGCGTCCGCGTCGAAGGCAAAGTCGGAGCCGACGGAGAATAATGAATGGACCCTGGTACGTCGACAGTCGCGAGCGGATTCTCAAATTGGGCGACAGTTTTGAGAAGCAGCCGCGATGCGCCTTCCACACGGTGCGCTGTGAGTGAGGACAATCCCGGGGAAAGGGGGGAGCTCTGGGGATGGGGGTTTGGAGGTACAAACGTCTCCGAGTTGTGTTGCCACGGACTCCCTTAATTTTGCTGGAGAACGGGGCGGCCCGCAAGATCCACCGCCCTGCCTGGAGTCCTAGGGGCGTCGGGGGAAGGAGCAGGTGTGGAGAAACCCTGGACAGAGAGATTTCAGTAAAACCAGCAGGCGAAAGGGGAACTTTGTGAAGAGGGTCTGCAGCAGTGACTGTGGAGACAGACGTGACTGCTGGGCGATACGAAGGTGGAAAGGAAAACAGCCCAGGTGGCAAATGGAAGGGAGCAGAGGACCCAGTTTAGACAGAGGGAAGGGCATGCCTTGAGGCTGGTGGATAAGTCATCCTTTTTTTTTCCCGTCACTTTTTCTGTTTGGCTAATTAGGGTTCTTATTTAGTGTGTTCCTGGGGAGAGGTTCTGAACCACTCTAATAATCTGCATCTCTTTTGGATTCCTGATGATCAAATATTGATCATCAAAGTATTGGAGGGTGTGTTATTCTTTATTGGAAAGATATTTACCTCCCTGTGATTTCTCCTTTTGATTTCCTTTTGGTTGTCTTCTGGAACTAGTTTTTTTACTTTTAATTTCTTTATTGATTAAGGTATTACATATGTGTCCTTATCCCCCCATTACCCCTCCACTCATGCCCTCACCCCCCTGGTGTCTGTGTCCATTGGTCAGGCTTATATGCATGCATACAAGTCCTTTGGCTGGTTTCTCCCCCTTACCCCCACCCTCTCCTACCTTCCCTCTGAGGTTTGACGTTCTGATCGCTGCATCTCTGTCTCTGGATCTGTTTTTGTTCAGCAGTTTATGTTGTTCATTATATTCCACAAATGAGTGAGATCATGTGGTATTTTTCCTTCATTGACTGGCTTATTTTGCTTAGCATAATGCTCTCCAGTTCCATCCATGCTGTTGCAAATGGTAAGAACTCCTTTTTTACAGCAGCATAGTATTCCATCGTGTAGATGTACCACAGTTTTCTAATCCATTCATCTGCTGATAGGCACTTAGGCTGTTTCCAGATCTTAGCTATGGTGAATTGTGCTGCTATGAACATATGGGTGCATATATCCTTTCTGATTGGTGTTTCTGGTTTCTTGGGATATGTTCCTAGAAGTGGGATCACAGGGTCAAATGGGAGTTCCATTTCCAGTTTTTTGAGGAAACTCCATACTGTCTTCCATAGTGGCTGCCCCAGTCTGCATTCCCACCAGCAGTGCACCAGGGTTCCTTTTTCTCCACATCCTCTCCAGCACTTGTCGTTTGTTGATTTGTTGATGATAGCCATTCTGACAGGTGTGAGATGGTACCACATTGTCGTTTTGATTTGCATCTCTCGGATGATTAGTGACTTCGAGCATGTTTTCATATGTCTCTTGGCCTTCCTTCTGTCTTCTTTCGAAAAGTATCTATTTAGGTCCATTGCCCATTTTTTGATTGGGTTGTTTATCTTCCTTTTGTTAAGTTGTATGAGTTCCCTGTAAATGTTGGAAATTAAACCCTTATCGGATATAACATTGGCAAATATGTTCTCCCATGCAGTGGGCTTTCTTATTGTTTTGTTGATGGTTTCTTTTGCTGTGCAAAAGTTTTTTTATTTTGATGTAGTTCCATTTGTTTATTTTCTCTTTAGTTTCCATGGCCCTAGGAGCAGTATCAGTGAAGAAATTGCTTTGGCATATGTTTGAGATTTTGCTGCCTGTGGATTCCTCTAGTATTTTTATGGTTTCCCGTCTTATGTTTAAGTCCTATTCTTTTTTGTGTTGTTGAGGTTGAAAAGGGAGCTCTTTTGTTTTAATAGTTGGATGATACAGATTACAGAAAGGAAAATATAGCATATTATGATTTGGTATGTAAAACATTCATTCATTCTTTGCATAATAGCCCTCATAAAATTAAAGAGCGGAAAGGAAACTTTGAGATCATTGAGTCATAACCTCTTATTTTTCTGTGCCAAAATTGTAAAGTAGGTATTTTTTCACTTCCTTTCCCCAGCTCTGCCCTTCCTTGGTGTCTAGTGTCTCAGTTTTACATTTTTCTTAGTCTTCCTGCTCCTAGACCAGTGGTCGGCAAACTCATTAGTCAACAGAGCCAAATAACAACAGTGCAACGATTGAAATTTCTTTTGAGAGCCAAATTTTTTAAACTTAAACTATATAGGTAGGTACATTGTTATTAACTTAATTAGAGTACTCCTAAGGCTTAGGAAGAGCCACACTCAAGGGGCCAAAAAGCCGCATGTGGCTCGCAAGCTGCAGTTTGCCGACCACGGTCCTAGACCATCCAGAGGTCTTTATGGTTTTTACTCTGAGGTGTTCCATGCTTCAACCAAAACACCGCATTAGAACTTACATTCCCCAAATGTTTAGTAAGTTTTAGACAATCTAATTCTATTGACTCATAGTAAAGATATGAAGAACCAATAGGCTTCTAATTTTCCAAGGATATACTTACATTTTATAAAGGGTTTTGTTAAGAAAATCAATATTCAATTGATGGAATAAATGGGGGAGATATTTGTAAACAGAGGCTCTTAAACAATGCCCCTTGAGTTCTTCTCCATACTTTGTTGTTCTAAGCTCCCCACAGTGAGACAGTAAGTGCTGGCTATAAAGTTTCTTGCCTTCTTCAGTCCCATTTTACAAAGGTATGTTGTAGTTATTATCTTGTTTCCCCAGGACTTTCTCTCAACTAGTATTACCTCTCTTCTTTCCTCTTCTTTCTCAGGTATACAGTAGTCTTTATTTTCCAAATTACAGAATTTAAGATAATAAAAATTTGCTCAAGAATATATGTTCATCTAACTTGGGTGTATATTCTCTTTTTAAGGGTGTGAACCCAAAATTAAGTGAATAAAAATAGCCTTTGAAAAGCACTTTGCAGGGGTTTCAAAGCCTTTCATTTGTAAAAGTTCTCAAAATGCTGGAATTGTGGCTTAAGAGTCTGAGAATCAGATGATCCACCTACAAGAATGAAAATAAACTAAACAACAACCACGATAAACCCAGATGTGTGAATACACTCTTAGTCCTGTGGAAGACATTAGAAAGGTTTTCAGCTCTTTGGTTTTATTCTTGTTGTTGAAGCAGTCAGAGTATTTCTATATTTAATTAAATACTAGAAGCCCGGTGCATGAAATTCATGCACTCGGGGCGTCCCTTAGCTCGGCCTGTGCCCTCTCGCAGTCAGGGAGCGGGCCTAAGCCAGCAGGTGGACATCCCCTGAGGGGTCCTTAGTGCTGCCGCAGAGGCGGGAGAGGCTCCTGCAACTGCCGCTGTGCTCGCCAGCTGTGAACCCGGCTTCTGGCTCCCCCTGTGGGGACGCACTGACCATCAGGGGGCAGCTCCTGTGTTGAGCGTCTGACTTCTGGTGGTCAGTGCACGTCATAGTGACCAGTCATTCTGCTGTTCAGTAGATTTGGATATTAGCCTTTTATTATATAGGATAAGTAATTGTATTATAAAGCCAAAGAAAATAACATAGATGAAGGAAATCCAGAGAGAAAAAATAACAGTAAAATTGGTGGTGAAATTTCCAAACCAAGGAGAACTGAAAGAAATAAACTATTTAGTTTGGAATCAGCAACTTACAAGAGAATGCATTTAACATTTGGAAGCATATAGAAAGCATGAAGATGAGATTATTCAACAAATTCTAAAATTCTAGAGCTATATTTAACCCCTTGAACCTGAAAAGTTGTCTACTTTTTAAAAAACTTGTTTTGCCTTAGCTGGTGTGGCTCAGTTGGTTGAGCTTAGTCCCATGCACCAAAAGGTCACAGGTTGGATTCCCTGGTCAGGGCATATACCCTGGTTGCTGGCTCCATCCCCAGTAGGGGGCGTGCAGGCGGAGGCAGCTGATCCATGTTTCTCTCTCTCTTGGATGCTTTTCTCGCTCCCTCTCCCTTTCTCTCTCTCTCTCTCTCTTTCTCTCTCTCTGATAAAAAACCAACATTTTTTTAAAAAAACTTTTTGTTTGAAGGTAAATAAAAGACATTGCTTAAATAACATAATAAAAAGTGAAATTTATCTTAATAGAATAATAGAAATGCAAATAGGTTCAGAATAGTTTTGATAGACTTATTTATTTTATTTTATTTGTAAACTAGAGGCCCGGTGCATGAAAATCATGCACTCGGGGGAGGGGGTCCTTCAGCCCAAGAGCCCTTGGGGGATGTCCGACTGCCAGCCTAGGCCCGCTCCCAGCCGTCAGTCGGACATCCTTAGCGCTGCTGCAGAGGTGGGAGAGGCTCCTGCCAACACCACTGTGCTCACCAGCCATGAGCCCGGCTTCTGGCTGAGTGGCATTCCCCCTGTGGGAGTACACTTACCACCAGGGGCCAGCTCCTGCATTGAGCGGGATCAGGCAGAATTGGCTCTCCGACATCCCCTGAGGGCTCCCAGATTGCAAGAGGGTGCAGGCCAGGCCGAGAGACCCCACCGGTACATGATAAGGGCTGGGAAGGGGCACGGCAGGGGGTGTCCAGCCCATCTTGCTTAGTCCCGATTGGCCAGACACCAGCAGCAAGCTAACCTACCGTTCAGAGCGTCTTCCCCCTGGTGGTCAGTGCATGTTATAGCGAGCGGTGGAGCAGCCTTAGCATTTCATTAGCATATTATGCTTTGATTGGTTGAACTGACGACTGGACAACTGGACACTTAGTATATTAGGCTTTTATTATATAGGATAATTCTTTATTGTTGAAAGTATTATTTATGTCCCCTTTTTTTCCCCATTGATCCTCTCCAGCCTGCCCCTGCCCCTCCCCAGGTTCTCACCACCCCATGTGTCCATGGGCCATGTATATATGCATACAAGGTCCTTGGTTGATTACCTCCCACCCACCCAGCTTCCCCCGCCTTTCCTCTGAGATTCTGCACTCTGTTCTATGCTTCTGTGTCTCTGGACCCACTCTGTTCATCAGTTTATTTTGTTACTTAGATTCCATATATGAGTAAGATCATGTGATACTTCTCTTTCTCTGACTGACTTATTTCACTTAGCATGATACTCTCCAGGTCTCCCTCCATGCTGTCTCAGAGGGTAAGAGATTCTTCTTTTTTACTGCTGCATAGTATTCCATGGTATAAATGTACCACAGCTTTTTTTATCTACTCATCTACTGATGGGCACTTGGGCTGTTTCCAGATCTTAGCTATTATAAATTGTGCTGCTGTGAACATAGGATGCATACATTCTTTCTGATTGTTATTTTGGGTTTCTTAGGATATATTCCTAGGAATGGGATACTGGGTCAAATGGCAGTTCCATATTTAATTTTGTGAGGAAACTCCATACTGTTTTCCATAATGGCTGCACCAGTCTGCATTCCCACCAGCAGTGTACTAGGATTCCCTTTTCTCCACAACCTCACCAGCACTTGTCATTTGTTGATTTTTGGTACTATTCTGACAGGTATGAGATGATACCTCATTGTTGTTTTAATTTGCATCTCTTTCATGATCAGTGACTGAGCATTTTTTTATATGTCTCTGGGCCATCTGTATGTCCTCGTTGGAGAAGTGTTTATTTATGTCCTTTGCCCATTTTTAGACTTATTGATTTTAAGCTCATGCTTATCATTAAGTAAATCTACAGATATTTTGAGCACACTGTCTTTTTGGTTATCTCAGATACTATAGGCATTTATGGACAGGCTTAGGGGCTTGTAAATCTTTTGAAATTATACAGTATTTGATATGCATATTTATGTATACTTTTTTGTGGAGAGGATCTATAGCTGGTTTATAATTTTCATCAGATACCTATAGGGACCTATGACTGTTCCTCATATCCTAACACTACCCCCCCGCCCCCCCGCAACACATACACATATACAAAAGTGAAGAATTGTAGATATAAGGCAAAGAGGCTATATAATACTAGAGGCCTGTTGCACGAAAAGATTCCTGCAATAGGCCTTCCCTTCCCCTGGCTGCTGGCACCGGTTTTCCTCCGGCACCCGGGACCCAGGCCTTCGTTCCGGCCGGAGCTGCCTTCAAGCCTTTGCTGCTCCGGCTGGAGCCGCCTTCAGTCTTCGCTCTGCCGCTTCATGCCTATATATGCAAATTAACCGCCATCTTTGTTGGCGGTTAATTTGCATATCTTGCTGATTAGCCAATGGGAGGCATAGCGAAGGTACGGTCAATTACCATGTTTGTCTATTATTAGATAGGATTTTGCATTAAGAAAGCATCACTCTAGAGCAGCCGTGGGCAAGGATCCGGCCCTTTTGAAATGAATAAAACTAAAAAAAAAAAGACCGTACCCTTTTTTGTAATGATGTTTACTTTGAATTTATATTAGTTCACACAAACACTCCATCCATGCTTTTGTTCCGGCCCTCCGGTCCAGTTTAAGAACCCATTGTGGCCCTCGAGTCAAAAGTTTGCCCACCCCTGGGATAGAGTATGTGACTTGAGTTCCTGACTTGATCTTTTACTGGATTTACTAGTATTACAGAGGAGTGCCCCATTGTAAAATATGGGTGAGAGTATTCAATTTAAAGAGATGTTTTAAAGATTAAAAGGTGATGATTTATTATAAATAAAAATAATCAGTTTTTAAACACTAAAACCGAAGATCTAGATTAACAGCCTATTGGCTGAATTTTACTTTTGAGATGTTTTGCTTGGCCCACACAGTTAACTATTTACAACTAATATGAATTAGTTGTAAATACCTAACAATCAAGACCTACTATACAAAAATCTGAATTACCAGCTTATCTTTTTAAAAAATCAGAAGATAACCTGGCAATACCTAGCCCATATTCCTTTTGGCAGTGGTTGGCTGGAGCCGAGTTGTAGTTGTCCTCTTGAGATTGGGCTTAGTCATTCTCTGGGTCACTAGGGTTCCCACCGGTCTGCCTCACTGCCTTGGGTTACCTGTCCAACTTCAAAGCATTATTTAGTGGTGTCAAATGACAGTCATATCTCCCAGTATTATCCTTTGTGTCACTGTCTCAAAAACATGGGAGGTCAGAGGGCCATGCAGTGGTTCTCAACCTTCCTAATGCCACGACCCTTTAATACAGTTCCTCATGTTGTGGTGACCCCCAACCATAAAATTATTTTTGTTGCTACTTCATAACTGTAATTTTGCTGCTGTTATGAATCGTAATGTAAATATCTGATATGCTATATGTGTTTTCCGATGGTCACGACCCACAGGTTGAGAACCGCTAATTAATGTTTGGCATATTTATTACAGAGAATTGTCTTTGTTGTCAAATATTAAGTAATGAGCGCCCTCTCTGAGAACAGAAGCATACTAGTGGAAAGTACAGAAAGTATATGGCAATATCCACCCTAAAGAAATGATAGTCTTGCAGTAAAGATGAATCTGTTCCTCAGTAAACAATTAGAAAACAAACACATAATTTAACTTAAATTACTTTATACTTAAAAATAAATTTGGCCCTAACCAGTTTGGCTCAGTGGATAGAGAGTAGGCCTGCGGACCAAAGGGTTCCAGGTTTGATTCAGGTCAAGGGCATGTACCTTGTTTGCGGACACATCCCCAGTAGGGGGTTTGCAGGAGGCAGCTGATCGATGTTTCTCTCTCATCAATGTTTCTAACTCTCTATTCCTCTCCCTTCCTCTATGTAAAAAATCAATAAAATATATTTTTTTAAAAATTAGTGCCCTAGCTGGTTTGGTTCAGTGGATAGGGCATCAGCCTGAGGACTGAAGAGTCCCAGGTTCAAATCTGGTCAAGGGCACATGGGTTACGGGCTCCATCCCCAGTAGGGGGCGTGCAGGAGGCAGCCCATCAATGATTCTCTTGCATCATTGATGTTTCTATCTCTCTCTCCCTCTCCCTTCCTCTATGAACACAATAAAAATATTTGGTGTGGTTCAGTTGGTTGGGCATCAACTCATGCATCAAAAGAGTTGTGGGCTGGATTCCCCAATAGGGGGCATGCAGGAGGCAGCTGATTGATGTTCTGCTCTCACATCGATGTTTGTCTTCCCCCCTCTCTCTTTTACTTTTTCTAAAATTCAATAAAAATATTTTTTAGAAAGAAGTTTGGAGGTGGTTCAGAGAAGGAATATGAACCAGATTCAGTTATGAAGATCTCTTAGGAACCCATTATATTAAAGACATTGTGTTAGGAGCCACAATTCTGAAGGAATTCAAATATGAGGCATTGTGCTTTAAAAGTTATGGAGACTCGGGGGGGCGGGGACAGGCTGGAGGGGGGTTAGTGGGGGTAAAAAGGGGACATATGTAATACTTTCAACAATAAAGAATTATTTTTTAAAAACAATTTGGGAAAAAAAGTTATGGAGACTTGCCCTAGCTGGTTTGGCTCAGTGGATAGAGCATCAGCGTGCAGACCGAAGGGTTCCGGGTTCGATTCCGGTCAAGAGCAGGAGGCCACCAATTGATGTGTTTCTCTTACATTGATATTTCTCTCTGTCTTTTCCTCTCTCTTCCACTCTCTCTAAAAATCAAGGAAAAATATCCTCAGGTGAGGATTAAAAAATAAGTAAAAAAATAAATAAACAAATGTTATGGAGACTTGACTTGAGGTGGTGACCACATAATACAGTGTACAGATGATGTGTTATAGAATTGTGCATTTAAAACCTGTATAATTTTGTTAACAGTGTCACCCCAATAAATTAAAAATAACTAAATAAATATTACAGTTCAATAGGACACAAAGAGTTAAATAATTTCAGGTAATATATGTTAGATTTTCATAAGTGATTTGGTAAATGCTACAGAAATCGATAAGAGTTGAGATTTTGGAGAACAGGGAAAGGGCTAAACACAGAGACCCCTTCATAGAAGAGGGAATTTTAAAATAGGATTCCAATTCTAAGAGAGCAAAAGCACAGAGAAAAGAAGGGCAAGCTCTAGGTACTTTGATAGTTTAGCCTTTTGTTGATTAGAAGCTAGTTTGAATGAGGCAAGAATGGAAGGAGATGTCTCTGAAAAGATATTATAAAAGAAGATATCGTTGTCTTCTCTCCCCATTGATGTTGATATCATGAAACTGATATCAGAGGTTGTTGGCCAGCCTCTCATCTTTTTATTCTAGCTGAATTTTGTGGTTCCTTATTATACATACAGAAGTAAACTGGATTGTATTTTGTTTGTTTATTTGTAATATAAAGACTCTTTTAAACCATTTTAATTACTGGTTGTTGAAAAATGATTTATCACTCTGACACATGCTCATATCTAAGTAATAGGGTATTGTTCCATCTTATAAAAATCTGTATCTATATCTATTTTTAGATGACTTCAAACCTGCTTCTGTTGACACTTCTTGTGAAGGAGAACTTGAGGTCGGCAAAGGTGAACAGGTGACAATAACTCTGCCAAATATAGAAGTGAGTATATATATATATGTATATATATATATTTATTTTAAATATATTTTTATTGATTTCAGAGAGGAAGGGAGAGGGAGAGAGACAGAAACATCAATGGTGAGAGAGAATCATTAATCACTTGCCTACTGCATGGCCCACACTGGGGAATAAGCCTGCAACCCAGGCATTTGCCATGTGCCCTGACCAGGAATCAAACTGTGACCTGGTTCATAGATTGACACTCAACCACTGAGCCATGCTGGCTGGGCAGTATTTCTATATATTTATTTATTTATTTAACTTATTTTTTTAAATTTTATTGATTTTTTAGAGAGAGGGTAAGGGAGAAGGAGAGAAGAGAGAAACATCGATGATAGAGAAACATCAATGGGCTGCCTCCTGCATGCACCCTACTGGGGATTGAGGCCACACCCCGGGCATATGCCTGACCGGAATCGAACCAGCAACCTCGTAGTTCAGGGGACGATGCTCAATCCACTGAGCCATGCCGACTGACCTATTTCTATATATTTTGACTAAAGGGATATTTTTGTAAGATTCCCACTGAATTTAAATTAAATAATTACACAATTCATGCATTAGGTAGCTATTGGGAATACAGAGATATATTAGACATGGTCAGTGTCCTAAAAAATGTTATTTAATGAGGAAGACAGGAAATAATGGATTATAATATAGAAACATAAGGACTATCACAAGAGTATATACAGAGTATTATGGGAGTACAAAAGTGAGGTAACTCAGCCAGGAGAGGGAAATGAGACAAGAGTACATACTGTTTTGAAGTTGCCTAGTTGAAGAATAGAGGAAAGGACATTTTAGGCAGAGAAAAGAAAAAGATAATGGTCTAAGACAGCGGTTCTCAACCTGTGGGTCGCAACCCCTTTGGGGGTCAAACGACCCTTTCACAGGGGTCACCTAAGACCATGGGAAAACACATATATAATTACATATTGTTGTTGTGATTAATCACTATGCTTTAATTATGTTCAATTTGTAACAATGAAATTGGGGGTCACCACAACATGAGGAACTGTATTAAAGGGTCGCAGCATTAGGAAGGTTGAGAACCACTGGTCTAAGACAAAGCAACTGAAGAGCCTATTACATTTGAAGATCTATATATAAACTACTTCGGCTAGGTGGGTGCATTTGGGGACATACTGAGAGGTGGAAAGGTATTTAATAATCAGGTAGTAAAGGACCTTTGTGCAATGCATAAGTGTTTGAACTTATCCTGTAACTCTTTTAGACAGATAGAATGAAAGAGAATTGTTAAAATTACCACCTATCAAGAGCAAATATTTTTTTCTTCTTGCAGTCCTTAAATAATTATGAATAAGAATAGAATTTACAATTTCAACTGAACTTTGTGAATTTTTCCTTCTTAATTAAAGAACTTTTTAAAAAAACAAGTAGGAGGTTTACTCTTCAGAGTTCTTAATTTTGTGGGTATTTTATGGAACTGTAATGATTATTAGTTTGAGGCATTTAGTTTCTCCTATTTTCTTTATGAATTCATTTTTATCATCCTGGTAAAAATGGCTAGAAGCTTGGAGTCATCCCATAAAATAGAACTTTTATTATACTACTAGAGGCCCAATGCATGAAATTCGTGCAAGGGGCTTGGCCCTTGCAGCCCCAGCTTCATCCGGAAAGATGTCCCATCTAATTAGCATATTATGCTTTTATTTATTTAGTTTTTAAATTAATTCTTTATTGTTCAGATTATTACAGTTGTTCCTCTTTTTTCCCCCCATAGCTCCCCTCCACCCGGTTCCCACCCCACCCT
>NW_005367587.1:6912181-6920624 GCF_000412655.1 Myotis brandtii
AGCTGCTGTGGGGCCTTGGGCCAGCTGCAGTTGGTTAGGTAATTTTCAGATTGCAAAGGGCCAGACCTTTCATATGCAAAAGCCAGCGCACAGCTTGGGCAGGGCGGGGTCCCAGGGGATCAACAGGGCGTAGCAAGCAGCTATGGATGCTCCTTAGTCCTGCTTTAAGAGGCCCCGCTTCTCAGTGTCCCGGTAATTGCTGCAAGCACCTCTGAGAGAAAGCCGCCCTCGAGGTCCGACTGATGCCAGACAGTCTAGCCCAGGGGTGGGCAAACTTTTTGACTGGAGGGCCACCATGGGTTCTTAAACTGGACCGGAGGGCCGGAACAAAAGCATGGATGGAGTGTTTGTGTGAACTAATATAAATTCAAAGTAAACATCATTACATAAAAGGGTACGGTCTTTTTTTTTTTAGTTTTATTCATTTCAAAAGGGCCGGATCCTTGCCCACGGCTGCTCTAGAGTGATGCTTTCTTAATGCAAATAACTCACCTGCATTGGCTTTAAGGTCTTCAGGTGTGACCATGACAACAAATCGGATTGCACGTTCATTTCGAAACATCTCGTAGGACCACCGACGGATAGACCGCATGCATTTCACTGCTGCAATGCCATTGTTGGCAATAAGAACCTGGGAGAGTTAGGGGATGGGAATTGGAGAGAAAAATAGAAAAAGCAAGCAATGATGGAGAGAAAGAGGTGAGACAATTCCAGCCTTCTTGTGGTTCTGGATGATGTCTGTTTTATCTTTTAGTTGTATTTTTGAAGTGGTTGTGTTAGGCAGCAATTTCCGGTGTTTACCTATGCTGCCATCTTGGTTTTCCGTCTGCTTTTATTTTTATAGATACTTTAAAGAAGGTTCTCGTGGTTCTTCAATAAGGTAGATTTTCTAATTCTCATTTCTCTAGGTTTTTGTTTGTTTGTTTTGATAATAACAAATAGGAGAAACTAATAAAAAAGACAGACAATTTAGTTGGTTAATACTGGGCATTGCAAATCTCTTTTCTTTATAATCAGTTCTGTATGGTTGACTGCTATGAAATTTCAAAATGTTGAATTTTGAAAGGAAAGGACTGTTATAATTTGTCATTGGTGCAGTCCAAGTTTGGCATATTTTTAGTGCTGACTATCTTATGGGGTACTTTTGTAGGCCTCAATGAAATAGCGCACCGGAAACTTCCAACTACAATTCCTATTATGTAGGAAATGCATCCTTACTGGCTGCTTATGACTTTATCCCTCAAACCTTAGACTTGTGAGTTCTATACTAGTATGTCTGGTGGACTATTATGCCATTCTATATATTGAACCCAGTCTGATTCCTTTCATTAAGTTTACTTAGCTCACATGGGAAAATAGCCCACCGCATTCTGGAGACTTCAGCCTATTTTAATACCAGAGTCCTATTTTAACAACTTGTTGTAGTTATATTTTTAAATTAATTATATCTTTTGTCATTACATAATCAACCCTTTTTATCCTGTTTTGGTGATTTTTAAGCTTAAATGCCACCTTATCTGATATTAATATTGCCACCTTTGCTTTCTGTTTGCATATTCATGGAATCTTAGTTCCTTTCCTTTTATTTAGTTGACATTTTGTTTTAAGTATATCTTTTGTTAACAGAATATTGTTTCATTTTTAAACCCAGTTTGACATTCTATTTTTACTAAGAGAATTATATCCACATTTAATTCGAAGTTGACATACTTAATTTTTACTTCTATCATTTTGTATTTTTATTTTGTATGTTTATTAGTTATTTTGATTTATTTCCTCATTTTTGTTCTTTATTTAGTTTCAGGTATCTCATCTTTCTTTTTTTCCCTCCTCATTACTTTAGGAATAATATTGTACATTTCCATTCCATTACAGATTACTTTCCTTTTCTGATATTCGTAATGAGGCATGATCAATTTGCCTGTCAGCAGATAAGAAACAAAACTGGAAGTAGAGTATGGAGGAAAATAACAATAATCTAAGTGAGATGATGATTGTATACTTGAAACCTATGTAATTTTTTTAATCCAACTGCCGGTTTAGGCCCGATTCCTGCAGACATCCCTCTTGCAATCTGGGACTGCTGGCTCCTAACCGCTCACCTGCCTGCCTGCCTGATCACCCCTAACTGCCTCTGCTTGCTGGCCTGATCGCCTCCTAACTGGTCCCCTGCTGGCCTGGCTGCCCACTAACTGCCCTCCTGCCAGCTTGGTTGCCCCCTAATTGCCCCCCTGCCAGCCTGGCTGACCCCTAATTGTACCCCTGCCAGTCTGGCCGCCCCCTAACTGCTCACCTGCCAGCCTGGCCGCCCCCTAACTGCTCCCCTGCCAGCCTGATTGCCTCTAACCACCTCTGCCTTGGCCCCTGCCACCATGGCTTTGTCTGGAAGGAAGTCAGATGTCTGGAAGATGTCCAGTCAACCCCGTCTAATTAGCATATTACCCTTTTATTAGTATAGATAGCCAATATTTGGAAGTAGCCCAAGTGCCCATCAGTAGATGAGTGGGTAAAAAAGCTGTGGTACATTTATGCAGTGGAATACTACTCAGTCATAAAAAGGAGGAAATCTTACCTTTTGCAACAGTATGGATGGACGTGGAGAGTGTTATGCTAAGTGAAATAAGCAAGTCAGAGAAAGACAAGTACCATACTATTTCACTTATATGTGGAATCAATGAACAAAATAAACTAACAAAGTGGAGATAGACTTATTGATACAGGGAACAGACTGACAGCTGTCCGAGGAGAAGGGGTTGGGGGCTAGGTGAAAAGTATGAAAGGATTAGCAAAGAAAAAAAAAAGGAAGATTCATGGACACAGATAATACTATGGTGATTACTTCAGGGAAGTGGGGATGGGTAGAGATAGCACAGGGTAAAGAAGGGATAAATGGTGCTGGAAGGAGACTTGACTTGGGATGGTAAACACACAATACAATATACAGATAATGTATTGTAGAATTGTATACCTGAAACCTATACAATTTTATTAATATTGTACCAATAAATTCAATAAAAAATAGTAAGATGAAAATTATATCTTAATCACCACCAAAATGTAGTCAACTGTATTTGTCCTTTTTTAATTTTCCCAAGATAATGAAATATATCAATGACTTACAAAAATATAAATAAAATAAATAAATAAATAAATAAAAATAATGCTCAATTTCATGAGGACAAAAAGTTTAATTTTTTAAAACTTGTTTAAAGTGTGAAAGACAGGTATAGAGACTATGAAAGTCTTATTTACCTTGTTAATTACAGTAAAAAATGTTCATATTGTTGGTATTCAACATTCATTGAGTATCTGTGAAGGGTTTGGTAGTTTAGTTGCTAGGAGCAATACAAAAATTTATGATCTAATCCTTATTCTTTAGTAACTCAAGAGTACAATAATGTATTATAATTTTAAGATGTATTCTAGCTAGGTAATAATACAAATATCTATACTAATAATAGAGGAATATGCAAATTGGTCGGGACGCCCTCACGCAACGACCAAACAGCAGGATGTGTGGGACAACCAGGCGAGCAGGGGGGGCAGTGAGGGGCAATTAGGCTGGCAGAGGGGGGCAGTGAGGGGTGACCAGGCTAGCACGGGAGGGTGGGCAGTTAGGGGCAACCAGGCCAGAAGGGGGGCAATGAGGAGCAACCAGGCTGGCAGGGGGGGCAATTAGGGGCGATCAGGGTGATCAGGCAGGCAGGCAAGTGAGCAGTTAGGAGCCAGCGGTCCCAGATTGTGAGAGGGATGTCTGACTGCCGGTGTAGGCCCGATCCCTGGCAGTTGGACTTCCCCCAAGGGGTCCCGGTTTGGAGAGGGTGCAGGCTGGGTTGAGGGGACCGCCCCCCCCATGCACAAATTTTGTGCACCAGGCCTCTAGTCTTTAATAAGAATATTAAAGAATATTGCATGAATGTCTATCAGCCATAACTTGAAGTCCTTGCTATTTTGGGGTATCATAGTCACTTGTTTTCAGCCAGGACATTTGAAAAATATAATTACCAGCTAAGTAGCCCAATTTGTTTTGTCATGATCATGTTTCTGGCTCTTCACATTACCAGTGCTTCAACTTAGTGCTCCACATCTCACTCTTCTAAGACCACTCCAGACATATTCTTGTCTGTGTACCTTGAATGCTTGATTTCTTAGAGATTTTTTTAAGTCTTAGATGTGAGGTGAAAAACCTGTTCTTTTCTTTTGGTTTCATCATTTTCTCTCCCTACCTTTCAGAAATCTCTAATCTACCCCCATTTATGATATCTTTAATTACCAAATTTATCTCATATTACTTCTTCTGTTACATGTTAAATCTCTAATGATTGTTAACTTTTAAACTATGATATACCCTTTAGTCTTTTCAGAAGTCACCCTTTTCTAACCTGATTTAATATTACTATTGTGTTTGACAAAATTATTATAATGAGTGCTTTAACATCTTAATGCATTTTTAAAAAGTTAAAAAACAAGCAAATATAACACTTTATTGTTTAAGGATACAAATGTATGGAATAAAGTTAAAAGATGATAAACATAAGATTCCTTAAGGATTGAGGGATGCACATGAAGGAAGGAGGAGAACACATAGGTCGTGAGAACACATCGGTCGTGAGCAATGATCTAGGTTTCTTTAACCTTTTATTATGGAAAATAGTATAGTATAATGAACCCCCATGTACTCATCACCGAGCTTCAATAATTACCAACATTTTGCTAATCTTTTTAATATATTCTCGTACCACTTTTTTTCCTGGCATATTCTAAAGCAATCCCAGATATGCCATTTCATAAACGCTTGTGTATGCATCTCTAACTGACAAGGATTTTTCTTTTTTTACCTAAGTAACTTGCTGTTATTACATGTAGCAGAATTAATTATAATATTGGATCCATACTCACATTTTCATGATGCACTCAGAAATGTCTTTTTACAGTTTCTCCTCTAGGAATCCAAATTAGAGTTTCTATAATATTTTGACTATGTTTCTTAAGTCTCTTTTATTCTGTAAATGTCCCTTCCCCTTTTTATACAATTAGTATGCTAGAGAAACCAGGTTATTTGTCTTAGAGAATATACCCATGTTCTGGGTTTCAAATTACTTCTGTCTGGTATTATTTAACTTGTTCCTTTATTCTTCATATTTCCTGTCAACTGGTAGTTATATATTTAAAGACTTGATGATAGTTAGATTATTTGTGGGTTTTTTGTTTTGTTTGTTTTTGGGTGATGCTGCATACTTTCTTTTATATCACATCATGAAGCATATAATGTTTGGTTGTCCCACCTTTCATGATGCTAAGTTTAATCAGTGGGTTTACTCTAACAGGTGTTTCTTGATACATTCATTTTCCTTAATCTGCATAGGGAAGCACCATTTTAAGAAAATATAAGATTTTAAAAACTAAACTTATAAAGGAAGAAAAGGGGTAGAAAATATGATTCAGGGCTTCTGCTCCCTTATCTGTAAAATATATTGGTTGTATTAGAATTGAATCCCAATTAGCTGTTGTAGACGAATGAAACAAATCTTTACTGACTCAGGCAAAGTACTTTCTCTATTCCCTTTCCTCAAGGATAGCAACTTTAAGATCTCAGCCTCTTTTCATTTTTGACTTTTACTAAACTTAAGTAGTTAGGTGACTTGAAGTATAGATTGAGAAACAGAAGATCTCAAAGTCCCTCCCAATTAAATTTATATGATAAATTTCAAGTAATGATAATTAACTTTTTAAACAGGGGTCAACTTCACCAGTAACTGTTTTTAAAGGTTCAAAGAAACCTTACTTAAAAGAATGCATTTTGATAATTAACCATGATACTGGAGAATGTCGACTAGAAAAACTCAGCAGCAACATCACTGTAAAAAAAACAAGGTATGTGGATAACAAAACAAATTCTTTTATCAGCACATAATTGCTAAGGAAATGTCAGTGAAAACAATTATTTGATTAAGCCACATTATTATATAAGGCTTATTTCTACGGGATACAAAAATGTTTTAACCTTTTTTCAAGTTTAAATTTGGTGGAGAGCCTTAGCCACAAGCTTGTACCATTTCTCTCTGTGATACATAAAAACTTGTTTCTGAATATTTTCTACATGTATAGATATAATTTCTTCTATATAGAACTGGACTGAAAGGAGCCGTTGTGTACTCTTCAATATAATTTTATCTTCATTAGTAAAAGTGTCTTGAACACCTAGGATATGTAAGGCACTTGGAGAAGGAAAGTTTTCTATATAAGTACTAACCTCAAAATTTCTGCATTTTAATTAGATTAACATATAATTCTATTAGGAAAGTCAATAAGAGAATATAGCCATCTCATACTTTTTTTTGGAATTAGGCAGGTGCATTAATTGCTATGTAATATAACGGATTTGCTCTCAAAGCTATGCAAATAGTATAGATAAAAATTGCTCTAGGAATTAAAGGAAGAGAAAAATTATGGTTGATTGGAGCATTCAGGGAGCCTTTATTGATGTAATTTGAGAAGAGGTTAAGATTTAGGGCTTTTTCCACCCCAAACATACTTAGTGATAAGAATTACCTTTAATGCTTATTAAATATATGAGTTCCCAGGTGATTTTTTATTGGTAGGAAAGTTTGAAAATGACTGATTTAATTGATCAGAGAGAACATGAGGCAGGAATATATCTGACTTATTTGGGGCCAATGAATAAGACCTGTTTGAATAAGGAAGAGATTTGTCTCTGTGCCTGCAAATAAATAAGTATTGGAAAGTGAGGAGTGAGGTTGATAGTGGATTAAAAGTAAGGTCATAAAGGTAGGTTAAAGCTAATACCTTCAATATTAAATATGAAATTAGGATGTCTTAACGGTTCCATTGGCAGTGATTATGTATTAAATTTTTTAAACTAAGATTAAATTTTTTAATTAAAAATATTTTTGTTTTGAAACAATACACCAAACAAACTGAGTAAAGTGAAACTATGTGGGAAACAGAAAAATTCATACAAGGAAGAACTGACAGAATTTGGTGACTGGAAAAAGGAAAGGCAGAAAAGTCAAATATAATTGTGTTATAAACTCTTCTTAAAAGTATTAAAATGAAATGAATCTGCTTTAGTAGCATGCCTCTGTTAAAATGTGGAAGTGACTTAATTTTAACAGAAATGATAATTTTAGAATGTAGGGAATATATAGTACCTATATACACTTAGGTACATTTTATTTTAGGCATTTGTGTATATCTTAACACTTCAGTTTTGAGCAGTGGTTTTGTTTATATTCACACTTATGTCCCTCAATGGAACTGTGTATATGCCGTGCATATATAGCAGGGATCCAGAAATATTTGTTAAATAATGAATTAAATTAATGTTTTAATTCTTGAATACCATTTACATATGTCTAGGGAAAAGAATAAGTGGTCAGTGTTAGTAACTTCGTAAATTGAAATTGTTGTTACATTGCCATCATATCTTTTTTGACCTTTAATATTTTTTTATAATTCTTTTTTTAATATATCTTTATTGATTTCAAAAAGGAAGAGAGAGGGACAGAGATAGAAACATCAATGATGAGAGAGAATCATTGATTGGCTGCCTCCTGCACATCCCCTACTGGGGATCGAGCCCGCAACCCAGGCATGTGCCCTTGACTGGAATCGAACCTGGGACCCTTCAGTCCACAGGCTGACGCTCTATCCACTGAGCCAAACCAGCCAGAGCTGACCTTTGATATTTTTAATTGCAGAGTTGAAGGAAGCAGTAAAATTCAGTCTCGTGTAGAGCATCAGCAGCAACAAATGTGGAATTTAACTAGGACTCCCAGTCTTGTAAAAGATTCTCCATCCGAAGACAAGATGTCCCCAACATCTCCGATGGATGATATTGAAAGAGGTAAAATCTAAGTGTATATAATGTTCCTTTACAAGAAATTATTAAGAACTAGAGGCCTTGCCCTAGCCGGTTTGGCTCACTGGATAGAGCCTCGGCCTGGGGACTGAAGAATCCCAGGTTCCATTCTGGTCAAGGGCATGTACCTTGGTTGCAGGCACACCCCCAGTAGGGGGTGTGCAGGAGGCATCTGATCAATGCTTCTCTCTCATAGATGTTTCTAACCCTCTCCCTTCCTCTCTGTAAAAAATCAATAAAATATATTTTTTAAAAAAGAAAAAAGAACTAGAGGCCCAGCGCATGATTAAATAATGAGCATGTAGGGTCCCCTAGGCCTAGCCTGCCACCAGGGCCATGTCCGCCACCCCCGCGACGCTTCACATGCTCCCTGGACGCTGCTAGTGCCCTGTGATGCTCCCAGCTTGCGCCCTTTCCCTGAGCACTGCCTCACTCTGCGCCCCAACGCTCCCCCAGTGGCGGGAGCACCTCTGCTCACCACCTGGGCACCTGCACCACGCTCCCCGCCCCAGCCTGCCCAGCGCCCATCCCCTGCACCCTCTCCTCCACATGCCCCCCCCC
>NW_005367587.1:6920756-6934379 GCF_000412655.1 Myotis brandtii
CGCGCTGTTGTGCCCTCTTTGCCCTCTTCACCAAGGGGCTCCCCCGCCAGCCCTGCCCCGCCTCACCCCATGAGCCATGCACCTCCTGGTGACCGGTTGTTTTTATGATATAGATAAGTGAAATTTTTCATTTTAATTAACAAGGGAATTAACTGTAAAGTTTTATTGAGAGCATAATATTTTTTTATTATGGATTTTGGAGAGGAAGAGTATAGTTTGTGATTTAGGGTATTCTGTAATTATGTATCTATATAAGAGAATTTATATCTTTTTTATTATTCAGGGGGGAAAGTGTTTAGATATATGTAACTGGAGTTTTCTTCTTTTTGACAGTTGTGATGATTCAAATTCAGTTCTTCATAGCATCTTCCTGTTGAAGTTCTTTATGCATAGCCAGACTATAGATGTCTAAGATGTCACCAAAACAATAGTAAAGTGAGGAGATATAGTAAGCGGATGCAGCAGGCAAGTTCTTCTGAATTGCTGCTCACTTCTGAGCAGAAAGTGTTTCTAGGGAGGCACAGTCCTTTTGAAAGTAAGAACATTTAAATCTCCATTTTTTTTTCTAGCTGCAGTTTCAGTGTTAGTGTTATAGTAATTGTGGTAGTAATAAGACCCTGGTCACCAAAGTATATTTGCTTCTGTATATTTGCCTCTGCACTTTTCCTATGTAACTTACATGTAGCAATCCAATTCCACTTGCCCTCTTCTAGGCCCAGTATAGTGTTAGTCCCCTAATATATTATTGTCCCCTTTACTAACAATAAGGAAGATACAAGCTCGGAGCCCTTTTTGGTAAAAGGGATTTTGAATTTTATTATTATATCATATCTGCTTTCAAAATGGATTTGAATCATGATGTCATTAATCTACATATATACAGAAAAATACTGGAAAAGAAAATCATGGCATTAAAGAGGAAGAGGAAGCAAATTTGTTAATAAATAAAACATTAAATTTAGATATGAGCTTTCTAAACACTAAAAAAAAAATAAAGACCTAAATAGCATATTTTGGATTATCTAAGAGACAGGTTCTAAAGAATTAGACTCTTCCCTGTTACTAAATTCTAAAAGAAGTTCATCATATGGAACCCGTTCTAGGGAGTATTAAATGATATAGTATCTTCAATGATAATTTTACAATATGAGAAGTTTCTCTCTGTGTCAGTTTTTGTAGCAGAGACCTTAATAAAAGCATTGTATTGAAGGGTTGTATAGTAGAGGGTAAGTTAACATGATCCAAGCGTAAGATCTAACTTTGTATAAGAATTTACATTGAGATGTATATACTAGTATATCCTGTTCCTTAGACAGTCTTTTTTTTAAAAAACATATTTTTATTGATTTCAGAGAGGAAGGGAGAGGGAGAGAGAGTTAGAAACATCAATGATGAAAGAGAATCATTGATTGGCTGCCTCCTGCACACCCACTCCTGGGGATTGAGCCTGCAACCTGGGCATGTGCCCTTGACTCGAATCAAATCTGGGACCCTTCAGTCCGCAGGCTGACACTGTATCCACTTAGCCAAACCAGCTGGGGCAGACAGTCTTCTTTTAAATATTTTGTTGACCCTACTCTGCCAGTGCCTCCTGCGATAGTTGAATCATGTTTTCAGATTTATATCTAGATGCCTAGCACTTATATTAGTGTTTTTGTGGTTTAATTTTTACATTTACATCTTTGAGTTATCTGGAATTTTAGTTTAAGAAATAAGAATCCAAATTTCCCTCTTCCCCAACAGTATCAATAAATAGTATTGCTAATCAACATATTGTATTGATAAACAGTATTATATATCAATATCCATTTATTGAATAAGCCATCATTTCTTTGCTGATATGAAGAGCCATTTTTATCACATGCATAATTTCTGTATGGATTTAAGTCTGTTTCACAACATAAAATATACATTGGCTAATAAATACTGGGTGGGGCAAAAGTAGGTTTACAGTTGTATATAAAACAGAGTTTAGTCTTGTCAATATTATTTATTAACTAGAGGACCAGTGCATTCCTTCACTGGGGTGGGGGGGTCCTTCAGCCCGGCCTGCACCCTCTCACAGTCCAGAACCCCTCGGGGGATGTCCGCCTGCCAGCTTAGTCTGGCTTAGTCGGACATCCCTCTTGCAATCCAAGATGCTGCATGCACCAGTGACCATACTTTTCATACAGGTGAAAGGCATCTTGCTGTGTATGGGCAGCTACATTTTTTGCCCTGATTATAAAAAGTAGTACATGACATGATCCTTCTGAGGCAGTAGTACCATTTTTCCCATCTTATGGGTAGAAAAACTGAAGCAGAGAGAAGTTAAGTAATTGGCTTTGTCACACAGTTAAAGGGTGTCCCAAAATTCACGCAAGAAGTACTTTTGATAGAAAACACAGGGTTATCATTAAAAATTGTAAATTTTTTATTGATTCATAAAGTATACAGTATAGGGTTATGTATGGAATAGCATATCGGGTAAACAGCTTCCACGGCTTTGCTGGCACATACGCACTCTTTTGTTACTGCCTGAGCAGCCGCATTTTCGAAGAAGAATGGTCCGATGATGCCTCCAGCCCAAAATCCGCACCAAACAGTGACATGTTGTGGATGCATTTGTTTCTCAACAATCACTGGTGGATTTTCTGAACCCCAAATGCGACACTTTTGTCGATTAACCAAGCCATCAAGATGAAAATAAGCCTCATCGAAATTCAGCCACATTTATGCAAAATGGTCATGGAAAATTTCAACAAAAGAGTGCGTATGTGCCAGCAAAGCTGTGGAGGCCATTTACCCGATATGCTATTCCATACATAACCCTATACTGTATACTTTATGAATCAATAAAAAATTTACAATTTTTAATTATAAACCTGTGTTTTCTATCAAAATTACTTCTTGCGTGAATTTTGGGACACCCTTTATAAGTGTCAGAATCAGGGCTGACTGCAAAATGTGCAAGCCAGAGTCCATTCATGTCATTACTGCATCATCCTGTTTTTTCAGTGTTAAAGTAGCCTTGCCAGGTTTTAATTTTTAAATCTCAGAGACTGTTCCCAATATATAGGAATGCATGTTCATCCCCATGTAGAATAAACAGGATGTGGACAGTTTGGAGAGTCTTCTGATGAATTAGCATTAAGCAGCCACAGATCTCTTTTTCAAATACTACAGAAGCCACCTTCCTTGTTTAACTGTGTGTGGGATGTAGCAGTTTATAAGCTACTAGAGGCCCAGTGCCCTCAGGGGGCGGGTGGTGGCCCTCAGCCCAGCCTACACCCTCTTGCAGTCCGGGAGCTCTCAGGGGATGTCTGACTGATGGCTTAGGCCCGCTCCTGCCTAAGCCATCAGTTGGACATCCTTAGTGCTGCTGCGGAGGCGGGAGAGACTCCTGCCACCACCACTGCACTTGCCAGCCATGAGCCCAGCTTCTGGTTGAGTGGCACTCTCCCTGTGGGAGCACACTGACCATCAGGGGGCAGCTCCTGCATTGAGCATCTGCCCCCTGGTAGTCAGTGCGCATCATAGTGACCGATCATTCCACTGTTTGGTCTATTTGCATATTAGCCTTTTAGTATATAGGATGACATAGTCACTCGCAATCCAGGACCCTTAGGGGATGTCCGACTGCTGAGGGATGTAGCAGTGCACCAAGCAGCAGGCGGCCAGGGAGGAGCCTGAACCAGGGCCAGGCGCCACGCCGCTCATGCTCATCCCAGCTTACTGCGCCTGTTGCTGCCGCTCCCCATTCGGTAGTGCTGCCAGGGAGTTGGGAGAGGCTCCCTCTGCTGCAGCTGCACTTGCCAGCCATGAGCCCGGCTTCTGGCTGAGCGGGGCTCCCCCCCTGTGGGAGCGCACTGACCACCAGGGGGAAGCTCCTGCATTGAGCATCTGCCCCCTGGTGGTCAATGCGCATCATAGCGACTGGTCGACCAGTCGTTCTGGTCATTCCATCCTAACGGTCGCTTAGGCTTTTATATAGATAGATTGGTGAAACTCACTAATGCTTTTAAAATGCAAATTTTAAGATTAACAGATAGTTTTTCATTTATGAGCTTGGAAGTAGCTAAAACATTTGTCAATATTCAGTAGTGGTAAGAACATAAAGGGAAGCAGTGGTTCATACATTTTTTAAGAAATTATAAATTGGCACATATTAATTTTTGTAGAGCAGTTTTTTTCTGCAAAGCACTTAGAACAGTGTCTAGTACATAGTAAGTACTATATGAAGATTTGTTATTATAATCATCCTTATTTGATAATAACTATTAAAATAAAAAGTGCATATCCTTTACCTAGAGATTTCTCCTAAAGCAAAACTCATGCAGATAGATATATTAGATATATACATAGAATATCTATATCAGTCACATAAGAATGTTCCATGCAGTGTTTTTCATATTAAGGAAAAAATGGAAAAATCCCAAGTGCCCATCAAATACTGCACATCAATTTTTTAAAAGAGACCACATTTTAGTAACAAAGAAGGATATCTAGATATTTTATTAAGCAAAAAAGAAAATTTTACATGTAATACATGTGGTGTATGAATAATTTTTGAAAACAAAATTTGTATAAGTTTGTAGATGCATAGAAGAACTTGGAAGAATTATACTAAAATGTAAGCATTATCTTTAGGAGTTTGGATTATAGGAACCTTTCATTTTTTATGTGCAAATTATTTGCATTTTTATAATGAACTTGTTATTTTTTAGATTATTATTTATTTAGAAGATAATATAATGTTGAAGAATAATGTTAATATAGAGTCACCCAATCTCACCACCCTAATGCAACTGTAAATTTCTATCCATACTGTAAAATTTTGACATTATGTTTTTGTAGGTAAATACTATTTGCCAAGTCTTCCTATACATGATTTCAACTAACCTTTAAAACTTTTCTTAATGAATATTTCAAATGTACAGAAAATACAGGTAATAATATAACAGATCATACACCTACAACTTAGATTTAACATTTTGCAACTTTGGCTTTAGGTTTTTTTAAAAAAAAATTACAAGAGTCTCTTTACTTTCCAACACATTCTTCTCTTTATCCTATCTGTGCACATGTCTGAATGTACTCTAAAGGATTTATATACAAGATACTTTTCTATTCATTGAAACAGTTGTATATAATATGTTTTCCTGATTCTTGATAGTGTGGTAAATTTTTTTACTGACTTTAGGTTTACTCAGTTTTTTTTATTCTTTATTTAATTTTGTCTTGAAACTTGCCAGTTTAATTCACATTTTCAAATTGTTAGCATAATTTATCCATACAAAACCCTACAATATTCACAGTTATGGCCCTTTTATATTCCTAACATTGATTATTTGTGCCATGTCTTTCTCATTTTCTTGATCAATATTGCTAGAATTTGATATATTTCAATCTTCAAAGAACCAGCTTTTGGTCTCTATTAGACATAGTATATGTGGTAACTAAGAATGTCATCTTTGGAGTCAGACTACTTGCACTTAAATCTCAGCTCTATCATGTATCAGCTGTGTGGCCTAGGGAAAGTTACTTAAACTCTTATTCTCTCTGTGTATGCCCATAAATTTGATAAATTTGATGAAATGGACCAGTTCCTTAAAGGGTACAAAGTTGACTCAAGAAGAAACAGATAACATGAATATTCGTAAATCCTCTAAAAATATTGAGTCGTATTTAAAGCCCTACCCCTGAGGGTGGGGGGGAGTAAGAGATCAAGCAAAGAACTTGTATACATATATGCATAACCAATGGACACAAACACTAGGGGTGTGAGGGCATATGCCGGGGGGTGGGGAGAGGTCAATGGGGGAAAAAGGAAACATATGTAATACTATATGTAATACTTTAAACAATAAAAAAAAAACAATAAAATAAAACCCTACCCCCATAAACACATAAATTTCCAGCCACAGGTGGCTTCACTGGAGAATTTTACTAGTCATTTAAGAAAGAAATAATATCAATTTGATACAAACTCTGTAGTATGCTAAGTGAAATAAGCCAGTCAGAGAAAAACAAGTATCACATGATCTCACTTATATGTGGAATCTAATGAACAAAATAATCCAACAAATAAAATAGTCCCAGAGGCATGGAGCATGGCACAAACTGACGGGTCTCAGAGGGAAGGGGAGAAGGGAACCAGCAAGGAATAATCAAAGAACTTACATGCACATGTGCATAATCCATGGACACAGACAATAGTGTGGTAAAGACCTGGGGTGGGCAGGAATTGGATGGAGAGGGGCAATTGGGGGAAAATGGGGGACATTTGTAATACCCTCCACAATAAAAATAAATAAATCTAAAATAAATCATTAAATAAGGAGGGAATACTTTATAACTCATTCCTCAAGGTCAGAATTATTGCTACCAAAACCCAACAAAGACAGTACAAGGAAAAAAAACCCCACAAAACTACAAACTGATATGAATATAGATGCAAAATTTTTAAACAAAATTTTAGCAAATTGAATTTAACAATTATATAACAGTGGTTTTCAACTAGGTATGATTTTTGTCCCCTTGGGGGACATCTGGCAATGTCTGCAGACATTTTTGGTTGTCACAGCTGGCGAGCAGTAGTGCTACTGGCATCTAGTGGATAGAAGCTAGGGATGCAGCTAAACATGCTACAGTGCACAGAACAGCAACAAAGAATTATATAACCCCAAATGCCAATATTGCTGAGGTGGAGAAATGCTAATATATTAAAAGGACAGTACCTCATGACTAAGTGGAGTTTTCCCAGGAATACACGTTTTCGAAAGTCAATCAATATTCACCAGATTTAAAAATAAAAAACAAAAGCCATCTCTAAAACAGTAGAAAAAGCCCAGTGGGTGTGGCTCAGTGATTGAGCTGTGACCCATGAACTAGAAGATCATGGTTCCATTCCGATCAGGGCACATCGATCCCCAGTGTGGGGTGTGCAGGAGGCAGCTGATCAATGATTCTCTCTCTCACCATTGATGTTTCTATCCCTCTCTCCCTCTCTCTTCCTCTCTCTGGAATCAATAAAAAACAAATTTTAAAAAAGAAAGTAAGAAAACAGTAGAAAGAACATTTGACAAATTTTAGGTCATTCTTTTTTTAAATATTTTTTTCAATTATAGTCAACATACAATATTATATTAGTTTCAGGTGTCCAACATAGTGTTTAGGCTTTTATATATAACTTCTGAAATGATCACTCTGATAAGTCTAGTAATCATCTAACACCATATGTAGTTATTATAATATTATTGACTATATTCCTTGTGATTTCAACTATCATTCTTTTTTAAAAAATGTATTTTTATTTTTTTCAGAGAGGAAGGGAGAGGGAGATAGAAATAGAAACATCAATGTTGAGAGAGAATCATTGATCGGCTGCCTCCTGCATGTCCCTACTGGGGATTGAGCCCGGAAACCCGGGTGTGTGCCCTTGATCGAAATTAAACCCGAGAACCTTCTGTCTGCAGGCCAACACTCTGTCCACTGAGCTAAACCGGCTAGGGCTCAACTATCATTCTTGATTTAAAAAAAATTTTTTTTTCAGCTTCACTGATGAATTCTACCAAATGTCTTCTTAAAAAAGAATTAATGCCAATTATTCTCAAACTATTTCAGAAAATTGAAGAGAAGGGAACACTTTAAAATTCATTTTATGAGGCCAGCATTACTCTCATACCAGAGCCAGACAAGGACACTATTAGAAAAGCAAATTACAAGCCAATATCTATTGAACATAGCAAAAATTCTCAACAAAAATAACTAGCCCATTAAAAGAATTATGTACCATGATTAAATGTATTATTTATTTATTTTTGGCCTGGGATGCAAGAATATTTAAACGTATGTAAATCAATAAACACAATACACCACATTAACAGAATGAAGACTAAAACTCTGACCATCTCAATAGATGCAAAAAAAGCATTTGACAAAAATGTAATATACTTTCATGGTTGTACACTTCAATTTTGTCAATTATACCTTATTAGAGCTGACAAAAAAAAAGAATTCATCTGTATGTATTGCATTGCATTATATGTATTGGGGAAATAAAAAGAATTGGAGGATGGTTTCTGCCTCGATAAGTTTTAATTTTTACAGTTTTAATCTTTTATATTTTATTTGAATTACATGTATATTTCAGTATAATAGTATAAATAAAGGTAGTGTTTAGATTTAGACACTGCCTATGTCTTCTAATTTTCATAATTTCAACATTGAAGTAAGGCTTGGCTTGATGATAGAGAAGATTTTTTTTTAATTGGGTAATTTCTTGAACTCTGTATGTATGTTGTCCAGAAATGAGAGAAAGAGGTACTACAGAGAAAAGCTGGAAAGGAAAAGTTTGGGTCCACAGATGCAGCTTTTGCAGGAAAATTTGAATTGCTCCTTTCTTTTTTTCTTTTCTTTTTTTTTTTTTTAACTCTTAGTTGGATAGTGACAAAGAGTGAACTCAGGCTCTAACAATGTGTGAGTTGGGTGTCAAAATCCAAAATACCAGTTTCCAATCAGAATTTAAAAACATTTTTGGTCACAAGAAAGTGATTATTCCTGGGGCGGTGGGTGGGTGGGGAGGGGCCTAGGAGGGTAGGCTTAAAGGAACTTAAAGGTTAGGAGAAGGATGTTACTTTTCATTTTGTATTACTAGAGAAGCTTTTAAAGTAAAAAGCTGTAAATGTATGTTTAGTCTTATTTCTTGTTAACACTTTCTTAGAAACTAACTCATTCAAAATTTATTATATGTATTTAATATTATTTACTTAACCTATCTATTAACTTCTGTTACATTTTCAGAACTGAAGGCAGAAGCTAGTCTGATGGACCAGATGAGTAGTTGTGATAGTTCATCAGATTCTAAAAGTTCATCATCTTCAAGCAGTGAGGGAAGTTCCAGTGACTCAGAAGATGAAGAGTACAGATCCTCTCCGTCTGATCCAGGGAATTATATCTCTGGAGATCCTACCATGTCTGCCATGCCACAATGCAGGATTCCTGATGTAGATGCCAGTCATAATAGATATCATAACAACAGTGGCCTTCTGATGAATACTTTAAGTAAGTATACATAAGCATGAGTAATTAGAAAAGTAAAAATTCAGTGAAGCCATACCGATTATGATATAAAATTTGTACAAGGAGAAAGACTCCTATTTTATTCAGTTGATGCTATTAATCATTACCTTCTTACTGAATTACTCATTTTCTTTTGACTCTGTGACATAATGTCTTATTGACTTTTCTCTTATCTTTCTAGATACTTTTCTCTCTCTCCTTTGCTGGTTTATAATCTTCTACTCAGTCATTAGAGCTGGAGTTCTTCAAGACTTAATCCTAGGTTCTTTTTCTTCTATACTCTTTCCCTGCATAATCTCCACATTTGTGTTGCAGTCAGTGGATAACTTCTAAATTTGCACTCTGACCCAGACCTCTGAGTTCTAGATGCATAAATCCAACATCATCTTTTAGTAAAAGGCATTTCAAATTCACTTTGTCCAAAACCAACTTACAATATTTAGCTGAGCTTGTTTTCTAAATAAAAGACAGGATTTCTCTAATTAGGCAAACTAGAAGCCTAATTGTATTCAAGGCTTGATTTCCTCCCTTTAAGAGGGTGCCTGAACTTTCAGCTGCCGCTCATTGGCAGACAGCACTCCACTGCTTTTCACAGCTAGATGTTATGTGGATACCCTCCTCAGTTTGGGGCTCTCTGCTGGGGAGCCCCAGCTTTGGGATTAGATCCCAGAGTTCTCAGTGGCACCCCTCCCCCTCAGCTGAGATATCTCTCTGGGACTTCAGTTGCCGTCTGTTGGTGCCAGGTCAGCCCTTTCGCGCCTCCGCCCCTCCTACCAGTCTCTATGCCATCTCCACCTTTGGTCCTTGGGTATCAGGGTTCTCTCCTGTGAGTTTTCCATTGATTCAGGAAGCCTTTCCATATTTCAGTTGTAATTCCAGCTTGTTCCTGGGAGCATGTCTGTGCAGCATCCTCCTACTCTGACACCATTTTTAATCTCATAAAATCTACTCTTCAACTGTGTATTAACTTTGAAACATGCCAGCTTTTGTTGATTGTGGAGGAGTTAAAAAATATGAGAATATTTTTAACCGTTTCAATTTTCTACCCAAATGATTTTGTTCAATCCCATAATTTCAGATAAACCCCTGCAATCACTGACTCCCAAATCTTTATTCCAATGAATTCCCATATCAAACAAAATTCAAAGTTTTTACCATGACCTAAAAAACAACTGATATCTTTTTGGCCTCATTTCTTATCATTCTCCTCGTTCATTTCACTCCAGCCACAGTGGCCTTTTCATAGTCAGAGAACACAACACACATACTTCTGCCTTGGGGCATTTGTATGTGCTGTTCCCTGAGCCTGGGCAGTTTACCCATCTCCATATTTTGCTGACTTTATTTTTAAATTTTGACCTCCAGTCAAATGTCACTCCTCAAGGAGGCCTCCCCAACTACCCTGTATAAAGTAGCACCTCTCATCTCTTTCTCCATACTCATTTTTATTTATTTATTTATTTTATATATTTCAGAGAAGAAGGGAGAGGGAGAGAGAGATAGAAATACAAATGATGAGAGAGAATCATTGATTGGCTGCTTCCTGCACACCCCACACTGAGGATAGAGCTGGCAACCCAAGCATGTGCCCTGACCAGGAATTCAACCGTGACCTCATGGTCCATAGGTCGACACTCAACCACTGAGCAATGCTGGCCGGGCTCCATTCCCATCTTTATATTTTCATAGTATTTATACCTACTTGGCATTATATTATATATTCGTTTATTTTTTTTACTGTCTGTTTTCTCCACTGGAATGTAAGTTTCATGACTGTAATCACATGGATGAATTACAAAAGGAATCAGTGATGAGTTACCCTTAAGAAACACTATGTAAATATTTTGACAACATTTTGAGTAAAAAATTATATAATTTTTTTCACTTCCAAATGATATATAGTCTGATCTTCTAAATTATATTTTCTCTCATTTCCTGATGTAGTTAAATCAGTGATATAAAAAGAAGGGTGATGTTGGTATGTAAAAGAAGACTAATATAGAAGCTAGATGATATTAAAACTATGCTGAAGATTGATGGTGTATTTTTTCTTTACAGATAGTATTATTTAAATTACTAATGATATGATTAAATTGTAGGATCAACAATCTGATTATTAATGACAAAATGTTGCCTAAACAGGACCACTTGGATTACTTTTTGTATAATATTTGTTGTCAAAAAATAAATATATTAAATATAAATTTATATTTCATTATTACAGTTTTGCTATTTTTTTATTTTAGGAAACGATTTGCAGCTGAGTGATTCAGGAAGTGATACTGATGACTGAAGAAACATTCAGCTATAAATATAAAATTTACAAGACATATGACAATGTATTTTATACTAAGAAAAAAAATTCCTAAGACTGAGGAAAATGTACTTTAAATGGTAAAAGAAATTAAATTTGATTCAGAATTTTCAATTGATGTTACATTTTTTAACCTTTTATGAGAACCTGCATTTCCATGTGTTTTCATTTAATCCTAAAACTTTTTTGAAGTTTTTTTAAAAGAATTTTCTTTTAAGTCCAGTTGCTCTTTTTTAAAAATATATTTTTATTGATTTCAGAGAGGAAGGGAGAGGGAGAGAGAGATAGAAACATCAATGATGAGAGAGAATCATTGATTGGCTGCCTCCTGCACGCCCAACACTGGGGATTGAACCCGCAACCCGGACATATGCCCGGACCGGGAATCGAACCGATGACCTCTTGGTTCCTGGGTCGTTGCTCAACCGCTGAACCACACCCAGCTGGACACTTTTTTGAAGTTTTAAAGATGAGAAAAAAGACTCAGAGGTTAGTAACTTGCCCACATATTATTAGTTAACAAGTGGCAGGTCAGGTGTTGTAGTGTTCAAGTTCAGTGCTCTGTTTTACCAGATTGCTATCTTCAATTGTGAAATGTCAAAACTATGGATTTATAATAAATTCTGTGATTTTAATTATATCTTTGAGCCTTTTCTATCTCATATTCCGTAAATTTTTGTTGAAAATCTATTAATCCTTGACAAAATTAAATTATAATTTAGGGTAAGGTGAAGCTAAATAATTATTTTAATGAAATAACTTATCTCAATATTTTTCATCATTTTCTTATTTTGCTTTTGAGAGAAAAATAAACAGTTAAGTGTTGATATAATTAATATTTACATCTCTAACATTTTTTTATTTGTATGAAAAAATAAATATTAGTTTATAGTTGAAAGCCAAAAAAAAAAAAATGGAGACAGAGCCTCATCTCGCCAACAATATTTTCATCAGTCTTCCACTTTACTGTTTTTAAAACGGAATTCAAGGTGATTTTCAGGTTTGGTGCAATTCCTCTGACCTAGGATTCTCAACACCTACTGGGGATGTGCCCGCAACCAAGGTGCATGCCCTTGACTGGAATCGAACCTGGGACCTTTCAGTCTGCAGGCCGATGCTCTATCCACTGAGCCAAACCGGTTAGGGCTTAATTTGTTTTTATTGTTGAGAGTATTACAGATGTCCACCACTTCCCCACCTCTGTCCTCCTCCACCTGGTTCCCATCCTACCCCAGGCCTTCACCACACTATTGTCTGTATCCATGGACTATGCATATCTACACTAATAAAAGAGAAACATGGTAATTGGCGTACGACCGCTACCCTTCCCATTGGCTAATCAGGGAGATATGGAAATTAACTGTCAGCCAAGATGGCGGCCGGCAGCCAGGCAGCTGATGCGAACAGGGAGGCTTGCTTCCTTCAGTGACAGAGGACTCCAATGTTCCCCGCCTGCGCTGCGTGCCTCTGAGCTTCAGTTGGAAACATTGTAACATTTATAGAAGATAAACAAAACCTCAGAAACCTCCTGTCAGTCAGCCGGGATCTCAGAGCTGGAGTCGCAACATTGTTTCGAATACAGAAAACAAAGGCCAGAAACCTGCTTTCAGCAGCCGAGCCTCAGAGAGAAAGCCGGCTCTCAGCTCCAGTGACAGCCATAGAAGGTAAATAAATGCCAGAATAAAAAAAAAAGAGTGCCAGGTGGAGCTGTGGGGGCGCGAGCTGGGGCTGCAAGGCTGGAGGGCACGAGCTGGGGCCTGATTCCTGTAGGCCACCCCAAGGGACCCCACCCGTGCACGAATTAATGCACCAGGCCTCTAGTGTGCGTATAAGTTCTTTGGTTAATCTCTTTCTGCCCCCCTCTCCCCTTCCTTCTGAGATCTGTCAGTCTCTTCCATGCTTCCATGTCTCTGGACTTGTTTTGTTTGTTATTTTGTTCGTTAGATTCCACATGTAAGTAAGATCATGTGATTTTTGAGGTCTTGAACATCTTTCGTTAGATTTCCTCCAGGTATTTTTTTATGCTATTATTATTTATTTGTATGAAAAAATAAATGTTAGTTTATAGTTGAAAGCCACTGACCAGTAGCAAGTTCTTTTTAAAAAAATTTTTAATATATATTTTATTGATTTTTTTTACAGAGAGGAAGGGAGAGGGATAGAGAGTTAGAAACATCGATCTGCTGCCTCCTGCACACTCCCTACTGGGGATGTGCCCGCAACCAAGGTACATGCCCTTGACCGGA
>NW_005367587.1:6935164-6938698 GCF_000412655.1 Myotis brandtii
GCATCAGGCCAAGGCTAGGTGCCAGGTGGAGCTGTGGGGGCGCGAGCTGGGGCTGCAAGGCTGGAGGGCACGAGCTGGGGCCTGATTCCTGTAGGCCACCCCAAGGGACCCCACCCATGCACGAATTAATGCACCAGGCCTCTAGTGTGCATATAAGTTCTTTGGTTAATCTCTTTCTGCCCCCCTCTGCCCTTCCTTCTGAGATCTGTCAGTCTCTTCCATGCTTCCATGTCTCTGGACTTGTTTTGTTTGTTATTTTGTTCGTTAGATTCCACATGTAAGTAAGATCATGTGATTTTTGAGGTCTTGAACATCTTTCGTTAGATTTCCTCCAGGTATTTTTTTATGCTATTATTATTTTTTTAAATCCCCCTTTCTATTTGCTTTTGCTGAATTTATATACAATTTATTTTTGTGTGTTGATTTTATATTTATATGCCTGTTAAACACGTTTTCTTTTATTTCGATATTTGCCTTTTCTCTCTGAATATATTAGTATATCATTTTAGAGCATCAGTCTCCTTTCTATAGATGACTATAAAATGTCACTCTGATGTCAAGCAATGAGGACATAAATGTTTTTACTCTTATCACAGATATTTTAGAATTTTCCATTGTTATTATCTTTTTTCTTGTCTCTGAAGAGTTTGTGCTCAAATCTATTTCTTTTTGTCCTAATATCTGTTTTCAACTTAGCAAAAATGATAGGGTGTAAGAGGCATATTGATCTCATAGGGCTCTAGAATAGGCCTTGGAAGGCTGGAATTCTGATCCTTGCTCTGTCCCTTCTGAGCTCTTCTGTAACATTCTTCAGGTTAGACTAGGAGAGGGAATTCAAACCAGGTTCTCTAAATCTCTGTCATAAAAATTATTAAAAGTTCTTGTTAAAAACATGGGTTCTCAAAGTCGAAAGTATCACACTCCCTGACTTCAAACTATACTCCAAATCTATAGTAATCAAAACAGTATGGTATTGGCAGAAAAACAGGTACACAGAGTAATGGAATAGAACTGAGACCTCAGAAATAAACTCACACATATATGACAACTAATTTTCAACAAAGGGGCCAAGAATATACAAGGGAGAAATGAAAATCTCTTCAATAAATGGGAAAACTGGGAAGCTACTTGCAAATGAATGAAACTAGACTGCCATCTGACACCATACACAACAATTAACTCAAAGTGAATTAAAGACTTGAATATGACACCTGAAACAATAAAATGCATAAAAGAAAACATAGGCACTAAATTTACAGACTTTTAAAGGGTTTTTTGTGATATTGACCCTAAAGGTAAAGGAAGTAAAAGCAAAAAATAAGTGAATGCGACTGCATCAAACTAAAGTGCTTCTGCACAGAAAAAGAAACCATCAACGAAACAAAAAGGTAACCAACCTAATTGGGAGAAAATCTTTGCTAATGATACCTCAATAAGGGGCTAATATCCAAAATATATAAAGAACTCATACAACTCAAACACATACAGAAAAAAAATTACAAAAATGGACAGAGAACCTGAATAGACACTTTTCTCAAGAAGATATATAGATGGCCAACACACATATGAAAAAATGCTCAATGTCACCAATTATATTAGGGAAATGAACATCAAAACCACACTGAGATATGAACTCACTTGTTAGAATGACCATTATCAATAAGTCAAAAAATAACAAGTGTTGGAGAGGAAAAAATGGAATTCTAGTACATTGCTGGCGAGAATGTAAATCGGTGAAGCCACTATGAAAAACAGTATGGATGTCCCTCAAAAAATTAAGAACAGAGCTACGATACGACCCACAAATCCCACTTCTGGGTATCTGCCTGAAAAAAAAATTGAAAACACTCATAAAGATATATGTCCCCAGTGTTCATTGCAGCATTATTTACAATAGCCAAAATGTGGAGACAATCTAAGTGTCCTTAGATGGATGATTGGATACAGACGATTACATATAGACAATGGAATACTACTCAGTCATGTAAAAGATGAAATATTGCCATATGTGACAACATGGATGGATCTTGAGATTATTATGGTAAATGAAAAAAGCAGAAAAGAACTGTATGATTTCACTAATATGTGGGATATAACACAAAAAGCAATAAATGAACCAATAAAACAAAACAAAAAACTCATAGGTACAGACAACAGAATCGTGGTTGCCAGAGGGAAAAGGGAACTGGGGAGGTCAACTATAAGATGACAGGAGACTAGACTTTCGATGATGAAAACACAATAGGTTACACAGATATTATATTACAAAGTTGTACATCTGAAATTTATATAATGTTATTAACCAATGTTAATCTGATAAATTTAATTTAAAAAACAGATTCTTAGTTAAATTTTTAAGGGACCTGTATATTTTTGTTTGTTTGTGTATGTGTATACAAATATTTATACACACACACACACACACACACACACACACACACACACACACACACAAAGTGTCCCCTCGGGAGTTTGACCGGGAGACCAGGAGTTCAATCGCTCGCTATGATGTGCGTTGACTACCACAGGGCAACATGGAATAAAGGAAGGCCGGCAGCTGGGGAAGGAAGGCCCCGGCCAGTAGCTGGAAGGCCCCTATCAGCCCTAATCACCAGCCAGGCCTAGGGATCCTATCCATGCATGAATTTCATGCACCAGGCCTCTAGTCTAATCTAATAAATGAGAAACATGCAAATTGACCGCACCTCTGCTATGCCCAAGCCACGCTCACCAGCCAATCAGAGCAACTATATGCAAATTAACCCAACCAAGATGGCAGCCGGCAGCCACGGAGCTGGAGCAAGCAGGAGGCTTGGTTGCCCCAATGATGGAGGAAGCCAAGCTTCCCGCCTGCCCTGGCCAGCTGTGGCCTCCGCTCAAGGCAACAAAGTTTCAATTATAGAAGATAAATCCCAGAAACCTGCTTCCACCCAGCCTCCACTGGGAGCTTGGGTTGCTGGGGGCCCATGGCCAGCCTGCAAACAGCCATCAGCCCCTCACCCAGGCTGGCCACACCCTCATGGGGTGAGGGTCCCCGCTGGGGGGCTTGACCAGCCTGCAAACAGCCATCAGCCCCTCACCCAGGCTGGCCACACCCTCATGGGGTGAGGGTCCCCGCTGGGGGGCTTGACCAGCCTGCAAACAGCCATCAGCCCCTCACCCAGGCTGGCCAGGCACCCCAGCAGGGACCCCCACCCTGAAGGGGCTGTGGCTAGCCTGCAAACAGCTATCAGCCATTCACTCAGGCTGGCCAGGCACCCAGCAGGACCCCCACCCTGATCTGGGACACCCTTCAGGGCAAACCAGCCGGCCCCTACCCATGCACCAGGCCTCTATCCTATATAATAAAAGGGTAATATGCAAATTGACCCTAACAGCAGAATGCCTGGGAATGACTGGTCACTATGACATACACTGACCACCAGGGGGCAGACGCTCAATGCAGGAGCTGCCCCCTGGTGGTCAGTGCACTCCCACAAGGGGAGCTCTGCTCAGCCACAAGCCAGGCTGACAGCTGCCAGTACAGCGGTGGTG
>NW_005367587.1:6939140-7021494 GCF_000412655.1 Myotis brandtii
ATGAGAGGCTAATATGCAAATTGTCCCCTCAACCGGGAGTTCCAAACCGAGGAGTTCAACTAGGGGACGGGGCCAGACGGCCAACCACCCTCGGCCCCTCCCCCTGGCCAGCCCCTCCCCTAATCAGTCCCCCAACCCTGATCGGGGGCAGGCTGGCCAGACCCTACCCATACACGAATTCGTGCACTGGGCCTCTAGTCTATATATATAAAAAGCCAGCGACAAGAATGCCATAATGACCAGAATGACCAGTTGCTATGAAGCTCACTGCAGCCAGCAAACTGGCTGATCAGGGGGTGGGGCTGGCCGGCCAACCTCCTGCAGCCCCTCTTCCTGGCCAGCCCTGCCCCTGATGAGCCCCCACCACCCCTATCAGCCTGCAGCCCCTCCTGTGCAGGAATTCGTGCACTGGGCCTCTATTACATATATAAATTAACATTAATGACTGATCATCAGGCAAGTTTACTTTACATAGGACAAGATTAAGATTTCTTCCATCTCTGATATTATTTGCGTCTATGAATACTAGCATTATATTGCCATCATCAAAAGAAGAATTTTATCTACACAAAGGAGTATCAGAGAACCAATGCAATAAAGTTTGGTATTTGGGATACCTATAAGCACAAATGAAATAGTGCATTGCATACAGGTACTATTTCATCTGCTCTGCTAAGTCAAATGCTATTCTAGAAGTACAAGGCTAGAGCAGGGGAGCCATTGACATAATTAGCCCTTCAAGGCATCTATGCCTCTAGTGGTTAACTTGACTAGTAATTTCATTTGTTTTGCATGTAGGGTCATTAACCAACCCAGACAGAGAAATATTTCCTGAAAGAATAACTACAGCTTAATTATTAATGCTACATTCAGAAATGAAGCTGGACTCTTTAGGTAAAGGTTTGTGGGACAGAGGGGGGATGCGTGTAAAAAAAGCTGGGAGAACATGGTCAAAGTCTGAAGTTGTTTATGGAAGAAAGGCCAGACTTTTCCTGGTTTTGTCAATAAATTACTCAAATAGGTAATGTAAGAATTTTGCAAGGGATAGAGCCATAGGTTCTCTCTCATAGTCTCAGATAAAATAATTCATTCTCCTGTTTCCCGACCTCCTAGTTGGTTTCCTTATTTTTCTTGTTGCTCTCTGACCATTCTTTTCCTTTTTCTTTTAACTGAAAACTAGAAGGGCACCCTACTCCTTTGTTCCTTTTTTACTTTTTTGAATTAGTAAAAATAATACAGTATGTATAAAATTCATCTGTTATCACCATCCCTGTTCTTATTCCTCCTCTGAAAAAGTCTAACTATATTCTGGAGTATTTGGGAGTTCATCCACTAAAATATAAGGAAAATGATATTTGCAATAGTACCTAGAAAGTAACTGGTTCATAACTTTTGCTCAAATTAAATATTTATTCATGAAATGATGGACTCATCTTGAAGTGATGAAAGCACAAGGGATGAATTTAGCAAAGGAGAAGAATGATTCCCAAATGTACATCACCACCCTTTCCTCTCATTTTCTTTAGCCCCATGCCTTTAATTGCTTATAGGATATTTCTATTTGAACTTTATTATGTTGAAAAATCAACATAAACAAAAATCAACATAAACAAAAATCAACATCTTTCTACCTCTCTAAATTCAATTTTGTGTTGACTCCCCCTCTCCAATGAATTTCAATTTACTAAAACCAATCTTTATTTGTCATGGTGAAATTCCAGTGCTAGAATTATATATATATGGTGGGGCAAAAGTATGTTTACAGTTGTGAGTACATCCAGAATAGGTAGATAGATTATATATACATGGTGGGGCAAAAGTATGTTTACAGTTGTGAGTACATGAAATGTTGTTTATTTTTGTATTATTAGTTACTAGAGGCCCGGTGCATGAAATTCCTGCATGGGTAGGGTCCCTAGGCCTGGCCCGCGATCAGAGCCGATAGGGGCCTTCTGACTACTGCCTGGGGCCTTCCTTCCCCAGCTGCTGGCCAGGGCCTTCCTTCATTCTGTGCTATCCCTTGGTGGTCAGCGCACATCATAGCAAATATTCGAACTCCTGGTTGGTCGAACTCCCAAGGGGACAATTTGTATATTAGCCTTTTATTATATAGGACTAGAGGCCTGGTGCACAAAATTCCTGCAAGGGTGTGGTCCCTAGGCCTGGCCGGTGATAGAAGTGCAAGCATCTGGAGTGGAAGGGCAGGTCCCAGCTGACCTAAAGGGTGTGGTCCGTAGGCCTGGCCGGTGATAGAAGTGCAAGCATCTGGCGTGGAAGGGCAGGTCCCAGCTGACCTCTGGGCCCTGGGAAGCACCTGGGCCCCTGGGCCCCCACTCACCCCCCTCCACCTGAGTCACGGCTCCCAAGTCCCCACACAGAGATGCAGTGAGTGCGGCCAGATGCCATGGCCAGGGCATAGCATGGGCCCCTGGGCCACCCAGTGGCACTGCATGGAAACCGGTCAGGCAGCACGCTTTCTCACCGCACCTCCATTCCTGTCACCCCCACCCCCAGGTAGTTGGCGAGAGGTCACAGCCCCCCACTCGGGCACTGCGGGAGGTTGGTCGCTGCCACCCACCCCCAGTACCCTATCCCAGCCTGGGGCCCAGCCCTGATCAGGCAATCAGGGCCTGCCAGCCACTGGTCACCATCTGTCAGGTGATCAGGCCCCTGCTCACACCCACCTTGGCCTGGCTCTGCCCACTTACCTGCTCCACCATCCTGCCACGGACCTACTCTTGTCTAGGTCCATCGGGCCGGCAGTGCCTCCACTGCAGCCCACTGCCAGCACCGCATCGCTGATGCCCACCGTGTTCTGCACCACCCCTTGGTGGTCAGCACACATAATAGTGAGCAGTTGAACTCCCGATCGAACAATTTGCATATTAGGCTTTTATTATATAGGATTACTATATTCTTTTCCATACAACTGTAAACCTATTTTTGCCATACCCTATATGTAATTATATGTATACTAGGAGCCCAGCGCACAATTTGAAATTGCGGCACCGCCCTGCCTTGACACCCGAACCTCTCCATGCAGAGCTCCAGCACCCAAACCCTCTGGCCTTTTCTGGCCGCTTTAAGCCCCACCCTCAGTCCCTCGAGTCACCTAGGGCTGGTCCTGCCTTCTCTGGGTGCCTCCCCGCTTCCGCCCTGTCTCCAGAGCAACACAGCAGCACCACCCCATCATGGCACCAGAGGAGAGCATGGAAGCCTCCCACCCGCTGTGCTGTGCTCCTTCCCCTGGCAGGTGGGCCGCTGGGCACTCAGAGTGTGAGTGGTGGGTGGCAAAGGACTGGTAAGGGGGGCGCTATGCACTCTCACCCCTGCCCTCCCCAGCAGGGCATGGTCCCGCCTCCTCCAGGTGCCTCCCCGCTTCCACCCATCTCCAGAGCAATGCTCCAGCTAATATGCTAATGATCTGGTCATTACCATTACGGCGTATTGACCATCAGCATATTAGCTCTTTATTAGTATAGATTGTTTATAATAGGTGTTCAGTAAGTGGCAACTGTTGTTATCCAGAAATCAATGCTTAAATCTATGTTTGAAGGATTGCATTCTTAACTATTATGCATTCTTTTGCAATTCTCCAGCATTGTCTTTCCCATCTTATGATGTGTTGTTCACAATTCTCCTTTTACATAATTATTCTTTTGAACTAGTCTCTAAGACCCAACACTTTCTTTTCCTATAGATTTATGCTTTGCTCTGGGTCAGGCAGTTGCTCAAGCCAACACCTACAGGGTTAAACCTAGTTTCTAAAGCCACCCCTTTTCCCCTCCCAGTCAGTCCCACTTTTCACAGTAGGCTGGCAGCTGTCCCAAGTGCTTACGGAAGCCAAATGCTTGAAGAGAGAGAGGGAGTAAGGAGCCAGCTATGAATCACTTCCAGAAAAATGAGTCCAAGGAAACTTTTTTTTCACCTGTCTCCACTGAAGAGGTACCACCTCCACCTCCCAGCCTTCCAAAGAAGCCGCCTCCGGTGAGTCCCCAGATTCCTGTCTGCCTTAGACAGGAACAAGCTTGTTCTTTTGGTTCTCTTCTTTGGCTTCTTGGAGCTTTAGGTTGAGATGTAATAGGGATTAAAAACTATTCTTTCTTGGATTTAGAATTAACATGGAAACCTAAACAGGTTTCTTTTACTTGGGAGGGGAAGCAGCAGGAAGAGATAGTCAAAATTTTTCATTTGAGACCCAGGACTTTGCTATGTTTCATTGTATGTATATTCTGAATTTCTCTGTGAAGAAAAGAAAAAGCAATGGGAAAGTCCAGGGAAACTTGGCAAGCACTCCTGTGCTAGAGAACTGTGTGTGATTGTTCTTTCTTTACCAATATAAAAACGCAGCCCTTAGTTCCCCGTGTCCAGAGTCTTAAGCTGGACACCAAGAGAAGTTTGAGAATAGATTCAGTACTTACAATGTGTTCAAGTTTACAGTGGGAGGCAGGATAGAAAAACAAAGAAGTAATAGTGGTTAAAGCACTTCCAAATTCATTATCTCATTCAATTCTCACATCAAAATTCTGTAATGAAGAGGATACAGTAATAATGGACAATATTTACTAAGTTCTTAATATGGGCCAAGAGGTGGTAGTATTCTCATTTTGTTGAAATAACAGACCTGAAGCATAAAGACAGGTGTAGTGACATGGCCAGGGTCAATAAGTTCCCCCAGCCAGGGACAATGTTACATAGCTAGTGAAAGTGTATTAACAAAACCTCAGCTTGCAGAATTCTCAAGCTGCGAGCTGGGAAGGTTATAAGTCAATTCATTGTGTCTTTCAAGCAAGTTATTATCATACATTAACATCCTATATAATACAAGCCTAATATGCTAAGTGTTCGGTCGTCCAGTCGGCCGTTCAACCAATCAAAGTGTAATATGCTAATGATATGCTAAGGCCGCTCAACTGCTCTCTATGACGCCCACTGACCACCAGGGGGCAGACAGTCGACCAGTTGACTAGTTGCTATGACATGCACTGACCACCAGGGGGCAGATGCTCCAACCAGTAGGTTAGCTTGCTACTGGGGTCTGGCCGATCCGGATGGAGCGAGATGTGCTGGGCCTGCCCTGGAGCCCTCCTGCAGTCCCTCCCTGGCTGGCCAACCTCCCACATCCCTCCTTGGCCCCAATTGTGCATTGGTGGGGTCCCTTGGCTTGGCCTGTGCCCTCTTGAAATTCAGGACCCCTTGGGGGATGCTGGAAAGCCAGTTTCAGCCCGATCCTGCAGGCCAGGCTGAGGGACCTCCCTGGTGCATGAATTCATGCACTGGGCTTCTAGTATATTAATATTTAGGAGGGTTGTTTTTAATCTATCCATAGCCACCTCTTCATTATGTTCCTAGATATAGTAAGTGTTCTGCCCAGAGTCCCAGGCTTTTCAGTTAGTAGTGATGGGAAGATAAGCAAATCCTGGGTCTAGGATCAAGGAATGTCTGAGCAGTTCCATATTAAATGAATGAAGAACAAGTAATGTTCATAATAGCTTCTATCATTCCTAAATCAGCAATCAATGCAAGCACTTTTAGTAGATAATAGCTGTTTCTTGAAGAGTAGGCATCATTGCCTCACATTACCTATCATGGTGACTTAAAAGAAATGCATTTTTCTGCTGTGGAATGGTAGAGATTTAAATGAGAAGCTCATGCTTGAACCGTTGTCTTTCTGCTTCATAGAAAATCTATGGCTCCAACTATCCACTGAGCATTATCTTCATTGTGGTGAATGAATTCTGTGAGCGCTTTTCTTATTATGGAATGAAAGGTAATTTTTTGTCCCAAAGTCTTCTCCGTGCACCCTCACTCCATGTTTGTAATGTCTAGTTTTCTTGTATGCATTTATTTCCCTTATCCACTCTTTCTGTCTTCATCCAAATTGGTCCCTTCCTTTGGCCAGGACTTCCAATAAATGCCTCATGGGATTTTACCTATAACGGATACAGGCCAAGCATAGAAAGGACTAATAGAAACCAGAACACAATCTGTGAGAATCGAAATGGGAGAACACTCACCATCTGAGTTCCATTCTTCATATTAGTTTTATGAATGTACTAGAGGCCCAGTGCATGAAATTTGTGCACTTGAGGGGGGGGGGGGGTCCCTCAGCCCCACCTGCACCCTCTTGCAGTCCGGGAGCCCTCGGGGGATGTCCAACTGATGGGGAGCGGGCCTAAGGTGGCAATTGGACATCCTTAGCGCTACTGTGGAGGCGGGAGATGCTCCCACCACCGCCACTGTGCTCGCTAGTCTTGAGCCCCACTTTTAGCTGAGCAGTGCTCCCCCTGTGGGAGCGCACTGACCACCAGGGGGCAACTCCTTGTGTTGAGCATCTGCCCCATGGTGGTCAGTGAGAGTCATAGTGACTGGTCATTCCCCTGTTTGGTCGATTTGCATATTAGCGTTTTATTACATAGGATTGTTGCTGAAAAGGAGATGGAAGGTATATTAGAAGCATCATATTCTTTATGATTGGCCTAGATGATGCTATGTGTGAACATAGACTGAAGGGAGGAGTATTGCATTTGTACACTAAGCACCACCCCATGCACAGCTCCCATGGGCACTGCTTCTACTGCCTGGGAGTCACTCCTCAGTCATTTCACTACTAGGAGTGTTGAAGGTTAAGATCACCTTCAAAGACCATAGAGCAAATGTACTTCTCTTCCATAAGTCACTTTAATGCACCTATCTTACTTTGCCTCCATTTTTTTCCCCACCTCAGCTGTGCTGACCCTGTATTTCCTGTATTTCCTGCACTGGAATGAAGACACCTCCACATCTGTATACCATGCCTTCAGCAGCCTCTGTTATTTCACTCCCATTCTGGGAGCCGTCATTGCTGACTCATGGTTGGGAAAATTCAAGTAAGGAAGATGGAAGATCACACCCCCAGAAGTTTTACAGATTAATTTCACAGAGGTTACCACTTAGAGCCTCTTTTCCCAAGCAAGAACACACCATATCATCCATGACAGATAGAATCTTCTAAGACAGACACATAGAAAAGCTATTTCTTTTCATTATCAGTTTTTCCAATATTTTTACATCCTTTTCAATCAGGAGTTGTTGTTTTTCTTAAATCTAATTTTAACCTTCTATCCTCTAGTCTAAGACTAATTCTTGTTCTGATCTCAGGGAAAATAAAGATTGCTAACCAGCAGAAAATTTATAATTTTAGAGACGTCAGTGTAGTTATTTGATATACTCGCCATCTCTTCTCCATATTGAATCATCCCAATTCCTTTAATATCTATGAGTCCCTCTTTTTGGTTCTTGTACAAACTCTTATTCTCTTCTCTAACCTCTTCCTGTAGTTTTCTTCTTAAGAATTTAAACATTTTTATGAGTTAGGCTAATGGTCTGTTCAGTTCAGTATCTTTTAAGTTTCTGAAATTAGCACCAGGAGACATTTATAGGATAATGTTATAGTTGTCCTCTGTAACGTTATCCTCATAGGCTAGAGATGGAGCTAAGATATCCATCACCCCGTTATTTTCTGTGGACTTGTCACCTATGGATTTATCTGAATTAGCATTTCTCAAAGTACATTCTGTTGAAAATCTGCTGTATAGGATAATAATGAGTGTTATATAGGAAGATAACGACCTCATCGCAAAATAAGTTTGAAAAATGCTAGGCTGAACACAGCTTAAAATGTTTCTTTACTGCGTGACTTCTTATAGCCTTTAACATGCTAATATGCACTGGAAAATCTCAAAGAGAAGGTTATGGCACATAGTGTTTCCCAAACTTGTTTGACCAAAGGGTATTTTTTTCAGGGTATCTTGTGGACCTAGTGTTTCAAAGAATTCTCTTAGGAAACACTGGCTTATGTCTCACTTTGGCCTCTATATAATCATTGTTCTAAAGTATTTAATCAGCACTTTATAATAATTACAACCTATATGTAAAGTACTAAACAGTTTTGTTTTGTTTTTACTTGAGAGGGGGACGGTACATAGGTAGCTGAGATCTATGTTTGCTCCTTCTATAGTATTAGTTACCAAGTCCATCCAAATAGGAGGTTGGCACTATATGCAGAATAAAAAGCATAAGCCATGGTCTCTATTCAGTTATAGAATAAAAAACTCACATACATAACCAGTACTTCCATTGACTTTTAAAAATGACTTCCTTTGAAGTTGGAGTATAGTTCTTGGGTATGGTGAACAATAGCTTCCTGTCTATTTCAGAGGAAATATAACAACCTCTACTTTTTTTTTTAATTTTAAGGATTTTTTAATTTTAACTATATATATATTTTTTACAACCTCTACTTATGCCCTCAATCTCAATCCTTTTTGAGGTATTCTTTATTTTTTTTAAATTCTTTTTATTGAGTTATAATTAAAATAAAATACAAAAATCCAAAAGTCTTAGTGTAAAGCTTGATGAATTTTCACATATGTGTCACCATTACCTAACTTACTTTCCCTAGAGTTTTTGTACTCTCAATATTCCTCTCTCTCACCTTCAAATTCTCCCGTAGAGATGGTCTTTTCCTGTACCTAGAAGCCTGTTCAAATCTCTGAGACCTTTAAACAAACAAGACTATTGTTAACCCTCCTTTCAAACTGTCTTCTTTGTCTTATTACCATTATCTCCAAATTTTAAAAAGAATCATCTATCTTTGTTGCCTTCCTTTCTCACTCTTCATTATCACTCCTTAGGGCAGACTAATATAATGTAATGCAATAGAATCCAATTCAATTCAATTTAATCTGATAGAATTTAATTCAATAAATGTTTATCAAACTTCTATTTGTTCAAATAAGCATGGGGGGTAAAGAAATGAATAAGACACAAATACCTGTTTCACACTGTTCATATTCAACTGCCTTTAATGAAGAGCAGCAGATTGTGGTAAATACAATAAAATATAGCATAAATGATCTCTTTATCCTATTGAAATGCCTCTCTCTAAGATCATTGATAGTGATCTCTCTCTTTTTTAAAAAAAATCCTCACCAGAAATATTTTTTCCATTGATTTTTAGAGAGAGTGGAAGGGAGGGAGAGAGAGAAAAACATTGATGTGAGAGGGACATACTGATAGGTTGGCTCCTGCAAGATATGCACCCTTGACTGGAAATTGAACCCAAGACCCTTTGGTCCTTGAGCCAATCCTCTAACCATTGAGAAAAACCAGCTAGGGTGATAGCGATCTCTTTGTTGACAAATTCCAGCAGTATTTTCTAGATTCTTATTCACTTTAAACTTATTTTAACATTTCAATCTATTTATTACTCCTATATTCTTGAAACTTCATGGACTTCTCTAACACTGCATTTTCTGATTTTTTTCCTCATACTTTTTTGGATTCTTCCTTATTTGGCTTTTTGCCTTTTGTTTACTTCACTCTTTCTTGAATGTAGGCAATTCCCCAGGGTATATTTTTTTACTGTCTTCTATTTCTCCAAATTCTCTTTTAGCAGATCCTATGGCGTCAATATTAGCAATATGCAGATAGCTCCTCCAACTCTATAATTTTCTCATTCAAGTTCAGTATGCATTATAACTGCATAGTGCCATTCATCACCTGTATGTTCCACCTTATCCTCACTTCCCAAACCTATACGCTCACATTCAATCAGTTATCAAATTCTACCAATTCTATTTCTATAATATCTCTCACATTTATCCCTCTTCAACAGTGATTCTCACTGCCATAAACTGCCACAACTCGAGTTTTGGTCTTCATTACGTCTAAATTGGGCTATTGAACTGGACACCTACAATGTCATCACTGCCTCCCATATCCTTTTCTTACAATTGAGCCTATACAGGACTGCCAAATTAATCTTCCTGAAAGAAATCTCTGTTCACATTGCTACTTTGCTCAAAATTTTCTGCTGACTCACCCATTGTTACTAATCTCATCCCCACTGACCTTCCTGCTCTTATTGTCATACTCCCTTTCAAGACTTTACTAAAGAAAAACTGAATACTACTAAAGTTCCCCTAACAATAGTCAGTGCAAACATTTTCTATGTCTGTTTGCACTGTTTCTACTTCATGGAATTTCCTTCCTCCCCATCCTCCTTTGTCCAAATCCTGTACGGCTCAGTTCAAAGGCCACCTATGTTATGGATTATTCTCTGCCCTTCACTCTTACTACTAGTCAGAAGTAACCTAATCTTCTCTGAACTTTTATTTTTTGCCCTCATATGAGATTTACCAAATTCTATCTTATTATAGTTATTTGTATATAAGTCTAATATTTTCTTCTGAAGAGAAAATAAAGTCTCATATATATTTTTATCCACAGCACCTAGAAGAGTGCCTGATAAATGTTTCAACTAATAAATTTATTCACCCTCAGATACTCAAATGTAGGCACAAGACTGAGGATAGCTGTGGGCAAGCATGAAGATGACTTTTATCCCTAGTGTTGGTTTTTTATACCCTGTGACCCATGCCTATCAGTCTGGACTCAACCTTGGCAATCACAACCACCCTCTTAAATGTCTTTATTGTCAAATATGCTTTTGGATGTCCTCTCTACACTTCTTTCTCTTTCTCCTTAGTGGGTCTATAGCATTTCCTCCCCTCTCCTATCTTTTTTGTCTGGTCAGAAGTTACTCTCTTCACACTAGGTCTCTTCCTGTGCCATCACCACACATACCCCTTAGTTCCTAAGCTCTAATTAAAAATTACTTCTGGTGGTGAAATAAAATTTAAAAGGTCTTCTATTTCCTTTTCTTTTTCCACATTAACTTGTTTGTGATAAACCTGAAGGAACACTGGACTATGAGTTAGAAAGTAGAAGTTCTAGACCTAATGCAAATATTAATTGGAATGTCACTTTAGGACTGCCCTTTGATCTCTCTGGATTTCATTTTCCTCATTTGCAAATGGAAGCTAGGTCAAGTCTATCTAACACAGTTCTGTGTTATATGGTTTGAATTACAATGATTCCAGCAATCTCATTTCAAATGTGGGCTTTCCATGTCTCTCTTGACTTCTTTCTCCTTCTGTTAATTTCCTGCCATTAGATTCCTCTCTTATGTTCTCCATATCCTAGACTAATTCCCTGAGTCTTTTACCTAGAAAGTTGCCTATTTCCCTTCTACGCCACTTACACTTCTCTTATTTATTTAGTCCAATAATTTGATATTGCTCTGATCTCCCTAGTCAGACTCTATTACTCCAGCTCAGACTCCTTTTGATTTTTCTGTCTGATGATCTAGCATAGATCATCTCTTTTGGGCTCATGAGAGCTGGCCTTTTTTCAGTCCTTTTTCATTCCAATTTTTTCTTTTTATTCCAACAAAGAGAACTTTTCTCTAGAAGGCCCTCCAAAATGTTTTGCGAAACCCTGGCCCCTCCTTCTGATATTAATTAGTCACCCAACTTTTTATCCCCTATATGGGGATAAACCTTCTAAGATCCCTTCCCTGGAGAGCCAACCTAGGAAAATTCGTTATTTAAAATGAGAAATCCATATCCTAAGTTTATGGTATCTTTAGCCTCTCTCTGATTCCTTCATTCCTTTCTTTATATTCCACATTAGCATGTAATACTTTAAAATCACAGATGTAAACTATATAATTTCCAAGGTTCCTTCTAGAACTTACATTCTACTTACATATAAAGAGATTGCTAGTGTGGTGATATACCTAAGAAGTGTATTGTATATGTGGCCGTATGCCTTATTTCAATGTTTATAGTTCTGCATACATTCTTACCAGAATTCCGCACTCTTCTACTTTGCATTTGCCATTCAGATTTCAGGAAAAACAACACAACAGGCAGTCCCTACCAGCTGTATGATCTTTATCACTGGCAAGTCTATTCAGAGTCCATGGCTCCATTTTTAATTGCCCATGAAGCAACTGTGGCAGATATTATAATTAAACCAAGTGTTCAAGTGACTAAGCTGAATCTGAGAGCCATTTACCTCTCTCTATATCTTAATGGTTGGGTTTAGAGAAAGTTTGTATTAGCCATTCCTTTTTTTCTGTTTAATTGGAGTTTTTCCTCAACCCCTGTCAATTTCTAGAGCCAAAGACATTCCTTGAGAAAAACATCTCAAAATATCCTCTTCTTCTCGTTCTCCAACTTTAAAACATCATCACTCACTACAAATTTATTCTGGCCTCGACATATCTGTACCAGAGCAGGAATGCTCTGTGTATGTGTATGTGTAGAGTAAGAACATAAGAGTAAGGGGGGAGGAGAGGTCATATATGAGAAAGGAGCTTGAAGGGAATGTCCATTACCTCTAACACTCAAGGTAAAGAGTTCTCTCTTTTTCTAGTCTGTTTACTTCATTTACCATTATTATTTCTATTTGCATTTCTCAGGAAATTTTTTTCTCCTCCACCCCTTTCTCTTTTCACTTTATTTATTCTGGCACTGAGAATAGTATGAACTCTGAGTCTGTATTACTTAAGTCTCTGAATTCTGTTTGGAATGACTAATTTAACTCTCTCAACAGGACAATTATGTATCTATCTTTGGTGTATGTACTTGGCCATGTGATCAAGTCCTTGGGTGCCTTACCAATACTGGGGGGACACATTGTACACACGTGAGTAAAATCATGGAATAAACTGGACCATTCTTCTTCCATTAGGTAAACCTCTTATACTTGTATTACAGATTATTTTTTATTTTCTTACCAGAGCTATCCCTTTATTTTACAGCCAACTGTTGTTTTATTACCAAATTGGTTAAGAAGAAGTTATTTACAAGTTGAACTCTTTCATACTTTATCTGAACTCATTTGTTTTTATTAAATATTTGGGGACTTTTATAATGCCTAGTTGGTATCCTCTTCATAAAAACTCATCGTATGCTTGAAGGCAATCATTAAAACTATTTTGTCCTCCATATTCCCTCACTTATTCATCCATTCATGCATCTGTACTTTACCAGGGTTAAAAAAAATGTCTGTAACATTTTCTTATAATGCATTGTAGAAGTCATATTCAAAGCTTGGATATTTTCCATTTATATTTAGTTGCATATATCGCAGTTGCTCTATCCATTTTTACCAAAGCTACTGATGTTTATGGGGCAAGAAGTATTTGATAGCTTTTTATGTCTGATGGTTCAGTCACCAAAGAGGATTACAGCTGTTCAAGAACCAGGACACATGTATTCATGTTTATAATGTGCTTATACATGTATTTATCCAGTGAGTTAAGAATTTTGTTTGAAATTTAGTAATTATTAGATACCTCCTTATTGGTGTCCCTCCAAAAATCAATGACACTTCTAATAATTATGATGGATTTTAACATTTTGTTTTGTGTTCAGTAATGGTATGTGGGATAAGGGTTCATAAGGTCTTTCTATTGAAGTGTCTCTTTGACTAAGACAAAATTGATATGATAACCAGAGCTTTAATTTTGAAGTTGCTTGAGTATCTACTTCTATTTGTTGTACACAAGGGATAAATGGAAATGTCAGGGACAAAATCCTCCCATGCAATAAATACTTCCTGGCAGAGGCTCAAGGGTCACAAAGCTCTTAAGTACCCCCAAGTCTTTCCTGGGAGTGAAGGCAGATGGAGAGTGCTCACAGGTTAGAAATGTAAAGGGATCTTTACATGTATACTTTTTTTCCTCCTGTAGCCCTATATTCAGTTTTTACTGTTGTGTTTAATATTAATATGGTTAGTGTCCTCACCTCTCCATTTCAGAGTCCTATCATTGGTCGGCCTGAGTCTAATAGCTTTGGGAACAGGAGGTATCAAACCCTGTGTGGCAGCTTTTGGTGGAGACCAGTTTGAAAAAACACATGTAAGAGTCCTGTTAATCCTGTATTTCCAAGACTGCAGAGCAGATGTTAAAAGAGGTACCTGGCAGGTAGCCATTTGCCAACATTGGTGAGATGATATCTGAGGAGTTATGTTCCATTCTGGGTATGGGTCATTAATAGAGAGAAAAACTGAAAAATGTTCAAAGGAAAGTGACCAGGGTGGTAGATGTCCTGAAAAAGACACATCTTATGAAGAAAGGTTGAGGGAAATGGAAATATTTAGCTTTAAGAAGAATGAAAAATATTATAGCTTTCTATAGATTTTGGACAAATGTCAGGTGAGGCCAATGAGTGAAAGCTATAGGAAACTAGCTTTTTGCTTGAAAGAAGGAAAAACTTCAAATAGAGTTTGAAGTAGTGAATTTACTCTCACTTGAAGCATTTAGGAAAAAAAATGTTGTAAGCACTTTGGGAATGGGAGGGGATGAGTAGTGTAAAGGTGATTTAAGTATCTCTAACTTTGAGATTCTATGAAAGGGCAAAATGACCAAGCAGAATGAGTTTCTATAGATGAACTTGTCTAGATCAGGGATTTTCAGCCAGTGTGCCACAATAATTTTATGAACATGCAATACCTGACTATTTACTCAGGAGTACTGACCTCTTTTCCTTTAGATTGTCAAATAAAAAAATGACAACAGCCAACACAACAATAGTCATCTGGTGTGAATGAATCAAAATTATATCTATTTTTTTGTGAGTGTCAGATTGGTAAAAAAAAAAATGTGTTTTTTGGTGTGCTGCAGAATTTTAGTGATTAGTTTATGTGTGCCATGAGATGAAAAAGGTTGAAAATCACTGGTATGGATGATCATTCTCTCTTTTCCTAAATACTTTACATTGTCAATGGTGGTGGTGGTGGGGGGGGGGAACAGTATAAAAGAAGTAAAATTGATCTTGTATGAGGAAGTAGTGAGAACTGGGCAAGGGAAACTGTCTATTCTTAGATTAGCTGAATTTTCTGGCTTTGTTTTTTGCTCTCAGTTTTTTTTTTTTTTTTGGTCTGTCTTCATGTATATATTCCCTCTTCTATAGCTATTTATCATGCTTCTAGTTTTTTTCTCTCTGGTGTCTCTCTGTGTCTTGTCTTCCTGTGGTCTTAACTCAAATGGTCTTTTATCCTTCAGACCATTTAGCGATCATTTTGTATTCTTTATATGTCTGGTGTCCAGAGTTCATAATTTGGAGAAATAATAAAACTTTGGCAAGTGGGATTCTTTACACTATGAACTATACAAATATGTGTGTGAAATAAGGTTTAAATAGGGAGCAGAAGAAGAAGTGAAACACACTGTAAAATAGAAAATGGGAAGGACAGATTGTTCTGTGTCAGGAAAAGATCTGGGTGGCAAAATGAAACACAGCCGTACGCAATGAATGAATAAAGCATTAGCAACTTTATTTGAAAATTGCTTCATTTGGTAACTGTTCCACAAAGATATTTAATCATAGGACAAACCAATCTCCAAGTTTCCATCAGCCACCTCTAAGACCATGGACTTCCTTTTATACTCTCTGGCAGACTTCCCATAAGCACTAGGTAAATTACTTGATCAGCAGTTTACTTCGCCGTCCGATGTTCTAATCCTATTCCTACCACACATTCCACAAAATATTTTCTCTAACTCAGTCAATCATTTGCTTAATTTGGTCAATAAATATCTATTTAGTCTGTAATATATGCAGGTATTATGGAAGACAGCGGGGATTACAGAAATGAGTAACACATGATTTCTGTCCTAAAAGAACTCACAACCTACTGAAAGAAACAGACATTTAATAAAAAAATATATATTATAATAGGTATATATAGAGTACAGTAGTGGCATATTATACAGGATGATTATTTTTGGTATGGTAAAGGGGTAAAAGAATGTTAAAGATGCGTGTTTAAACTAAGGTTTGAAAGATGGGTAAATGTTTGTATGTGGTGAGCCAGGTATATTTTAAAATATCTAATATAATATTCAGATACCGGGGAGGCAGTATCTGAATCTGTCTCTGTATATGTACTTCCAGCTGAATCTGAACATTGATTGTGTAGAGTGCAGCTAAGAGTTATATTGAACTGATAATATTTCCTTTTGTTTCAGGAAGAGGAACGGACTAGATACTTCTCAGTCTTCTACCTCTCCATCAATGCAGGGAGCTTGATTTCTACCTTTGTCACACCCATGCTAAGAGGTTAGAATCTTTTCAGAGGGGCCCTCTATAAAGCTTTACTCAGCCAGACAAAAATCTGTCCAAGACTTCCTGCTGTTCACCCTCTTATAAGGGCTTGAAAACCTGAGATAATCTCTTTCAATCTTGATTTGTCTGACCCCAAAGAAAGATTTTGGATGTCTACGCCTACAACCTGAAAAACTTGAGCTTGCAGAACATCAAGGACTCAAGATTCAGGCTTACTTTTTTTTTTCTTTAGGAGATGTGCAGTGTTTCGGGGGAGACTGCTATGCACTGGCTTTTGGAGTTCCGGGATTGCTTATGGTGATAGCTCTTGGTAAGTCCAGTGGTGCCAAGGAAACTAATAATCACTGATGTCTGCCAACGTAAGGCATCATGTAAGCACTTTACACAAATGATTTTACCCACCCCTCAGACTAACTCTTTTAGGTAGGTGTTATTGTAGGGGTTTCTCCTAAACATTGGAGATAAATTCACTAAAGTCAAAAACCTTTTTTAAAAAAGTGCTCAAGGTTATACAACTAATATGAGGATTCCTAGAGAGCTTTTAAAAAAAAATAACTGAGCCATGGGCTTGATGTAGATCCAATTAAATTAGTTTCTCTGTGGAATAGGGCCTGAGCATCTATACTTTTAAAAATATCTAGGTCATTCTAATGTGTACTCTCTACACTAAAATATGTGGGGAAGCAAGGAAGATAATCCTTTCTCTCAAACTAGTTTATTTCATCTGGTAATTGAAAGATACATTTGAATTCTTTGGGACTTATAAAGTCACTTCTAGGTTTAGCAGTTTCTGCCCTGCTCTGCAGTTCTCCCAAGGAGCACTGAGAATATGAGGAGCAAAGAGAATAAGAGGAGTTAGATAAGTAGGTGGGGACTCCTGCAACTTAGATCAAGTGGCATTCTCTTTACCACCAAGAACCCAGTAATGGAAGAGGAAAGGGGCTGCTTAGTTTATGCCATCTAATGAGAAATTTGGACATAATTGTTTCTAATCATTGACCTGGAAACCTGTTCTCACTCTGAGCCTTTGGGTAACACCCCCTTGGAAGACGTCCAGTCAAAACACATAAAGAACTCAATAGAGGAAAAAGAGCCCAGAGACTCACAATGTTCAGTGTGATTATTTTCTAGCAGGAGGTGGCTAATAGTAGCACTCAGATTCCAATTCCAATTCCAGCGAAATGCATGTGTTCTCTGGGAGAGCTATGATAATACATTCCCTGCTTCCTTCTCCCTTTTAAGCCAAACATTTTCCCAAATAGTTTCCTGGTTTGCCAGTGATTAGAACTATGTCTCCTTCTCTGGATTATTGAATAATAATGATATTTACATAGAGTAATTATGAGACCAAAAGAGATGCTGCAAAGGAAATTTTAAAAATAAATTATGAAATGCTAAACAAGTATAGCTATGATTATTAGTCAGCTGCTTCACTTTTCTTGGCACGAATAAATAACTTAATCTTCTGGCCTTTCACTATAATTTAATCAATGTTTGAAAATTTATTCATTCAACAATCATTTATTTAATGCACCTATTATATGTCAGATTCTGTGCTAGATATTGGGGTCACATTGGTGCATGAGACAACTACAGTTCATGCTTTCAAAAAACTTATATAGTCCAGCAGGAAGAAGGAAACAAACAAGCAAACAAAACAGTATGGTCAGTGTAACAACTGGGGAAGTATATAAAAAGCTATAGGAACACAGAAGAGGGATGTCTGACTAAGACTTTGAGGGTCAAAAAAAGTTTGCCTAAAGAAATGACATCTAAGGGGAGAACTAAAGAATTAACAGCAATTAATCAAAGAAGAGATTGGAAGTGAAACAGAAATAGGACATGGTATCTGTAAGACAAGGAAGTGAGAGTTAGTATGACATATTCAAAGATATTAAAAGAATTCAGATTGCCTGGAGCATAAATGAGAAAAATAAAGAAGAGAAATAGACAGAAACCAGATAATGAAAGGCCTTTAAGCAATTAAAGAATTAGAACTTTACCAGGAGAGAAAAGTGGAGAGCTACAAAAAGATTTTGAACAAAGGAATAATTGTTAGATTTTTATTTTTCAGTAACTATAATGTGGGCAAAGGGTGGGTTAAAGGTGAGTGAAGAATACTATTTATCTTGAGCACTAAAATTTTGGCACTTCATTAAATTTTGTGCTCAAGGTGAGTGCCTCACTCAGCTCACCTTGTCTCACTTGGTAGAACTGATAAAACTTAATTGATTAAATATGTGAAGTGAGGGTTCTGACTTTGAGCAGCTGGGTGGAGAGTGGGGTTATTGACTAAGATAATGAGGGAGAACAGGTTTGGGGGCAATACCAATAAATTTAGTTTTGAATATGTTATATTTTAGATATCTTGGAACATATAGAGTTCCAAGCAGTTATTTGGAAGTACAGGTTTAGAGCTCAGAATAAATGTTGGGTTGTAGAGAAATATCTGGAGCTATGAGTATAAGGATAGTAATTAAGCCATGAAAATAGTGAAAATAACTAAAAGATAATAAGAATAAGGCAAAAAGAAGGCTAGGATAAAACCCCGAGGAACACCAGCATTTAAAAGATAGGCAAAGAGGAAGGGCTCACAAATGAGACTAAAAAGGAATGGCCAAAGTGGCAGTAGCGCTCTCCTGGATACCAAGGAGGTTTTAAGAAGAAAGGAAATCATTCTGTGACAAATGTCACTGAGTGGGAAATTGAGTTAAGGTAAAAAATGTCCAGTAAATATAGCAACAAGAAGGTCATTAATTTGATGACATCAGTTATGGTAGATTGGTGGAGATTTAAGATTAATTGGAAAAGATTGGGAAGTGAATAAGAAGTAGGAAAGAGAGGCCTTGCTGGCATGGCTCAGTGGTTGAGCATTGACCTATGAACCAGGAGGTTATGGTTCAATTCATAATCAGGGCACATGCCTGAGTTGCAGGCTGGATCCCCAGTGGGGGGCATGCAGGAGGCAGCTGATCAATGATTTTCTCTCATCATTGATGTTTCTATCTCTCTCTCCCTCTCCATTCCTCTCTGAAATACATATATATATATATCAGGAGTCCTCAAACTACGGCCTGCGGGCCACATGTGGCCCGCCGAAAACATTTATCCGGCCCGCCGGGTGTTTTTGCCACCGCTGTGTGCATAGGAATTTGTTCATAGTTTTTTTTTAAACTATAGTCCAGCCCTCCAACGGTCTGAGGGACAGTGGACTGGCCCCCTGTTTAAAAAGTTTGAGGACCCCTGATATATATTATAATATATATATAATATTTTAAGTAGGAAAGGGAAAACAGTATTTATAGCTGAAAGGTAACATGGAGTCAAGAGATGGTATGAAGCATGCTTGAATATTATTGGGAAGACTCCCTTAGAGAAAGAGGTTGAAGATGCAAGTTGAAGATAATAAAATCAGTATGAAAGCACACATGGCAGAATTACCTTTGTACAGGAGGAAGAACATTACCTTCACATACCTGGAGGAAGGAGAAGATGGGTGTGGATACAGGAATTAATAGGTTTGATGGCAGGAAGATGGGGGGAGTTTCCATTTTCATGATGTAAGAGGCAACATCATCAGGATATGATGAAAAGGGGTTCTATAATAAATCTGACATGTTCAGTGACTGAAAGTAACCTCCCAGAGTCATCTGGTCATAAATTCCTAACTGGCCAGGCATATAACTGCTTTAGTAAAAATGTTATCTTTGCCTTCCACAAGCCCTGTCCATTGTTTTTGTACATCTAGGTTAATACAACTTTGAAATGCCTCTTTTCCAGACCCCTCAAAGGTGTAACCACCCTCAGAGGAGCACATAATCTTGCTAACTATCCTGTAATCCAATCCCCACCTTGCTTTTTCCATCTTTATGTAAGATTCTTTATGTCCCCTTCTTAACTCCAAATGTGTATAAGAAACCACATGACTATCATTCCCCAGAGCATTAGAAGTCTTGCTTCCTGGCATTGTCATCAGTTTGGCTCAAATGAACTTATACAATTCCCTACAGATTTGAACATTTCTTACATCAACAAGGAGAAGATACTAGAAACTCAAGGTCCCTACTCATCTTCTTCAGAAGTAGCCTTGAAATTTAAATGTGACCTTTTTGAGTTGGTTACCTGGCCTTCCTTTCATCATTCCAATGTCACTATTGAGATCAGAATTCCTGAGCTTCCCAGCCTCTTTCTAGGATCATTCTCAGCTTCAGGGGCAGTTTATTCCCTATCCAAGATCTTCCTCTTGTCTAGATACCTCTTTATTTGCCCATTTGTCTCCCAGAATTAGCATTCTTTTCCTGAACCATTTTTTTTCTATCAACAATAAGAAGGTTATAGTTGGTAAAGAGTACTGTTTGGAGGAGCATTGGGGAAACTGAGGATGAGTAAAGAAAAGGTGGTTAGAGTGAATCTGACAGAGAGGAATGGAGAAATTAAACAGTTAAGGTCAGTGAAATTAAGGTGATTTAGGCATTCTCGTGTGTAAGGATATTGGAAAATGCTACTGAAAAGGCATCTTTGGTAAATGATCAGCTAGAGGGACATCTTGCTGAAGCAGGAAAATCCCTTGGGGAGGAAAGTACATCTAAGCTGGAGTCTCCCCATTGATTTTAGCTAAATTTAATAGACTTGAATCAAAAGCACTTTATAATTATAAAAGTATTATCAGCTCATTGCTGATTATTTGGAAAGTATAAGGAAAAGTAAGAAAATAAAATGTGTCCACAATTAGCTGAGGAGATGTGCTTAAAGAATGAAGATGTAGATTAAGGGAAAAGAATAAGCTTAAGAACAGAAATAGTACAGAAGATAATTTTTTGTAGGAATGATGAATAGTGGTTAGAGCATTACTCTCTGTAATGAAATATAAAGTGGGAAATGGTAAGCTGAGGTGAGCTACGTTGTGGACAGAGGCCACGTATTTAATTTTTTTTTAAACTTTATTCCTAGTACTATCTAGCACAAGGTTTAATGCAAGAAGGAGTGAATGAGAAGATTTCTGATGTTTAAGAGCATAGATTTTTGAATCAGACAGGCCTCAGGTCTAAAGTGTAGTTTCTGGCAATTTCTAGCTTTCTAACCTTGTACCTGGTGCTTAATTTCTTTAATCTTCTATTTCTTTGTATGTAAAGTGGAGAGAGTAGTACATATTTTGTCAGGTTAAATCAGTTCATGTATGTAAAATGCTTAACACTTTACATATAAGAATAAACGCCTTCAATAGATAGTTAGTAATAACCATCAAAACAATAATTAATTTGGGATGGTATTTCATGCCAGGGGGTTGGGTTTATTAGGTAGGTCCTGAAAAGAAAGTTTTAATTTGGCATCAGATAGGGGAAGAATAGACCAGGGAGTGAGGAACTAGATGATGGCCATTTTAATAACCCAGGGTAGAAGCTGTGAGTTCCTAAATAAGAGTTGTAGCAAAAGAGGCGGCCGACTGAAGCAAGAGGATCAATGAAAGCTGGTAACATATCAGATGTGGAGATGGAGAAAGAAGAGTGAGAACTCAAAGATGACTTTCATTTTTGTGATTTCAGAAAAGTCTTAACAGATATCTCTTTTAACAAATGGCCATTTAATTCTTTTAACAACTTTTATAACTCTTAAGTCAGGAAGTGTTAAGTGAGGTTCCTCCCTTGACGAGATGATCTGCCAGTCACTCCTACACATTAGCAGTCTGTCCTTAGCCTTGGGTACTGAATGTGCTGAATGAGAAGCTAAGAATCTTGTTTGTGTATCAACTGCAGTTGTGTTTGCAATGGGAAGCAAAATGTACAAAAAAACACCTCCAGAAGGAAACATAGTGACTCAAGTTATCAAATGTATCTGGGTAAGTCCATGAATTGTTTACCTGCCTTTTTCAATCAAAGACAAAGAGATGCCATGCTGAGCATAGAGACCTTCAAACACAGATCTACATTTTTCTCAGTGACCTCTGTTCTACATCTGTGCCTTTTGGCAAAGTGAAATTAATAAGTCTTCCTCTGTTCCCCTACTTAACTTCTAAGTAAAAAAGAAAAACATAATCATTTTTTAAATTGGAAAAAATCTTCTGAAATATAGTTATAAGTGTCCATCAGTAGATGAGTGGATAAAACAGCAATGGTACATTTACAAAATGTAATACTACTCAGCCGTAAAAAAGAAGAAAATGTTACCCTTTGTGACAGTATGGATGGACCTGGAGAACGTTATGCTAAGTGAAATAAGCAATCAGAGCAGGATGACAGCTGTTGGCAGTGGGGGAGAGTGGGGGTGGGGTGGAGGGATTGAGCAAAAAAGAGAAAAAAGAGAGAAAAAACTCATTGACATGAACAACAGTGTGGTGGCTGTGGGGTGGAGGAGGGTGGAGGTGGAAAAGGGTATAGGGAGAATAAATGGTGATGGAAATTAAATTAAATTTTTAAAAGGCATAAGGATAAATAAAATTATATCTGAAATATTTTGAAATTTAATGTCTGATTAAATCAAAGCATCGGAATAAGTCACTTGAAGTATGTCTGTTTCAGAGAAGGGATGATGACTTGAAAAAGGCAGGGGAGGACTTATATGCAAGCATATAGGCCTAACCAATGGACACAGCCAACAGGGGGGTGAGGGCATGAGTGGGGAGGGGGGATGGGGGGTAATGTGAGGATAAGGACACATATGTAATAACTTAATCAATAAAAAAAATTAAAAAAAAGAAAAAGGCAGGGGAAGGTTTCTTTTTGTCTCTCCTCTGAGGTCTATGCTCTGCCCTAGTTCGCTCTTTCCAACCGTTTCAAGAACCGTTCTGGGGACATTCCAAAGCGACAGCACTGGCTGGACTGGGCAGCTGAGAAATACCCAGTAAGTTGGAGTTTCAGAAATATCTTATAAATATCTCTGTAACATCTCTCCTAATACCCAAACCAATTCCCTCCTGCGGCACTTAACCTCTTCTCTTACTGTTCTGGGCTATATCTAGATGAAAACCGTGAAAACTGTCTACCCAGTTAGCCTGTTCCTCCTTTCCCTTGTGTTGCAGAAGCAGCTCATTATGGATGTGAAGGCACTGACCAGGATACTATTCCTCTATATCCCATTGCCCATGTTCTGGGCCCTTCTGGAACAGCAGGTAAGAATACTTCTTTTGAAAGCCTCCCCTCTTCCAGCCTTTACCCTCTCACAGAAAAGGGATTTCTCCCAACGGCATCTGTCTGCCCTAGGGCTCACGATGGACCTTGCAAGCCACCAGGATGAACAGGAATTTGGTGAGTGGAAGAGATTTTCCAGAGAAGTCTTTTATTTTCTTTATAATCCATACTTGGGAAAAATTAATTTCTTTGTGCTTTTGCCTGAAAATGGACTTAAGGTCATAAGACAGGTGCCTTTAGCATGCAAATACTGAGTAGGCAAAATAAAGAAATCTAGTCTAGAAATAAAAACCAGAGTTTTACCTTTAGAAACCAGGAACAGAAGGATGGGAAAGGTTTAAATGTGTACAAGGAAGTATTGAGAGGACAGCAAAGGTATACAGACCTGGGATAGTGATGGCTTTCTTCCATCTATGCCTGCCCCGCACAGCAGAGACAGGTTTAATGGTGCTAGTACACTGGCCCCATCCCAGTCAAGATTCACAGCAAAGGATCTGCACATGGAATATTTTGTACATGGATATGGAAAAATTGGGAAAGTTGTAAGCATTTTTATCTCTTTTTCCAACCCGACAGCAGAGACAGGTTTAATGGTGCTAGTACACGACTGGCCCCATCCCAGTCAAGATTCACAGCAGAGGATCTGCACATGGAATATTTTGTACATGGATATGAAAAAATTGGGAAAGTTGTAAGCATTTTTATCTCTTTTTCCAACCTCCATTCTTTGGCAAACTCACATAAAGTTCCATCTCTGCTCTCAATCATTTCACTTTCTAGATTATTGTCTTATTTTTCTGCCATCACAGTTGTGAAGAGGGTAGGGTCTTATTAGCTAGCCTCTTTGCAGCCTGTCAAATATAAGTTTACCTTTTTCCTTCCTCTGGTTGTCCAGGATTTACCATGATTGCCCTCCTGTTGACCCCCTGGAGAACTCTGTGTATCAGTGGGAATCTTTACCCTAAACCAGATAGCTTGTCCTTCACATAATTACTACCTGTGACTGCAGTTACTGAGATGAATAAAAACACACTGACTATTCTCTCCGAGGTTAAGGAAAGTATAGTACATAGAAAAGAATATTCTGCCTTAGGGCATCTGCCTTCAGCAAACATAGCCTGAAGCCATTAACAGTCTGTTCAGCCCACATATCCTTACAAGCATGATAATGGCTGAACCAAAGACCTGGTGAATTTTAACTTACTAGTACAGTGGGGCCTTGACTTACGAGTGTCCCGACTAACGAGTTTTTCCAGATACAAGCAGTCTCTCGGCCAATTTTTTGCTTTGAGTTGCGAGCTAAAATTCGGGTTACGAGCCAGCTTCAGATATCCCACTGCTAGTTGGCGCAGCGAACGTCACAGTGAATGCCACAACATCAGCCCAGCATCACGTGTCTCACTCGTTCACTTTATGATTTGACATATGAGTAATTTGAGTTAAGAGCTCCGTCACGGAACGAATTAAACTCGTAAGTCAAGGCCCCACTGTATGTTTATTGCCTGTTAATTACCAAGATTGTTGATTTAGGCTTTTCTTGTCTTTAGCCACCTGTAAATTTAATTTATTATAATATTTCAGGGTTTTATTGTGCTTCAGCCGGACCAGATGCAGGTAGGACACTTCTTTGTAGTCATGGGGACTTATTTCTTTCCTCATTTATACCTCTACCTGTAGTATTAGGATTGCCAACCATAATTTGATGTTATTTTCCCTTGTATGCTGAAGAGTGCTAAGCATAGGGATGAACATATTCTCCTTAAGCTCCACACTTCTCTTTTACATCTTCTGTTAAGTAAGTAGCTCCTGACCAACTCCAGGGAGAGTAAGTTTTGAGCTCACAGGAAACGTATAAGCATTGGACTTTTATCCCTGGCACAGTATAATGGAAATGTTGTCAACGAAAGTAGAAGGCTTTGTTGTATGAGCAACGAAGTCAAAATCTCTGTTCATTGGTGACTCTTAGTTCTTTTTTTTTTCTTTTTTAACTCTTTGTTCAAGAATCCCCAATTCTTCCTTCCATTTCTTCTGGCCTTGACATTTTCCTTTGGGCTGTGGAAATGGACATGACAAGTGAAAACGGGAACACCAAATTGATTGACAGAAAAACAGGTTCAGAGTGAAACTAGTTCCTTGGGATATCTGGAAACTAAGGTGCTATGCAAGGGAAATAGAGTCTTAGGTGTAGAGAGACTAAGAGATATGGAATCATTTCGTACTTTGTATGAGAAAAGTGTCTTTGGATGTGAGAAAGGAGGCACAAAAGCAAATGAGAGCACATGCTCACACTTATGATAGGAGAACACTTGTACCTAATCTTCTTTACTATGGTATTGCAGGTACTAAATCCCCTTCTGGTTCTTATCTTCATCCCATTGTTTGACCTTGTCATTTATCCTCTGGTCTCCAAGTGTGGAATCAACTTCTCGTAAGTGCTCATTATGCCTGTATTCCTCCAGACTGACTCTGACCCAATCTTTGCCCCGTTTGATAAAGATTCAATGTCAGTAGTTTTCTACCTAGTGATGATTTGTTTTGGTTTTATAATTTTTTTTCTGGTTCTATTTACCCACGTTAGACTACACATCATGAATAGCAGAGGATGGGAATTAGAACGAATTAATTCTTATTGTAGGGAGTCTAAGCCATTACTGCTGTCTGAACTGTGCAATGTTGAAGGGGTATGTCTAAGTTTCATGGAAACTCAAGAGTATGTGAGAGTGGCCTCCTAAACCAACTTATTGCTTTGTTCTTGAATGTTGCCTCTTCAAAGGAGTCTAAAGCCTTTGATGACAATGAATCCCTTTAAATCTCCTATTGTCCCTATAAAACAAGTAAGGGGACCTGGTAAGAGTGGGGGTAGAATTGTCCCTATTTACTGCTTTCTCCCATAGAAGTGGTTGTTATTCTTTGATAAGTTTGACAGAGGAGTGTTTTAAGCCTCTTAATTCCCGATTTAATAGCAATTTCCATTTAATGACCACTTTACCAGATTCAAATGGCCTTTTATCATTTACTCATTCATTGAAGTGGGTTCAGCAACAAGCCATGCAAATGTAAAAGCACAAATCTTGCCCTCAAGAGGTTTACTGTTTAATAAGGAGGTGGAACGTGTGCACATATAATTATTACACGAGGTAAAATACGTTAGCTGCCCTAATAAGGGAGCAAAGTGCCAGGGAAGTGTAGAGAAGTCTGCTGCCAGGGTCAAGAAAAACTTCTGAACAAGAGGAAAATGAAGTAATAATATATAGCGCCTGGCATATGGTGAATGTTCAGTTAATCTGACTACATACTATTCTTCTTGTTATTATGACGTGATGGATAGAAAAAACATAAACAAAGATAGATGTGGGGAATGTGGTGTATTACAAAGAACCATTCAGTGCGACTCAAGTAAAGGGAGAAGAAAAGATGTGTGAAGGGGAGTTCTAGGAAATACTTTGGAAAGTAATTGGGGCCAAATCAGGAAAGGTCTTTAATGGTAGGCCGGGGGGTGGGGGGGTGGGGTGAATTTTATCCATTAAACTCTAAAGTTTAGATATAAATGTCTCTCCCTCTTCTCTGCAGATCGCTTAGAAAAATGGCTGTTGGTATGATCCTAGCGTGCCTGGCATTTGCAGTTGTGGCAGTTGTAGAGACAAAAATTAATGTGAGTTCAATCATTTTTAAGCTCCATGAGTACAGGACCTTATCTATCTTGTTCACTCTTCTGATTCCCTGGGACCTAGCACAGTACCTGTTTTAAAGAAGGTGCATAACTCATATTTGTGACAAATGAGTAGGTACAGAGGTAGAGCAGCAATGAAAAGGAGGCTCAGCTCCCACCTGAGTAATTCAGAATATATTGTCAAGGAATTTCCAAACACTTATATCAAGGTATCCAGCCATCTTTTTGGAAACACAAGCTTATATGATACCTTGCCAGATACTTACACCTATACCCTTTGACAGATTGAATGGCCACTATTGGGGAATGATGTACGAGGCCACAGCTGAGTCAAAAAGTATGAAGGTTGTTACCTGACACCTGTGCTTGCTGCACTGAGCTGGTGTTTCCCCCTCTAGACTGACTTCAGAGTTTCCTAAGCCAAATGGTCTTTAGTGGGAGAAAACTATGTTGTCCTGATTAGATGGACTAGGCCAGTGGTCGGCAAACTCATTAGTCAACAGAGCCAAATATCAACAGTACAACTATTGAAATTTCTTTTGAGAGCCAAATTTTTTAAACTTAAACTATATAGGTAGGTACATTGTTATTAACTTAATTAGGGTACTCCTAAGGCTTAGGAAGAGCCACACTCAAGGGGCCAAAGAGCCGCATGTGGCTCGCGAGCCGCAGTTTGTCGACCATGGGACTAGGCTGTCAGAGATAGGACTGAGATATCTGTTCTCCTTGTATCCACAGGGTTGTTTATTAGTGATTCTAACATGTGTTCTCTGTCCTAAGGAAATGGCTCCACCCCAGCCAGGTCCCCAAGAGATTTTCCTACAAGTCTTGAATCTGGCAGATGATGAGGTGAAGGTGACAGTGGTGGGAGATGACAACAATTCTTTGTTGCCAGAGTCCATCAGATCTTTTCAGGTGAGATATGGACTTGAAAGAATTAGAAACACATTCTGATTATGCACCAAAGCAGCAGCATAATATAGTGGCTAACTACATTATGCATTTGTGGAGCATGCATTTGTGAAGTCAAACTGCCCCAGTCCAATTTCCAGTTCTGTCACTCCCTAGCTACAAGACCCTGAACAAGTTATTTTATCTCTAAACTTCAGTTTAAGCATCTGTAAAATGGCAATAATTTTAAAATAGAAGTTATTGTAATTGTATTATAATATGTAAATCCTATGATGAATATCCTTACTCACGAATATTTATGCATCCCTCTAATTACTCCTATGGTATACAGTGGGGCCTTGACTTACGAGTTTAATTCATTCCGTGACGGAGCTTGTAACTCAAATTACTCGTATGTCAAATCTTAAAGTGAACGAGTGAGACACGTGATGCTGGGCTGATGTTGTGGCGTTCACTGTGACGTTCGCTGTGCCAACTAGCAGTGGGATATCTGAAGCTGGCTCGTAACCCGAAGTTTAGCTCACAACTCAAAGCAAAAAATCGGCCGAGAGACGGCTCGTGTCTCGAAAAACTCGTAAGTCAAGGCCCCACTGTATTCACAAAAATGGAATTACTAGCTTAACAGATAATGTTGAGGTTACTCGCATGGGAAGCTATGGGATTATGATGTCCAAAATGGGGTAGAAGGTGAGTGTGACAGGTTTTTCATTCTACAGAAAATGCCACACTATTCCAAACTTCACCTGAAGACAAAAAGCCAGGATTTTCGCTTTCACCTGAAATATCACAATTTGTCTGTCTACACTGAGCATTCTGTGGAGGAGAAGAAGTGGTACAGTCTGATCATTCGAGAAGATGGGGAAAGTATTTCCAGCATGATGGTAAGTTGATGAGTGGTCTTGGTTACAAATTGTTATCTTAGAGTGTGATGACTGGCTCATTAATAGCTTACCAAGGATATGCCTAATGATAAATTTTTCTGATTATTGGTTCCCTGTTGTCAGCTGTAACTGATTTTTACTTTCCTTTATTTAAGGTGAAGGATGCAGAAAACATAACAACCAATGGGATGACAGCCGTGAGGTTTGGATGTCAAGGAAATCCCAGGCCACTCTGTTCTCATGAATCTTGGGCCTCTTCTGATCTGTGGGGCTTCGGATAATGAGGCCTAACATTCTACTTGTCTTGTGCAGGGATTCTCTCCTAGGATGTCAGGGGCATGGGTGTCAGAAGGCATTTTCCAGGACACAGAGCAGATAGGCTTGCTTTCCCATGTGGCATTCAAAGATGACCCTGTGTCTGTGTATGTCTCCTGTGCTCTGATGCAAGCATTTCCTATACCGAATTTTATCCACTTATCTTGTTCTCAGGAAAATAACTCAGTACTTTCCCCTCTCTGATGACCAGAGAGAAAGTTAGAAGTAAGCAAAAAATGCTTCATTGTTGGTAGTTGAGCTTCTATTTTTACTGTGTTTTTAAAGTATAGTTTTTAAACTTATAGAGGCATCTTGGTGTAGTAAAGGAGATACATTTGGAGTCAAAAGACTTGGTTGTGAATTCAGAAGTATAGTTTTTATTTTAAACTCATAGAGGCATCTTGGTGTAGTAGGTGATACATTTGGAGTCAAAAGACTTGGTTGTGAATTCAGAAAAGTCTGAAGGTCTTGTCAGACAGCCTGGGACAGTTTCAGAGCTGGGGCACTGAAGAGGTCACCTGCTTTCTGTGGCAGGAATCTGACAAGAAATGGACAGATGCACATGCGTATGGCCATCAAGATTACTAGTAGGTAGTTGTTGTTAAAAGTTGATAGGACTTTCCTGGGTTGGAGAGCCACAGGAACTTTCAGAAGGGATGGAAGGAGAAACTTCTAGATTAGCGCAGGATTATTTAAAAAGTCCAGGAGTCAACTTAAGGATTCTAGAGGGAACTGCCCTTTGTATTCCATGGGCCAAAGACAAAAGCACAAGCTATCAAAATAAAAATGTACCCCAAACCCATACTTAGAGGCCTAGGTTCAGAAGATTAAAAAGATCATTCTAGAAGGGTCCAGGATTGTCTGCAGACTCCATAATAATGATGGATCTATTATGGGCTGGGAGTCTGAGTTTGCATAAGTCAAATCATTTATAAGAAGATAAAGTATCAGGTTTTTTTTCTTTATTGATTAAGGTATTACATATGTGTCCTTATTCCCCCCATTCCCCCCCCCCCACTCCCCTGGTGTCTGTGTTCATTGGTTATGCTTATATGCATGCATACAAGTCCTTTGGTTGATATCTCCCCCTTACCCCCACCCTCCCTTACCTTCCCTCTGAGGTTTGAGCATACTGGTATATATTTATATAATCATTTTTCTTAATGGAGTAGCAGTTGGTGAACCCCACCATCATAAGAGGGAAAGGTAGTGGATGCACCTAAGCTGGATTAGGGAGGAAACTCAGACTGCCATGGGATAGTGTCCATCCAGCTAGAAATCAGGTGAGGGTATGGCAGATAGAAAGCTATTCCCTTAGGAATGAGAACGTTAGGGACAGCTAAGAAGACCACTGATATTTTTTACATTTGAGTTGATTCATTTGTTCAGTTAACAATACACATGATGTACCTTTTATGTACCAGGCACTGTTCTAGGCACTGGGATATAATGGCAAACAAAAGGAAAAGCCCCTTACCCTTTTATCATGTGTTGTTGCTTGGGAAGCTTTGTCTGATCTGTAACCATGTCTCTACCCTTAGGTTCCTTAACACTTTGCATAAAGAGGTCAACATCAACCTGGGTACAGATATCTCACTTAATGTTGGTGAAGACTATGGTGTGTCTGCTTACAGAACTGTACAAACAGGAGAGTAAGTACACTCATTACCTTTGAACATTTTACTTTTATCAACAAATTTTAAAATGCTTTCTTTGCATATAGGTGGCAGTATATCAAGGTAGTGGGTATATCTTGGCTAATCTTGAGTATACACAGACTCCAGCTCTTTTTTGACCCTTGCCTCCTTCCCTTAGTCTCACCTTTCTCTACACAGGTATATTGAGATCATGATTGCTATGAAGTTAAAAAGGCCCATCTCTGGGAGGTTTGCAAAGTTTATTATGGACTCCCACTTCTATCCTTTGGTGTTGCCTACTGGCACATCAGTACTTCAGGCTTATCCTTTTGGGTTCACCGTTTTATGCTGAGAAAAATTAATAAGACTTAAGAGCCTGGTGTCCATAAAAGATGATTTGTGCCTTCTTTATTCAGGTTTAAGTTAAAAAAAAAGATACCAGACAGATATTAAGGGGCTCAGACCAGGGGCAGAAAAATCTGGCATGAAAATAATTTACTCCTTGAGAATTCTCTCTTTAAGAGAAATGGGTGGTTTTGCTGCTCGATTCACCATCAATAAAGAGATGAGATCACTCTTTCTTGTGATAATGGGGGTGCTTTTCTAAGCTGTGATGTTTATTCTAACCTAACCTCCTCCTGTTCCAGATACTCTGCAGTACATTGTAAAACAGAAGATGATGACTTTTCGCTGAATTTGGGTCTACTAAACTTTGGTGCAGCTTATCTGTTTGTTATTACTAATGTAAGTAGCTCATGGCTACCCCTGCACTCTCCTACCATGTAGCTGTATCTATGTCTGTGTCTATCCTGGAATCCAAAGAAGAAGGTTTTGTAGCAAGATAGGATCACATACTTATTTCTAGTGTAAGATGATAGATTCTAGTGACTTTATTTCTGAGGTCTCCATATGGGACATAAAAAGATATCATTGGTAGCAGGCACAGGATCTGGGAAAATGGAAGAACTAATTTATCTTGAGTCATTGCTATGAGGTGACATGGTCTCCTTCAGTCTCATTATGGCCCTAAGAAAACAAAGATTATTTGTCATTTTGACATATAATAACAAAATATTTTGCCATTTAAGGACTATATTAATGTCAATATCCTAAGTCAGGCTAGTGAGTGCAGTGTTACCAAAAGAAATTTCAAAAAAAAACCCTGAAACTGTAGATATTGTTCAATCTCTTGAAGGTAGTAAAAGGATAAAAATATAAAGATGGGATGGACATAAGATCATAGAATGCTGTAGGTAAGGAATATTTACTTGGGACTACTGACAAACCAATTTCTTCTTTCCCTCACTAAGAGCACCCATCAGGGTCCCCAGGCTTGGAAGACAGAAGACATTCCGGCCAACAAAATATCCATTGCATGGCAGCTACCACAATATGTGCTGGTGACAGCTGGGGAGGTCATGTTCTCTGTCACAGGACTTGAATTTTCTTATTCTCAGGTAGGTTTTTGCAGGTGGGAAATGGAGGTGGAGATAGGGCTTAGAAGATGGTGAATTATTTTCCTGGCACTGCCTGAAATAGATATGTGACCTGGCCAAGACCTTCATATATTTTGGCTTTAGATTCCTTATACATGATCCTAAACAGAGAGTCATCTTGATTCCCATGATCATGGAAGTGCAGCATAGTAGTCTATGGTATTTGATATCTAGGAAAAGATACTTAAAAATTAAGAATAAGGGCTGTGGAGTCAAACTGCCTATGTTCAAATTTTGGCCGCACAACCCTTTGTGTAATCTTGAGCAAGTGAATAATAATTTCTCTAGTGTTATTTTTTATGTATAAAATAAGAATATTAATAGAACTTATCTCTTAGGGTTGTAATGAAGATTATATAATATGAGTTAAAATATTTGATTAATAAGAGCTCCATTCTGTTATTACTATTAACATAATTAATATCCCTTGAGTCAATGTGATAGCTGAACTCAGTGGAAAAAGTTGATCTGGAAACTTTTGTGGAAGAAGTTTTCTGGATAGATGCATGGGGCATGAGAGTAGTGTAGGGATTTCGTTTACTGACAAACTTGTGTCCTCTCTAGGCTCCCTCTAGCATGAAATCTGTACTCCAGGCAGCCTGGTTGTTGACAATTGGAGTTGGCAATTTCATTGTGCTTACTGTGGCACAGTTCAGCAACCTGGTACAGGTATGGATCCAAGAGAAAGAGGAGCTTGTAATCTACCCAAGGTTTCCCCTTCAAATTCCTCTTTTTCCTCCTCCTCCATCCCTCTGTCTTCCACATTCCCCATGACAGATGAGTTGGACGCACACAGACCTTGCTAGAAAAATAGACATATGTAAGTATCAGTAATGTCCACCATATACCCATGTGAGAAAAGGTGAGTGAGCCCAGTCTTCTCCTAGCCAACCTCTGTCTAAATGGCGAGCCTGGGTCAATCTGCTCCTCCGTTCTCACCCTTTGAAGATCCCTTTAGTTTTAGATTTCACCATATTTTTTTCTTATATATATTTCTTCCTGCAGTGGGTCGAATTCACTTTGTTTTCCTGTCTCCTGCTGCTGGTCTGCCTGATCTTCTCCATCATGGGCTACTACTATGTTCCTCTAAAGTCAGAGGATATTCAGGAACCAGCAGCTAAGAAGATTCCCCATATCCAAGAGAACACAATAAACCTGGAGACCAAGAACACAAAGCTCTAATGACTCCTGGGACTCTGCCCAGTTCCAGATTCCTGACTCTGGTCTTGGCCATCACTGAACTTCAAGCATTTTTTCCTTCCATTTGGTTAGGGGAGTGAGGTGGCATCATATATGAGCTGGTCTCCTCCACTTTTCTCCCATGATAGAGGCAGTTCTGTATTTTCCAGTCCGTTAAAGAGTGAGGCCCCGAGACTCTATGTCTTCCCATTTATCAGTGAACTCAGTAAACCATGTGTTGTGTTGGTGAAACTGGCCTGGGTCTCCAAATGGCCAAGAAAACACAGATGTATAATTGAGATTTGTCTCTGTGTGTATGCAAAATTATGTGGGAATTCCTTTACCTGCTATTTAGAACAGAAGACCCAACTTTTTGAGGTGCTGATTTAGGGGCAAAATTGCAGAATAAGAGAGAAATGGTATTTCAAGTTTCTTCATTAGCAATGCAATTGAATTATTCACAAGGACCTCAAGAATTGGTATATCTGGTGTGATCTGGTCTAGGGTCTGGCTTATCAACTATCCAAGTTTGATAAAACCTTAGTAAATTTTTCAGTACAGAATAACAGACTGACATTTTATTAACACAGGAGAAGATACATCTTTCTTATAATTACACTATGTTATCTACCAACCCAAACATCCCTTTCTCAGCACTGATAGATCTTTGGAAATCAAATTAAAGATAATACACACTGGTACATCTGGTTCTGGGAAACAGGAATGGGTATAAATTGTGAAAATCCTGATGAATCCCTCTTCTGTAGTGCACATTCTTCTTAGTGACTACAATGCTTCAGCTCTGGCTTATGTCCTGTGAACAGTTGTATAGACACTAATTATAATTTTGAAACCCTGTCCTTTCAATGTTGTTGGGTCAGCATTTTCTCATTATTACATCATGTCTTACTTATTGCAACAAATATTTAATAACAGCAATCTTTTTATGAATCCATCTTCCTTTTTTGTTTTATTCCCTTCAGCCTCAAATAAGTGGCTTCATTTTTTTAGATTTTTTTTGTCTAAAGTTTTACATATGTCTCCTTTTCCCCCAATTTAAGTGGCTTCATTTTGATAATTTTTCTTATCTTACTTTCCTCACAATTTTTAAATACCATTTTTTCACTTAGGCCTGGGAATTTCTTTCTTATTAAAAAGTTATATTAATACTATAGTTTTGAGTTTCTAAAATGGTGATGCTCAAATGGAGGGGAATGGTTCCATATGAGGATCCTAGAACAATCTGAGGGTTTTTTGTTTGTTTGTTTCTGTGTCAATGAAAAGGTGAGAAACATTACCTTGCACACAATAAATGAATCCTTGGACAGTAATGGGAATGTCATTATGATGTATTGCTAGGGAAAAAAGTTCAGAACCACTGTACGAGAGAGCCTCATTTTCATTGGTTTTGCTCCATTATTGTCATTTAGAACTGGGTTGCATCTCACACTGTAAACATACCAAGTAAGAGAAGTTGCTCCAGTTTCCCAAACATCATATACTTTAGTTTTAGTGACCAAGGTTTCAGAAGTACTGAAGTGACAGCACACCACCCAGTTTCCCCAGATGCTGTGTCTTGATGTGAACCAGAGCAGCTTTAACTCAATCTGGTCAATGAAATATTGTTTGAAGAGATGTTAACAGTGCTCGGTGAATAAAAGTTTGTATAGACAAATATATTTGGGGAATGGGGCATATTATATCTTTTTCTTAACATTTGTATATTAAAGATTCTGAGAAATCCTGCAGTAAAAACACTTTGTATAGCCTAACATGGTGTAGTGTTCTGCAGAACACTAGTTTAGGGAATTCTTACATATACCCAACTACAGCTTCTTCTCTAAAACCGCCTCCCACCTTGGTTCTTTTCTTTCTAGCTCACAAGAATAAGCGTAACCCCCTCTTTCACGTTGCAGACTGTTTGCTATTTGTCGAGAGCTTTCACCTCTCCTCCCCAATCATCAAGTAAGTATTCATCAGGCTTGTTGACTGAAGGGTCCTAGGTTCGATCCGGTCAAGGGCATGTACCTCCTTTGCAAGTTCTATCCCTGGCCCTGGTCCTGGCACATGCAGGATGTGTCTCTCTCACATCGATGTTTCTCCCTGTATTTCCCCCTCCCTGGCACTCTCTTTAAAAAATCAATAGAAAAATATCCTAGGGTGAGAATTAACAACAAAAACAATCTCACCATAGTTTTACAAAACTTAAGTTGAATCTAAAATGTAATAGAATGACATACCATAACATTATAGTAATTAGCATGATATGGTATTGGTACAAAAACAAAGAAGAAAAAAAAAAGTATTCATCAGGCTAAAGATTCTCAGTTTCTTAAGCTGCTCCTCACACTAAAATGTAGAATGACATACCATAACATTATAGTAATTAGCATGATATGGTATTGGTACAAAAACAAAGAAGAAAAAAAAAAGTATTCATCAGGCTAAAGATTCTCAGTTTCTTAAGCTGCTCCTCACAGGCCATAGTCTCTCCTTGCACTACCCTGTGTTTCCTCTTCTGAAAAATATCTTTTGTCTGAAATGCACCAGTAGATCTGAATCCCTCTTAATATGTGATACCTAGAGCCAAATACAACATTCCAGAAGTGGTATGACTAGAAGAACTAGGATCAGCCTTTCTCCAAAGAATACACATCTATTAATACAGGTAACATTAGATGTTTGGGGCAACTACATCACAATGAAGGCTTATATTCTAACCATGTGACTGGCTAACATCTCCAGTTTTTTAAGAGAGCTATTGTTTATCCAAATACTCATGTGAGTTCTACTATATACCATCCACTAAGTTAGGTACTGGAAAAACAAAGATGAATAACCTACCTTACCTGTGTGCAAACTTAACTCACTTACCTTGACTGACTGTCAAGACTATAGAGAGTGCAAAGGCCTTAAAGAAGTAATGGCATATTGAGGAAGAGCAAGAAGAACACTATAATAGGACTGGATCCTCCCTACTCAAATCCTTCTCTTAGAGAAAATCTCTAGCCACAACCCAGAAAAGGGGAAGTCCTAGATACTAAGTAACCCTGTCATCCTTAGAGTTTGGACCAAGGGTGGACTCTGGCAAAGTGGGTCCATCAGAGTTCCTCAAGAATTTAGAATTGAGACAAAGGTTCAGAGAGTTAGGGCACTTTAACTGAAAAGTGTGTAGATTGTTGAGGGTAGGGGTGTTGAAACCATGGCAACTTTGTATAAGCAAAAGTTACACTGGGTCGAAATTATAATCCTGTAACACAAGGTGGTCAGCAGAAAAGACAGATGAGCAAATACAGAGAGAAAAGCGGAACTGATTAAAAGAAAGACATACCAAAAAAAGAGCAATAGAAAGAGATAAAAACAGACAAGAGGACAGACATTCAGGGAAAAGTGAGGAAGATAAAGGGACAGGATATCAAATGGGAAAGAATGGGACTCAAGAATTGTGATGGTCACCCTAGAAGGATTCAGATGACTCCAAGTATCTGCTAACTCAAACACCACAGAGCCTCTGTTACAGCAAAAGCAGCCTTTTACCCTCCCTGGCTGATGATGAGCCTGCCTTGCTTAAAGACCCTGTAGTGATCCCATTTGAGGTGCTTTCCTGCCAAGTGAGTACCAATTCTCCTCATGCCCTGCTCCACTTTCCTTCATTGCCTCCATATCTATAACTGCAGACAAATCCTAAAACATCCATGGGGCCAATTGCCAAGTCTAATTGGGGAGCAAGAGGGCTGCATGGCAAGAATTACAAAATTGCACTAGTGTTTATCAGCAAGAACCTGAGGAATATACATGGAACTGAAATATGAGTGTACTAGACCGGAGATGGAAGAATATAAACTTCAGTTTATTATTATATAGGTGCACTTCACAGAGATTCTGGACTCAATGTGCTGTCATGTGCAGTTGGTAGAGTTCTAATTATTTTCTCTTTTTGTTGTTGGTAGACTGAAAATTGGATTCACTTCTGGCCTACACTGAGTTGAGATGCCTGTGGAGCAGCTCTATTATAAGACATAGATCTGGGCTAATGATTTGGCAGGACAGTCAATGGACATGAAAGGGATAAGATGAGGATTGGTAACAGGTTGTTCTGGAGAAAGAGTTATGTGAAGGGACCTCTCAGAATGAACTCATAGTGTCAGAATATTTGTGTCCTATGTAACTGCTCACCAAAGGACCTTTGCTTCACAGAAAGTTTTCTTTATCCAGATAAACATAAGGACCCTCTTACTTGTAGAGAAAGGAATAGAAAGATTTAGGGAGATGAGAAGTTAGAGTAGATTTGTTATGTATTACCTGCTGAGCCATCCCAGCTCCGAGGACATGCCTGTCATAATGATAGTGGGGAAGGGCACATAATAAGAATAGAGACACAATTGTTTAATAAGTATTCACCTCATTAACTATAGATAAGAAGTTTCGTACAGACCCTGGGAAACTGGAGGATGAAACAATGATTGTAAAATGATAAGATGCCTCGATGGGTCCATTACTCAGAAAAGAAATACATTTTCAGAACTGACCAAGGACAGGACACACTTTGACTTGGTTGCTATGCCAAGACACTGACACCTCCCTTCCCCGCAAGAGTTTGCCTCAGGAATGCTGACCATTTTCTGGTCCCAGGAAAAGGCTGAGCTATTTGTAACATCATAGAAGATTAGCTACTTTGTTATTGGACTTAGAGCTCCTGAAGGCCGGGCTGTAGACCCTCCCCTCCCTTTTCCCTGTCACACTTGTAGCTCAAAGCTGCACTATCTATATAAAACCCTAATATGCAAATCGACCAAACAGCAGAATGACTGGCAGAACAACCAGTCGCCATATCATGCACTGACCACCAGGGGGCAGATGCTCAGTGCAGGAGCTGCCCCCTGGTGGTCAGTGCGCTCCCACAGTGGGAGCACCACTCAGCCAGAAGCCGGGCTCACTCACGGCTGGTGAGCACAGTGGCGGTGGCAGGAACCTCTCCTGCCTCTGCGGTAGCACTAAGGCACCACCATGATGCAAATGTAGGTTCACTTGAAGTTGTCCCAGAGGCTTCTTACACTACCTTCATATTTTTGGATTCCTTTTTCTTTTTGCTCTTCTGATTGTTTTTTGCTTTCCAAATCATTGATTTGATTCTTGGCCTCCTCCAGTCTATTGTTGATTCCCTGTATATTATTCTTCATTTCAGTTAGTGTATCCTTCATTTCTGATTGGTCCTTTTTCATGTTTTTGATGTTCCTTGATGTTCCTTTGATGTTCCCTGAAATTCGCACTAAGTCCCTTGAACCTCTCATTGATCCTTGAGCATCCTTATAACCATTGTTTTGAACTCTGTACATAGTAGTTTGCTTGCTTCCATTTCATTTCTTTTTCTGGAGAATTTCTTCTGCTCTTCCATTTGTGACATTTCTGTGTGCATTTTGGCTGTTTCCCTGTGTTTTTTTCTATGTATTAGGTAGAATTTCTATGTCTCCTGGAATTGGTAGAGTGGTCTTGTGTAGTAGGTGTCCTGTAGGGCCCAGTGGCTCAGCCTCCCCAGTCACCTGAGCGGGGTCTCATGTACACCTCTGTGTGGGCTGTGTGCACTATCTTGTAGTTGAGCCTTGATTGCTGTTGGCATCACTGGGAGGAATTGACCCCCAAGACCAATTGGCTCTGAGGACCAGCTGCGACTACAGTGGAAGAGCTGCTGTGCAGGAGACACCCCTATGGAGCAGGACTTACTTCAGTGGGGCTTTGGTGTTCACTGAATCTGTCCCTTTAGTGTGTCACTTGTGGATGTATAGAGTTGTAATCTGGAATGGTCTGAAGCTATCTACCAGATGCACTGGCTCTGGGGCCCCCTGGGATGCAAAGTCATCCCCCTGTGCCATGCTTAGGGCCACCCATCAGGAGTTACAGAGTGATCTGCAGATGGCTGCTACTTGTGTTGGGCTTGGAAGTGCTCAGGAGAGGCCAAGCCATGAAGCAGGGCAGGCTGCTGCTAGTGCTGAGCCTGGGGTCTCTTACTGAGTGGTATTGGACATGCTGATGCCAGCTGTTGCTTGTTTGAGAGATTTTAGGAAAGTCTAAGCCTGAACCAGGACACACCATTCATATGGATAAGACACTGCAAACAGCTTGGGTGGGACTGCAAATTGGATGGGTGGGGTCTCAGGGAATCACCAGGGCAGAGCAAACAGTGTGAGCCTGGTTGATGGAGACTCAGATATGGCTCCTTCCAGTGAGCTCTGCAATGAGGGAGGTCTCAGCCTAGGAACAATGACCTCTGCAAGCATCCCTTTTTCGGAGAAAGCCACCCGAGTTCTTGCTCTGATGCCAGACAATCCAGTTCCTCCCCATATGTCCCTGGATCCCCCCCAAGCCACTTCCCCAATGCTGGAGTTCAGAGGAAGCAAGTCCAAGGAAGTTATGTGTTGGCCCTTTAAGAGGAACTGCCTGAGTTTCTAGGAACTGTGTCATTCAGCCATAATCCCACTGGTTTTTACAGCCCAAAGTTATGGGGGCTTCTCTTCCCAGGACTGGGAACATGGACTTAGGGGTCTGGTTTGGGTTGGAACCCCTTGCTCCTCATGGGAGGCCTCTGTATCCTAGATATCCCTCCTGATTAAGAACACACCACATGTGGGTGTCAGACCAGCCCATTCCATGCCTCTGTCCCTCCTACAAGTCTTAATGTGCTGTCTTCTTTAATTCTATAGCTGTAGGGCTTCCATTCAGCCATATTTCAGGTGGTCCTAAGTGATGGTTGTTCTGTATTTTAATTGTAAAAATTTTTTTAAATAAATGTTTATTGATTTCAGAGAGAAAGGGAGAAGGAGAGAGAGATAGAAACATCAATGATGAAAGAGAATCATTGACCGGCTGCCTCCTACACAACCCTGATTGGGAATCAAGCCTGCAACCTGGGCATATGCCCTGACTGGGAATCGAACCGTGACTTCCTGGTTCATAGGTCGACACTCAACCACTGAGTCACACTGGCTGGACTTTAATTGTAATTTTGATGTGGTTGTAGGAGGCAGTGAGTACCATGTTTACCTACACTATTTTATTGGCTCTTGACCAGGTCACTAAATTTCAAAGTAAGAAATCTTCAAGTATTCAGGCAGAATAAATGAATATTTAAATATTTAACCAGTCATTGAACTTCAGTGTGCATGAGAAACTCCGAAATGATTTGTTAAAATATTATTGGATTCTATGCCCAACATTTCTAACTTAGTAGCTGTAAAATGGGGCCTGAGAATTTGCATCATAACAAATTCCCAGGTGATATTGATGCTGCTGATCCAGGGACCATACTTTAAGAACCACTGATCCATAGAGAAGTGAAGAAAGAAAATCCCCACAGATTGTACTCAGTCTTTTTCCACAGCAACATTTAATACTGAAAGATAATGGAACAAAATTATACCAAAATGTGGTCAAAATTTTAGGGCCACTGACAGCTTTTATAAACATAAACAACCTCAAGGAAGATTGCCTTTATGAGAACTTATTGCAAAAGCTTTGATAATGAAGTGATGAATAAAAATAAAGAATTGGGAAAGAATAGGCTGCATTAAATATAAAACCAATACTAAGTACGAGAATGTGATTATAAGGCACCTTATAAATAGAAAGTTTGATAAAACTAATACTTATGTACACAGAAACAGAATAATATATCTCATCTATAAAGAAAATATGTAAACCGAAATTTGAGCCTCCCTTTAACAAGGGCATTAACTTTAACTTAAAAAGAAACTGAATAAAATTAATAACAGGTCCTAAAAGTCCTTTTTTATTTGGACACTATTCTGTAAATAATTTTATTCTGATAATAAAATCTAGAGGGTACAGTATATTCTTGATCAAAGTGACTAAAGAAAGTTTGTATTTAACTAATTCAGGTTCAGATGAGGTCTCCAGTAATACAAAACTCATCTATGTTCTATCTTACCTACAATTTCTTTGCTGTAGTTTCCTGCTATTCAAGGTAAAGAAATTAAAACTTGTGCTGTCAAACAGTCTAATGACTTACCTGAAATGTAAATCTTTTTGTTTGTCAAAAATTGTGAAATACATTTGAGATAATGAAAGGAAGTCCAAGGCCTGGCTAGTTCACATCTTGATGTAGCTGAACTTAAAATGAACTCTATAAACACTATCTTCCATGAAACTCTATTCTCCATGAACTCTACCCCAAGAAAAGCACAACATTTTACTCTACAGAATTAAAAAAGATGAGAACAGCTTTTGATTTTTAAGATGGCTATCAGAAGTCTTTGTATCCCTTCTTTAGATGTTGGAAAATAATCTTGAATAAAAAATATCTTTTTTAGGTTTTCTAAAATAAATATACTGAGAAATTTGTTTACTTTGACAACAAGACTGAGGTGGGAGGTAAGGAGCAGAGAGATTGGAGGAAATATGAGTTTCTAATATTCTCTCTCTCTCTCTCTCTCTCTCTCTCTCTCACCAGGAAGTCCATTCGAAACCTGGGGTTTTAAAACACAATAAATCCAACTACTTTGCCTTTTTTCATAATCTGGGAGGGCTCTTTTATAAGACAAAATCTCTTGAAATGAAAGATTTGGAGTTTAACAAAACTTTTACTTTCACTTCAATTTCCTTTTTTATGTTAAAGTCAAGTAGAAAAAAAGCATTTATTGAGGTATAGATAGGTGTATCATAGATTACACCCATAAATTTACAATTTAATGATTTTTAGTAAATTTACAAAGTTGTGCAACAATCATCATATTTAATTTTAGAAAATCTCCATCACCTCTTACCCATTTGCAATGAATTTCTTCCTGCCCCAGTCCCAGGCCACCACTAATCTGTTTTCTGTCTCTATAGATTTGCCTTTTGTGGACATTTCATATAAATAGAATCACATAATATGTGATCTTTTACATCTGGCTTCTTTCACTTAGCATAATGTTCTTAAAGTTTATCCACATTGCAGCATGTACCAGTCATTTGTTCTTTTCTATTATAGATATACCATATTTTGTTCATCCATTCACCAATTGATGGAAATTGAGATTTCTTCCCTACTTTTTAAAGTTATTATAAACTAGAGGTCCAGTGCACAAAATTTGTGCATGGGGAAGGTATCCCTCAGCCTGGCCTGCACCCTCTCCAATCTGGGACCCCTTGGGGGATGTCCGACTGCTGGGCCCACAGGGATCGGGCCTAAACTGGCAGTCGGACATCTCACAATCCGGGATTGCTGGCTCCCAACCGCTTGCCTGCCTGCCTGCCTGCCTGATTGCCCCTAACTGCATCTGCCTGCTAGCCTGATCGCCCTCTAACCGCTCCTCTGTTGGCCTGATTAATGTCTACCTGCTCCACTGCCAGCCCAATCGCCCCCAACTGTCCTCCCCCCGCAGGCCTGGTCACTCCTAACTGCCCTCCCTGCAGGCCTGGTTGCCCACAACTGCCCTCCCATGCTGGCCTGATCTTGCCCCCAAATGCCCTCCCCTGCCAGCCTGGTGGCCCCTAACTGCCCTCCCCTGCAGGCCTGGTCCCCCCCAACTACCTTCCCCTGCAGGCCTGTTTGCCCCCAACTATCCTCCCCTGCTGGCCTGATCATCCACAATTGCCCTGCCCTGCTGGCCATCTTGTGACAACATGAGGGCGGTCATCTTGTGGTGGCCATCTGTGGCAGCCATCTTGTGATGACGTTGCACGTGACACCATCTAGGCTTTTATTATATAGGATAAGACTACTATGAACATTCATGTACAAATCTTTATGTGCATATATTATTCTTCTTGGGTAGATAACAAAGGAGTAAAATTCCTATGTCATATGGTAAACTTATGTTTAATGTGGGTGTTTGTTTTTAATTGCTGAAAGGTTTTTAAAGTGGCTACATCATTTTTACATTTTCATCAACAATTATGAGGATTCCCATTTCTCCGCATCTATGCTATCAGTTATTATTTTTTGTCTCTTTTATTTTCATTTCTAGTCAGTGTAAAGTGATATCTTATTGTGATTTTAATTTGTATTTTTCTAATAACTAATGATATGATAAAAGGCATCTTTTCATATTCTTATTAGTCATCTTTATGTTTTCTTTGGTGAAATCTCTATTCAAATCTTGCCTATTTTTAAAAATTGAGTTGTCTTATTGAGTTGTAAGATTTTCTTATATATTCTGGTTGTAAGTATTTCATCAGAAATATGGTTTGTGGCTTGTGTTTTCACTTCCTTAATGGTGTCTTTTTAAGTGCAAAAGGTTTGCATTTTTATGAAGTCCAATTTATAATTTTTTTCTTTTAAAGATAATGCTATTGGTAACTCTTTACCTAATCCAAGGACACACTTTTCTCTACATGTTTTATAGTTTTAGCTCTTACATTTAGACCTATTATCCATTTTAAATTGTTTATAAGTGGTAGGAAGGGTCTAAATGCATCTTTTTGCATATGGATAAAATGACTCAGCACCATTTGTAGAAAAAATTATCTTTCCCCCATTGAAATGTCTAAACACCTTTGTCAAAAATCTATTTACCACAAATATAAGTACTTATTTCTATACTCTTAAATCTGTCTCATTGATCAATATGTCTATTTTTATGTCAGTACCACACTATCTTAAGTACTGTAGCTTTATAGTACATTTTAAAATTGGAAGGTATGAGTCCTCCAATTTAATTTTTCAAGATTGTTTTGACTATTCTGAAGACCAGCTTGCATATCTGAAATAAATCCTACTTATTTACAGTGCATAATTTTTATATATTAAAATATTAATAGTATTTTGTTAAGGATTTTTGCATCTAAGTTCAGAAGGGATGTTTGTAGTTTTGTTTTTTTGTAATGTTTTTTTGTCTGGCTCTGCACTGGCTTCCTGAATGAGTCGGGAAATATTTCCTCCTCTTCTATTGTATGGGACAGATTATGTAAAGTTATTGTTAATTACCCTTTAAAGAGTTGCCAGATCTCTCTAGTGAGATTATATGGGCATTAAAATTTCATTTTGGAGAGTTTTTCATTAAAAATTCCATTTCCTTAATGATTATAGGACTATTCAGATTGTCTACTTTATCTGAGTTAAAATTTGGCAGTTCCTGGTATGTTAGAAATTGTTCTATTTCTTCTAAGTTGTCATATTTATCAGCATCAAGTTGTTTGTAGTAGCACTCCCTCCCTTATTATTTTTTTAATGTCTGCAGTATCTGGAATGATATCTCCTATTTCATTCCTAATATTGGTGATTTGTGTTTCTCTATTTTTGTCAGTCTTGCTAGAAGTTTATCAATTTTATTGATATTTTGAAGAACCAGCTTCTTGTTTCCTTGATTTTTGTTTTTCTATTTCCAATGTTATTTTCTGCTCTTATCTTTATTATTTCACTAGAAGCCCGGTGCAAGGATTTGTGCACCAGTGGGGTCCCTTTGCCTGGCCAGCACTCCCTTGCAATATGGGACCCCTCAGAGGATGTTGGACTGCCGGTTTCGGCCGGATCCCCACAGGCCAGGCTGAGGGACCCCACCGTACATGAATCTGTGCACTGGGCCTCTAATATGCATATAAAATCTTTGGTTAATCTCTTCCTGCCCTGCCCCGGCACCAGGGCAGGGGGCGCGAGCTGAGATCCCCTGTCAAGCCCTGCTGGACGGGGGGCACGGCCTGAGGTCCCCCGCTCCCACCAGGTGCCATTATTTCCTTTGAGATTTCTTTGACCTTTAATTATGTGTTGTTTAATTTCCAAGTGTTTTGAGAGTTTCCTGTTGTCTTTGTTATAGATTTCCAGTTTGATTCCATTATAGTCAAAGCTCACACTGTGTAATTTCAATTATTCTACATTTGTCAAGGTTTGTTTTACGTTGTTTTTTTTTTCTTTCTATTTGATAAATGTTCTACAGGCAATTGAGAAAAAATGTATTCTGCTATTGTTGGATGATCTGTTACATATGTTAATTAGATCCTGTTGATTTTGTCATTCAGATAATCTATATCCTTGTGATATTTTGCCTAATAGTTCTAGGAGTTGCTGGACGGAAGAGGTGTTAACATTTCCAACTATGATCATAGATTTCTCTTTCTTCTTTCAGCTTTATCAGTTGTTGCTACATGTATTTGAGGCTTTGTGGTTTAATTTTTACACATTAGTATATTCTGTCTTCCTAGAAGATTGATCCTTTTTGATTCATTAGATAATGTCCCTTTTGGTCTCTGGTAATTTTCTTTGCAGTCTACTTTATGAAATATTAATCCCCATCTTTTTACTTTCAACCTACCAGTGTATGAATTTGAAATGAGTTTCTTATATGCAGCATATAGTTGAGTGGGTTTGATTTTTTAATCTACTCTGCCAATCTCTGTGCTTTGATTGGTGTATTTAGACCACTTACGTTCAAGTTAATTATTGATATGTTTGCACTTTAGGATGCTATTTTATCATTTATTTTCCATATGTTTCTTTTGGTTCTTGTTCTGTTATCTCTTTCTTTATCTTTCTGCAGATTACTTGTATGGATTATTTGATTTTTTTTATAGCACTTTTGAATTTGTCTCTGTATATTTTTCATAGTAATTGCTCTGGGTGCTATTTATAATTATGTGCTGGTATCAGCATTTACCACTTCAAATGAAGTATTGAAACTTCACTTCCATTTAGGTCCCTTTACATTCTCACCTTTAAATTTCATTGTTTAGAATATTAGATGGTATTATAATTTTTGTTTTAATATTTGAATATGACATAAAATCCATAAGGAAAAGAATTGTCTATTGTATGGACTCATGCTTCTGCTCTTTCTATTGTTTCTTTTTGCTTCCTGGTGCTCAAAGTTTCCTTCTTTTTGAAGAATTTCCTTTAGCCAACCTTTCAAGGGTAGTTTTGCTAGTCACAAAATCTTTTAATTTTCATTCATCTGTGTTTTTATTTTCCCTTCATTCTGATAATTTTGCTAGATATAGAACTGTAGGTCACCATTTCTTTTCATTTAGCACTTAAAAATATTTTGTCATCTTTCCTTCATGATTTCACATAAGAAATCCATCGAAATTGGTGTTTCCCTACAAGGAATGTATTGGTTTTCTCTGGCTACTTTCAGTATGTTTTTCTTGTCTTTAGTTTTCAAAAACTTATATGTCTTCGCATGAATTCTTTGGGTTTATCCTGTTTAGAGTTAATTCCACTTCTTGGCTCTCTAGGTTGATATCATTCATCAAATTTGAGAAGTTTTCAGCCATTATTTCTTCAAATGCTCATTCATCCCCGCTCTTCTCTACTTTCTAAGACACCAATGATATAAATGTTGGATATTTTTTTCCCCAGAGGTCCTAAGGCTCTGTTCTTTTCTTTTTCTAGTCTATTTTCTCTCTATTGGTCAAATTGGGTGAAATCTATTGTTCTGTTCTCGAGGTCACTAAGTCTATCCTCCATCATCTCCACATTACTATTGAGCCCATCCAACAAGGTTTTTGTTTTTGTTTTTTTAATCCTCACCTGAGGATATTTTTTCCATTGATTTTTAGAGAGAGTAGAAGGGAGGGAAGAGGCTCTGGCTACTTTCAGTATGTTTTTCTTGTCTTTAGTTTTCAAAAACTTATATGTCTTCGCATGAATTCTTTGGGTTTATCCTGTTTAGAGTTAATTCCACTTCTTGGCTCTCTAGGTTGATATCATTCATCAAATTTGAGAAGTTTTCAGCCATTATTTCTTCAAATGCTCATTCATCCCCACTCTTTCTTCTCTACTTTCTAAGACACCAATAATATAAATGTTGGATATTTTTTTGTCCCAGAGGCTCTGTTCTTTTCTTTTTCTAGTCTATTTTCTCTCTATTGGTCAAATTGGGTGAAATCTATTGTTCTGTTCTCGAGGTCACTAAGTCTATCCTCCATCATCTCCACATTACTATTGAGCCCATCCAACAAGGTTTTTGTTTTTGTTTTTTTAATCCTCACCTGAGGATATTTTTGATTTCACATAAGAAATCCATTGAAATTGGTGTTTCCCTACAAGGAATGTATTGGTTTTCCCTGGCTGCTTTCAGTATTTTTTGTCTTTAGTTTTCAAAAACTTATATGTCTTGGCATGAATTCTTTGGGTTTATCCTGTTTAGAGTTAATTCCACTTCTTGGCTCTCTAGGTTGATATCATTCATCAAATTTGAGAAGTTTTCAGCCATTATTTCTTCAAATGCTCATTCATCCCCACTCTTTCTTCTCTACTTTCTAAGACACCAATAATATAAATGTTGGATATTTTTTTGTCCCAGAGGCTCTGTTCTTTTCTTTTTCTAGTCTATTTTCTCTCTATTGGTCAAATTGGGTGAAATCTATTGTTCTGTTCTCGAGGTCACTAAGTCTATCCTCCATCATCTCCACATTACTATTGAGCCCATCCAACAAGGTTTTTGTTTTTGTTTTTTTAATCCTCACCTGAGGATATTTTTTCCATTGATTTTTAGAGAGAGTAGAAGGGAGGGAAGAGGCAGGAAGAGAGAGAGAGAGAGAGAGAAATATTGACATGAGAAAGACACATCAATTGGTTCCCTCGGCTAGGGATCGAACCTGAACCAATTCCCTTGACTAGGAATTGAACCTGAAAACCTTTGGTCTATGGGCAGATGCTCTAACCACTGAACAAACTGGCCAGGGCAACCCAGTGAGTTTTTATTTCTATTGTATTTTTCAGTTCTATAATTTCTATTTCTTTTTTATAACTTCTATTTCTTTTGGGAGATTTTCTATTTTTCATTTGTTTTAAGAGAATTTGTAATTGTAGCATTTTATAATGTCAGCCTTCTAATTCTTATCAGATAACTCTAACATTTAATTTATTTTAGTGTTGGCATCAGTTGATTTCATTTAAGTTGTGATTTTCTTGGTATCCTGGACATTTTGTCTATCACATTCAGATACTCTGGGTCCTACTTAAATATTTTACTTTACAGAGAGGTACTTTACTTAGGTTTAGCATATGATTATTAGCTTACTCTTGTACATCCCCATGGCAGTTTCATTTTCAGAGTCTTTGTGGTGTTATTTGGTCTGTCTGATGTACCCAATGCTGCTGGGGCTTGTGCTGGTCTCTGTTAATGCTGAGTGTGTGGGAGGAATTTTCTCTGACTGGATTGCCAGATACTAGTATATCTTGGTGAGGGAGGGGTGTAGAGAAATCCTTCTATTGGTACCCTCCAGCTATACAGGTTTCTCAGCCAGGGATGAGAGTCTCAGTTCCATGGAGGCAAAGTGGCTTCTGGGACCAGGCTGGTAGCTACAGGGCTTCTAACAGACAGGTGCATTTTTTCTGGTTCCACCAGTCAGCCCTTGTGTCTCTGAGCAGGGGAGGAAAGTCTCCATTCCTTGGGAACAGACCTCGAGGTCACTAAGTCTACCCTCCATCATCTCCACATTACTATTGAGCAGGGGAGGAAAGTCTCCATTCCTTGGGAACAGAGACTCTCCCAGTTGGGCCAGCTGCTTTCCTTGGTTCACTCTTACTGGTTCCTCCTACCTACCTCAGTATCTCTCCATGGAAAAGAGGATTCTCAGACCCAGCAGGGAAGGAAAATGCATACCCTGTTTTTGGCGAGGCTCCCAGCTGCTTCCCCAGAAGTCGTCAGAGGGTCTTCTACTGGATCCAGGGGGACGAATGAGCTGAGATACCTTTTATTGCTAGATGGAAAGTCAGAGAATGCCAAGTTTGGGTGGCCATCTTCTATTGATCAAGGGACACAAGATGACCTGCCTTTGTGTTGTTCTTCTGGTCCTGAGTTCCCAAACCAGCTTGTCTTCTTTTTAGCACCATTCAGAGTTTTCCTTTGCTTGTTTCTTGTGCCACTTTCAGGATTTATAGAGCTGTACTAAGCAAGAAGGAGCAGGGAAAAAAATCTATGCCATCTTGCCCTGAACAGAAGTCCCTCATCTACTGAATTTGATGTATTTATTACCTATTAAAATTTCAATTTTTTCTGCTAATTTACACTCAATTACATTATGGAAATAAAAAATACCAAAGACACCTTTGCCCGAAGCTGGCATTTAGCTTATTTTTCCAACATATAATTAACGAGACTGGGGGGAGGGGGATGGTTATGTCCACACAATAGGATGTACATAGAGCTTGGAGCCATACACATAAAGATACTGTTGAGGAACACACACACACACACACACACACACACACACAGGCCATATCCTTCCAGTCTTTTTAAGGAGGGTCTCTACATCAAGCACAAATGGATTCATGAAGCCACCAAGGGTCTTGGGGAAAATAGGAGGGAGTGGTAGAGCTTACTATAGAGAAGGTGCAGCCCCTCCTTCGGGGGTTCTGAGTGGCAAAACATGCCTGGAAGGTTCTGCTTGTGAAGACTGAGTGGTGCCAGGAGAAAGGCGGCTCCAGAATTCCTCAGGTTGGCCTGGCTCTTCTCTGAGCTTTAGTCGGGAAGAAGGCTTAATCCAGTCAAATGCACCAAAGTAGGTATTTATTTGGGGCAGAATCCTCACGCCAGTACATCTTTATTTCCTTCTTATTTATATACTCTGTTGTTCCCAAGAAACATTTAAAGCAATTTTAATGGCTACATACCATATACAAAAATATAAATTAGATATAAGCAAAAACATAAAATGAACAAAAGGAAAACAAGCTGGTACAAAACTGCTTCTCTGCTACACTTGGAATAAATGGCTCATAAGAGAGCACACTGTTGGGAGTATTCCCTGTGCCATCTCTTACTGGGCCCTCATGGGCACTTGGGACCAGGCACGGGGGCAGCAAGGCGGGAGGGACCCTCTAGATATGCTACAGAGTGAGAGAAGTGCCCATGGAAATTATCCTATTGTACTCCATAGATTTCCTGCTCCTGAAACGTTTGACTTTTTTCTTAAAGATTCCTGAGTTCTCACTTTGAGAATGGCCATGGTTCTGAGTAGTGTAACCTAGTTGAGGGCTCAGGCAATTAAGTTCTTGAGGAATCACATCTCACTTGGGCCCATTACAAGTCAGAGACTGTCTAAATATTCAGAGAGTGTGAACCAAGTCTGAAACTAAGTCATTAATTCCTAAAACTCTTGCTTTTAAAATTCTTCTATTTGATTCTCAGAATTTAAGCCAAAATTTGTAAGATACAGACTTGCAGTGTCCTTCCCAAGTCACCTGGAAGTGTAGGTGATACCGATGATGTGCAGGAGCCGAGAGTCACCACAGAAGTAGTGCCGCGTCCGGTGACTAAATGACCACACTCCTTCCACTATGGGAGCTGTCTTTCTCCTGAGGAATAGAACAGAAAGACCCACTCAGCTGGGTTTTGTTTTCTATGCATACAATACACAAGGTGGTTTTGATTTAGGTGAAAATCTAGGTGAGTGGCGGCTGCTGGGACAGCAGATCTGAATCCAAAAAATATGTAACTCTTCATGAAGCCAGACTTTCTTCCTGGGTTAGGTTTCTCTTCTTTCCTACCTCTCTTGAGCCTCCCCAAACATCTTTAATTTCTGAAAATTTCTTGAAGTCTCATTCACTCTACCTTTTTTATGTTTAACATCTTCAAGCCTCCCTTAGACTGAAGAAAAAAGGTACCTTGTTCCATTCATCAGTCTCTCCCCCATTCGTTCATGATGACATGGCCCGGTCTCCCTTTCTTATGTATATACTCCTGAACTATTCTCAACCCTTGTCTAAAAAGTTTAGCTTCATATTTTAGTATTTCTCTGAAGTTATTTTTCAAAGATCAACTAATTACCTCTTCCTGACCAAACTCAGCGGCTTTTCTTCAGACACAACTTCTCTTGGTCTTTTGTCTTTTTCAACTTGCTCTATAAGGTCAAGGACGATGGTTTACATTCCTCATCTTTCTCTAACTTTGTATGGTAGGGGATTGTTTTATCTAGGTTTTGAGTATTTACAGCTGTAGTACATGAATGTTACCTTTCTTATCTTATTTGAAATGGCAAGATACGGTATCTGTCCCAAAATATATTGTTCAAAATGCATTGTTTATGTATGTTGCTACTCTTAGAAATTTTGTGTTTCCAGTTTGTCAGAAAAGTGAGTTTTAGGCACGTGGTTTCTAATTAAAAAGCTATGGGATGAATGCTCTCTGACACAAAGGAAAGCAACAAAGTGGCACAAAGGGAACTTTTCCAGGGTTTGCTATAGAAAAATCTAGACATTATCAAGGAATAGACATTCCTTGTAAGGAGAAGATGAAATATCCTGCTCTAAAAAAAGTGGTGTTTTTTTTCATTAAGTCAAAGAGTCAAAAAAAAAACAATCCTGGATTCTCTATAGAAAGTTTGAGTTTAGCTTAGAGAGGAAAGGATGCATTAGTTTTCTCTTAGAACAGGTTTTAGAATGAGTACGTACAGGCCAAGTTCGGAACAAACCGGAAGTGGCTTTCTGATAGGGTGGATAGAAAAGAATGATAATCAGTTTGAAGGAGACCAGAGCCTAGGGGCCACTCAGTCTGAAACCAGTGGGTTTTAAAGCTCTGTGTCACTGTTGCTTCTCATATTTCTGAGGTTGCAGCCTTTGGTGGAGTAAAAAGATCAGCAGACCTAAAACGAGATCTCAGCTAGTGCCCTAGTTCTGGTGTCAAGTGGGAGATTCCTCAACAGAACTTCCCTTTTCTCTTGGACACTGTGCAGAGAATGGTTCTTACCTGTTTTGCATTCCCATGTGATCATGTACATGAAAACCCTTGTCTGTTGGTATCTACTTGTTACACATTATTCTTGAGAGAGAAGATTCCATGTGCACCAAAAGATTTTTAAAAATTTATATTGCTCCAAATATTAACGAAGTATTTTTAATAAGTATTTTGTAAAAAAGTTATGGTGAAAGATAACTGTTGAAAGCTTGGTTTGAAAAAACAGTAATAAATCTTATCAACTCAAGGAGTAAACAAACCTCCACGTTATACATAATCAAAGATCACCATCTAGTGGCCCAATTGTATTATAACTTCTGAAGTTAGCTGCAAGCTCCAAAGACTTCAGAGGCCGGGGAGGTGTGTGGAAAGCATCCAGCCCCACTGAGCAGAGGAGAAAAGAAACAGACTTTGGTCCCACTAAAGGCATTCAAAATTCAAGTTACATTCAAAACACTGTGCCCTTTAGACCAACCAATCTTCCAAATCAAGTTTCGGTCCTGGGCCTCTGATCATTCAGACTATGAGTGGACAGTGGGAGGTGATTAAAGTAAAGTGATAGCTCTTTGGGAGATAAACTCAGAGGCATCCAAAACAATGAAGGCTTTTAAAATGACCTTCCGTGAAATCTCTGCCTCTCACCGGTAAGTTCATAATAAAAAATATAGGTTGCTTGGGGGTACATCTGGATTATTGGTGTGTATATCTGGATGATAAAGGAAGCTTTCAGAAAATGAAGAAATATTATCATCAGAAAACATGACTGCCGCACACAACATGACTGAAAAGGGCACAGGTCTGAGAGTCAGAGACTGTTCTAATTCTGGCTTCACTCCCTACTGATGGTGTGACTTTGGACATGTTCCTTAATCTCACTGAGCCTCAAAGAGCTTTTCAAGAATTATCTATAATAATAACAGTGTAATATGCTAATTAGATTGGAAGTCCTTCTGGACGAAGCCGGGGCTGTGAGGGAAGCCTGGGTCCTGGGTGCCAGAGGGAAGCCGGTGCTGGCAGCCGGGGGAAGGAAGGCCTATTCTTGCTTGAATTTCGTGCATTGGGCCTCTAGCCCTATATAATAAAGAGCTAATATGTTAATTAGACTGGACGGTGGAACAACCTTCTGGAATGACTTTCCAGAATGACCTTCTGGAATGACCAGTAGGTGGGGGCAGCGGGGTCGCAGGGCCGCGAGGCAGCTGGGGCCGTGCAGGCCGAGCCCCTTGCACGAATTTCGTGCATCGGGCCTCTAGTATGAAATAAGCATTGAAAAGGGCTTACCCCAGTATCTGGAACACAATTGGTATTTCTTTTACCTTTCTCTAACTTACAAGAAACCTCATAATTTCACTTAAAGAGAAGAAAATAAAGACAATAAGATACTTAAAAAAAATGGGGTTTGGATTTGGGGCCAAAAACTTTGAAATTGCATTTCTTTGCTGAAAGGAAGTTGAGAGACAGTTTAGTCACTATCTAATTGAAGTACTTTCCAGAATGACCTTCTGGAATGACCAGTAGGCGGGGGCAGCGGGGTCGCAGGGCCGCGAGGCAGCTGGGGCCGTGCAGGCCGAGCCCCTAGCACGAATTTCATGCATCGGGCCTCTAGTATGAAATAAGCATTGAAAAGGGCTTACCCCAGTATCTGGAACATAATTGGTATTTCTTTTACCTTTCTCTAACTTACAAGAAACCTCATAATTTCACTTAAAGAGAAGAAAATAAAGACAAGAAGATACTTAAAAGAAAATGGGGTTTGGATTTGGGGCCAAAAACTGGCTCTGAAATTGCATTTCTTTGCTGAAATGAAGTTGAGAGACAGTTTAGTCACTATCTAATTGAAGTAACAGCAGTTGTCCCAGCTCTAACACACTCTGTGTTTTCTTTCAGGATGTAATTTTCTTACTAGTAACATGGAAGGAAGAGTTGTATCCAATGTAAAATGAAGACAGTAGTACCAATCTCACAGGGGGTTATAAGGATGAAAAGAGATGTAGCATAGATGTCCAGAGCTCCGTATCACTTAGGATACTACTAATTTTCATTATTACTGGTCGTTGCCTCTCTCATGGGACATCTGTGAGAGTATGACATAATTGTCACTGATTATTTCAGCAATGCCTGCAGGCCTTTGCTACCTTCCTCACTCTCTGACCAAAGTCCTCCCCTAGAAAGACCAGCACTGTGGCTCTCGCAAGGTGCCTGCTCCTTTGCACACTCCATGCATGTGACTGGATTTTAAACCAATTACAGCAGAACATGCATTTCCAAGTGAGAGTTGAATCCTTCAGTGTGTGTGAGAGACTAAAACTCTTGTTCCTGTAATAGCCCTCTACTCTGGCAACTTCTCTCGGAGCTTACTCCATATCCCTTTATCTCAACAGAATTGAAACAGGAAAAGATTCTGGTCAAAAGAGAAATATATTTTTGTGGGTAGCTTCTAAGTCAGTTCTGAAGGGAGTTCAGGAATATTTTTTGAGCAGTGACAGCTTAACTTTGCAAAGTAACAACACTAAAAGAATACCACAATTTGGGAATATTAATTATAAAATACGTTTTCAAAGTCACTTTTTTTTTTTTTTAAAAAAAGGTCTTATTCAGACGCCCCAAAAGGCCTACATCAATCCCTTTGTATCCCTTTTAGGCTGGAAAGCTCCCTCATACCTCGTGGCAACCCTGCCTGTTCACTGAATCCTAAAGTGTGTATATGTATATGTATATATATATATGTGTGTGTGTGTGTGTGTATGTATATATAAGGTCTTATTCAGACGCCCCAAAAGGCCTACATCAATCCCTTTGTATCCCTTTTAGGCTGGAAAGCTCCCTCATACCTCGTGGCAACCCTGCCTGTTCTCTGAATTCTAAAGTGTGTATATGTATATATATATCTCCAAATCTGTCCAATGGTCCTTTCCCAGGAAGGTGGCAGGGGAAGGCTCAGAGGCCTCTCCTTGACCACAACACTGTCTTACACACTGACGTGAGGCACCCAGAGTGGCACATACATCCTCTGTCGGGCCAGGTGTTCTAATTTGGGGTATGGAAATACAGTTGCTAAGTAAAGCAAAGCAGCTGTGACAGGAAGTAAAAGCCTTAGCCATCAAGACCAGTGTTCAAGTCCTAGCCCCACTACTCACTTGGAGCTTAATGATTCTGAGCCTCACTTCCTCACCTGTGAAATGGGGGGACCTGAGGGTGAGAAAGCCCTCTGTAAACATCCAGCACCTCCCCCACCCTCGGGACTCACTAGGTCCCTTCTAGCTTATAAGAGGTGTCTCACCGAGCCCACAGGGCTCGCCGTGCAAAACAGGGAAGAGGTACCCTCAGCGGTGGCCTGTGTCAGGTGTGGCCAAGCCTGGCTGAAGGGTCCTTTCTGCCCATGCCCTACCCTCAGCAGGATGCCCCAGGCTCACCGAGCGCCTCTCCACATTCCCTTTTTTCCTGCCATTCTTGCCTGGGATGACATCCAGTGAGCGGTAGCTGGGCGGCTTCTCCTCAGGCCAGTTTGGGGAGTGGGAGCGGCGTCGGTGGGCCCCCCAGTTCCGGGGTTGCCTCTCCTTCTCCTCCTCCGAGCTCCAAGAACTGAGGCCTGAGGGCAGGGGAGGGGAGTAGCTGCGGGGCCTGCGCCTCTGGTGCCTGTGCACGCTCTCCCGGGGGCTGGGCCTGTGGGGTCTGTCTGGGTAGCGGCTCCTGAGAGGCAGGTGCGTGAACCGCCAGCGGTCCTCACTGGACGAAGGGACATCGCTGAGGCTATCCCTGTCTGACCAGGGCCTGGATGATGTGTTCGGCCTGGAGCTGCGGTGCCTTCCACTCCGAAGCTGGTCCAGCTCCCTTCCTTCCAACGCCCAGCGCCGAGGCTGCCGGTCCTGCAGCTCCTGGTGGAAACCAGAGTGGTGGTGCTGCCTCCTCTCCTCCCTCAGATCCCAGGCTCCAGGGGGAATTGGAGCGAGCCAATGCTGGTGGGAGGAGTTGCTGGTCATCAGAGAAGATGGCAGGTCTCTCAGTGGGGGCAGGCGGATGATTCTGCGTTCCACGACCTCAGAGCCCAAGGAGGACAGCATACTGCAGGGTTGGCCAGATATGGCTTTGAGGTTAGGGGGTAGGGGCTGGGCTGGGTTGAGGTTCCGCAGCTCTTTCTCCAAATACTCTAGGACGCCGTTAGTGATGGGAGGGTGATTGGTGGGCTGGGTCATTGGCATTTGTGGGAGGCTGGATCGCAGGGACAAATCTGTATGGAAACAAGGATAAGAACATGCAGAAAAGCTGGCTCACAGAATGCTCCTCAGAATCAGGGCACCAACATGCCACATTATTTAGTTTGCATGCATCCCCTCCCATCCTCAGTCATAAAGATACCCACCATATTGGTCAGGAAAGCCCTGAGGTAGCCCGTGCTCCTACTCTTGCCCTCTTCCCTCTCCCACCCTAAGTCTCTGGCAAAGTTTACCTCGCTGAAGCAGCTGGTTCATTGGATAAGATGAAAACTGAGAGCTCCTGTCCGCCCCCCAGTATAGGGGTTTTTCCATCATCTGAGGGCCTAGGGCCTGAGCCTGCTTCATGTAGCGGTGGCGGGCCAGGGCTGCAGGGGAAAAAGGAGAAATGCAGACCCTCAGCCAGGGAAAGGCCCACACCTCCCACTTCACTTCTCTCCATCTAAGTGGCCTTGCCAAGAGGCCAGTTTCTCTCCTCAAAGTTCACTATGACCTATCTTGCATGGGAGTAAGAGGTAAGAGAGGAACTGGGAATAAATTCCATAGGCAAGAGTAGGAATCCCACACCCCAGGATTATACCCTTAAAATTGACTTCCTAGTCTCAGAAACATTTCATCACCCTGCCCATTCCCAAGGTCAACTATAATGTGCAGGGATATACATGGGTAATAAGCAGGCAGTGAAATCTCAGGCCACAAGCCAACAAGGCCGTCAGTCACAGGCCAAATATAGAAGGTACACATGCAAACAGTTTAGAGGAGGCTATGAGTCAGGGGCGGCCAGGGAAGCTCAGAGCTGCCTGCTCAGAGTGGAAAAAGAGAAGGACGTAGATGCTGAGGTCAATGGGCAGAATTACTGGTAAAGAATCTTTCTAGCTAGTACGCCAGCCCTGGTTGGAGAAAACCAGTGGGAGGAAGGCAAGAGAACGCAAAAAGCTGGAGTGGATCCAGTGGACCTTCTGTACTCTTCTCCTCACTTTGCTAAGTGTTGAGGTTTTCCCCAAGCAGGGAGAATCTCTCAGAGGTGGGGTGGAGGCAGAGAAGGGAGAAGGGAAATACCATTTCCTTTCAGGGCAAAGAAAAGAACATAAAAAAGCAGCACAAGGGATCCATGGAAATGTCATTCCAGTCCCCAAGGTGCAGCTAACCCACAATGAGTGTATGTTAAAAACAAAAGCATGTAGTTGGTTTTGCTCATGAATTTCTATTTTGAGGTAATTTTGACGAGTGCCACATCTCCCAAAGTCCCTGTCCATCCACGCATGTAGAAAATGTACTTGTGTGTTTGAGTGAAGGAACTGCCTGCCCCAGGCTCCCAGCAGCACTCTCACCTCCTCTTGGTTCCCCAAGCCCTGTGTCACCTCACCCCCTCACCCCAAGCAGCAGGCTCTCCTGAGGCTTCCTCCTGCCACAGGAGGAGGGAAGAGAAGGCAGGCCTTCTGGACCCAGCTGCACAGGGTGGGTGATTTGTTGAGGCCAGCAGTTAAGGGGCCACCTGGACAGCTACCCAGTGGCTCCAGTGTAAAATAAACTTCCAGCACAACAGGATGTGGTTGCAGCAGAGCCCCCCAAAATGTCTGGAGCTCCAGCCCTAATGGTGAGTCATAGCCCAGCCTGGAGGAAATCAGATGCAAACTAATAGCAACTCACCCAGTTGCCACACTTTCAAGCCAACAGACAGCACTCCGGACCCTCCAAAGACAAGTCCATAAGCCCAGCACTTTCCTCTCCTTTTTGCTAACAGATGCCTCTCCCAGCTCCCTACAAGAGCCACCATCAGCACACACAATGCCCTGCCACTTTACATAAGCTAACTAGTCCACAGAGAATTTTTTTTCTCAGAGAAATCGTCAATGTGGGATCAGATGAGGAAGTTGGGGTCCCAGAGGTTACCTCCCTAGCTCACAGTCCAACAGTGGGTGACTGGCAGAGACAGAGTGTGACCCTGTGTCTGACACCCAAGCCTGTAGTCTTTCTGCCAAACCACTGAGTCCCTAGACTCCTTTATTTCTGTGAAACAAACAAAAAAACCCTTCCCCAGCAGTAACTCCCCACTTTATTTTTCTCCAACTCAGCTCCACAACTTTCAAAACCCACTCCAGACTAGTCTCTGCCTCCAAGGCCCAGGGACATCTAATTCCATTGGGAACAACCCTATATACCACCCCACCCTCTAATTGACTCCTGGATTCCTCTAAATAATACCGCTCCCCGCTTTTGGCCACTTCCTTCCCCCATGCCCCCAATTTCATAGGAGGCAAAGGGAGAGTTAGGCTTACTCCTTGCTCTCCAAAGGACTTTTTAAGTTCATGGAACCCCCTGCATAGATAACTCCCTAGAGATCATTCCAGATCCTCCATGAGCTTTCCCATCAAATGTTTACATTCTCTAGAGATTCATCTACCTGCTCCCTTCTTAGCTGCTACCGCCTTTTCCTCAGGGTTCCTCCCTTCCCTGATGCGCTGGAACTAATGAGATGCGAATGGGAAACACAGCCTCTGAGCTTCTCCCTTGCCATCCTGTTCCTGGAAACAGCCCCATGGGGATGTCTATACTATGAGGGTTTTCTGCTGCTCACCTAATGAGGAATCAGACAGGCAATTCTATATAATAAAGAGGTAATATGCAAATTTATCATCACACCCTCACATAAGATGGCCGTCCCCTGTGTCGTCACAAGATGGCTGGCAGGGGAGGGCAGTTGGGGACGATTGGGCAGGCAGGGGAGCAGTTAGGTGTCGATCAGGCTGGCAGGGGAGTGGTTAGAGGGTGATCAGGCTGGCAGGCAGGTGAGTGGTTGGGAGCCAGCAGTCCTAGATTGTGAGAGGGATATCCAACTGCTGGTTTAGGCCAGATACCTGTGGGCCCGGCAATCGGACATCCCCCAAGGGGTCCCAGACGGGAGAGGGTGCAGGCGGGGCTGAGGGACACCCCCCGGCAAGTGCGCGAATTTCGTGCACCGGGCCTCTAGTAAAATAAGAAACACGGAGAAAGCAGCAAAGCTTCAAAAGTCTCCTAGAAAGTTATCTCTGAAACTCAATGGAGGAAAGTCTGCCCTGGTCACCTTTAATGAACTGGTTAAAAATACAGACTCCTGAATCCCCACAAACCCTCCCTCAGTCTAATGCAAGGCAAGAAAATCTGTGTTTTCAACGAGCTTCTTTATTCTAATGCTGGGAGTCAAATCAGAGTTGACTACTGAGGATCCTCAACAATCTTTCGAGAAATATGATCCTCGGAGATATGTTTCCTTAAATATGGGCTTTGAGGGTCAGATGGACTTCAACTGGAATCCCAGCACGTACCGGCTGTGTGATTCTGAGTGGGGTTAGAGCAGAGGTCCTCAAACTTTTTAAACAGGGGGCCAGTTCACTGTCCCTCAGACATTCCACACATGCACACTGCGGGTCTGGGACGAGTCGGCTGCAAAGCAGGACAGGCAGCGGCGGCAGAAACACCTGGCGGGCCGGATAAATGTTTTCCGCGGGCCGCATGTGGCCCGCGGGCCGTAGTTTGAGGACCCCTGTTTTAGAGGGTCTGAGCCAAGTCTCCTCATCTGTGAGATGGGAATAGTATCTATTTCACAAGATTATTGAGGTTAAATGAGATATTCACATGAAGTGCCTAATGTATGATCATTGACAGATAGTGGCTCTCATTGTTTTAATAAATTGTTATAAGTTGCTTCTTTTGCCTTACATCTCATCAGAGACAAATGTACATACTGGGAAACTACACCACCAAAGGCACGTTCACCTTCCTTTCTGAGGAAAACCTGGGGTGCCATCTTTAAGATGTCTCCTTCCTGATAGAAATGACCCTCAACACTTCCCCCTCCTCCAGAGACCTATGCTTCTTGTCCTCTGCAGCCAGCATCGTCAGTGGGCATCGGGGTGCCATCTTTAAGATGTCTCCTTCCTGATAGAATGACCCTCAACACTTCCCCCTCCTCCAGAGACCTACGCTTCTTGTCCTCTGCAGCCAGCATCGTCAGTGGGCATCAATGACTTGCTTATAACTGCACTCAGTTACCGGTCTGCTGCTCACCTAATGAGGATCTCCAACTGCACTTGCTTGTAACTGCTTACCGTTCCTTACCAATCCCCTCCACTCTCCCAGAACTTGTTCTTTGCCCTCTTTTGACCCATGATCACAGAGTCCTTTCACTTTTTCCCATACTACCAGTCCACTATGACTTGACTGGCCAGTCATTTTGGTAACATCCTCAGGAGCTTTCTAGAATCCCACACTCTTTGAACTCTTACCATCTCAGCTTTAGGGAACCACCAGCACATGCATCCTAGCTCCACACTGCCAGAGCTGACGGCATTGTGAGGCAACTGACCTCAAAGAGCCTTCCTCCCAACCTAACTTTCCCTGACTAATATATAGACCTGGCTTCCCTCCTGTAGAGCAGCAGTTTAAACATACCCCAGGTCTCATGCCTTCCCCTCCTCATGAACTTTTAGCCGATGGCATCATCTTTGTTGAGGAAGAGGAACCACCCTGGGCAATGAACCAAGAGACCTAGTTCTAGTCCAGGCTCTGCCACTAACAAACTGTGTACTTGTGAAAAAGTCTCACCAGGCCTCACATCCCTCACCCGTGAGGAGGTGCACGGCATAGAGCAGAGATTCCCACTGTGGCCTGTGGCCTACTGCTGGGTGTGCCCAGAGGTTCTGTGGGGAGGAGGGTTAGTAAACCATCTAGAGATGAAACTTGTTTCTCCAGTTCTCCCAGAAAAAATAAAGTTCACTTTCAATAGCTTTCACCTTTAAGTTCTACTGTGGGTTCTTTACTGGTACGGAATGAATTATCAAGTTACTGAAATGTGGTGTCATTTTAATATTTTCCCTCTCTGGTTCTCTAGTAACTCTCACTAGAAAGTAGGAGCAGGATGGGGAGACTGGCTGTGGTCAGAGAAGTTCAAGAACCACTGGCATCATTCTTGAAGCTCTCTGCCATGTCTAGAATTTTTACTTGCTACATATGAGCTCTCCCAGCTTCCTCCCTTATACTTTAATCATTGTCCATATCATAATGACTTCCTCTCTCTCTTCAGAGGTCAGGCTGTCTTTCCTAAAGGCAGTCATTTCACTGTAAGCCTGGTGTCACTCCCATTGGCTCCATCACTCCTCACTGATCATCTTACTTTACTTATTTTCCATAGGCCTTGGTTCTTTGCCTACAAATATGCTTAGGGTTACCCATTCTAAAAACAAGCAAAAAATAGTCATACACACACATACACACACCCTTCTCTATCCAAAAGCTTTAACAACTTCTGACCCCTCCATATAATCTCCTCTCATCACCAAACTTCGCAGGACAGTCTGCCCTAGTGACTCACTTCGGAACTTACCTCATCTGCTCAAGTTTAGGGACCTTTACTTGTGGCCTGCATTTCTTGACTTTACGAGTTCTTCTAAATGAACTCTAACCACTTAGGAGGAACTCTTCTCCCCCAGAACCTGTTTATTAGCCGACAGTGGATACATTTATCATTTATGCTGGGTTTCTCCCCAGTCCTGCTTATTTTGAGTGTCCCACTGACCTAGGGATGCTAAGAAGACACCTTGAGAGGGTTTTTCTCATCTTTTCCTGCATATTAATATGTCAGTGACAGTGACTTCTCCATGGTGTCTCTCCATGGTGGGAAATTCAGGCTCTCGTGAGTCAGATGAACATGGATACAGCACTGTACTACCACTGCTACTCACTATGTGTGTGACTTCTCTGACCTTCAGTCCCCTCATCTGTCAAAAGTGATGATACTGGCCTTCTAGGGTTGTGAAGATTCAATGGGGAAATATGTACAAAGGGCCTACACAAAGCAAACAGCCAATAAAGGTTAGTTCTCTTTTCCTGTAAGACATCAACCTCGAAACCAGACTCAGAGCATTGACCTCAACATTGTAGATTAAGTTTTGTTTCCATCTTAAGAAGCAATTCCTTAAAAAAAATTCCCTTTCAAATGGACCAAAAGGATAAGAGTGGTTATCTCTGGGTGCTTAGTCTTTACATATTCCAAAATTTCTGGAATTTCCTCAGAAATGTAATACTTTACTGATATCACCAGGAATAGGATATATTATTTTAAAACACAAATACCACTTCCATTTAAAGAAGTTGATTCCATTCTAGCTAGTTACTAAGAAAAGATCATTGTAGAATAATTTATTTTTCTTTTATCTTCACCATGCATTCCGTAGCCAAATTGTTTAGGGCATGTCATAATTCTGTTTTATTTTTTTATTTTTTTTAATATATTTTATTGGTTTTTTACAGAGAGGAAGGGAGAGGGATAGAGAGTTAGAAACATCGATGAGAGAGAAACATCGATCAGCTGTCTCCTACACACCTCCTACTGGGGATGTGCCCACAACCAAGGTACATGCCCTTCACCGGAATCGAACCTGGGACCTTTTGTCCGCAGACTGACGCTCTATCCACTGAGCCAAACCAGTTAGGGCCATAATTCTGTTTTAAAAAGTCAAATGTCAGCCCAAAGAAAGCAAGATCTTCTTCTGCTCCCTCTTCCCTTCCTTTAACACAGAAATTCTAAAAGTGTGGCTCTAGCCCAGGAGCATCACATCACCTGGGAACTTTTGAGAAATGCAAATTCTCAGGCCCACTCCAAACCAATTAAATAAAAAAACTCTGGCAGTGAGGGCTAGCAATTAAGCTTTAACAAGCCCTCGAGGTGATGCTGAAGTTTGAGAACCACTGCTCTAACACCTCTTTCCTCAGATCTACTCTTTTCAAGTCATCTCTAAGGAGTGGCCTCCTCTCTCACTGCTACATTTAAACAATTCTCTCCAGCGACCTCATGTTAAGCAAGGTCAGTGCTAAGAGCAAATAGTGGAGCACAGGTATAACAGAGCCACGGAGGAAATGCTCTCAGTAGGCAGAGCCATTTGAAGAAGGCCGTAGGCAGGCTAAAATGAGGACAGGAAGAAAGTCCTCTCACTTGACTCTGTAGCTTGCCCAAGGATCATTTTCTGGGCTGAGGCCAAAGACCCCCGAGCCTGTGATGGGAGAAAGTTGTGGAGGAGAACCTGGAAGAGCCTATGGTTTTGAAGTTGACCTGTTTGGGGCACCAGGCTCCAGCAGCAAGCCATCCCACTGCTTGTCCATCCCCTCTCACCTTCCTCAGGGCAGCAGCAGCGGGTGGGACAGCAGGGGCAGCGGATGTAGCAGCAGCAATATTGGGGACAGCACTGGCACCAGCACACTCCAATCAGCAGGAGCAGGAGGAGGGCTCCCAGAATGATGAAGATCACCGTCAGCCAGTCTGCAAGGGAGAAGCCAAGCAGGGGTCACACTAAATATACAGGGGCAGTTCTAATAGCCTAGAGGTCTAACAAATACAGCTCTCAACCTACAGATTAAGGTTGAACAATATAATGAAAAAAAAAAAGGTTAGCTTTGGTAAGAGAACTTCAGAGGTTGGCAATCCAAAAATAACAACCTGGCCTTGCTTGTTTCTGTTTTTTTTTTTTTTTTCCCCTGTATGAAAAAAGTGTCATGGTGGGGCAGATAAATAAAAAGTTCCCGCAGTACTTACGCAGGACAATGAGTTTCACCTCCTTATCTGGGTCACCTGATGTGTCCCCTGGAGCCTCAATCGCGCAGTAATACACTCCATGGTCCCACCACATCACTTCATTAATCACCAGATCTGCTCCTGCAAGAAAGGAGGAAGAATGTGCACTGATTGAAAGAGAGGGAAATGCTTTCTGACCTATTGTAGATTCAAGACCCTAGCACTGTCCTTCTACATCTTAAGTGGACCCCTCATAGTTCAGAGAAAGGCCTCAATTCCTTTATTGAGACCCTCCTCTTTCTCCAAACAGTATAATGGAGGTAGAACTGACCAGTCATTGAGCCCTATGAGGTATTTTGAAAGGGTTTTGTATAGATCACCTCATTTAATTCCCACTACAACTCTCCAAGTGGGTGAGGTAGAGATTACCACTTGTCTCCCAGAGTCTATTCCCCCTTTCTCTCAGAGTCATAGAATTTTTGGTCATGTATGAGGTCATCCAGAATAAAGTCAGTATTTCTCATTCTCTCTTACAGACGGACATGGACATATGACTCAGGGCGGATAGAGTGTAAGCAGAAGTGTTACATCATAACTCAAGAACTTTCTTAAAAACAGTCTGGGGACACCTTTACCCTTTTGTCTTCATTTCCTCTTTTTTTTTTTTTATCCTTACTTGAAGATATGTGTGTTGTTGTTTTTTTCCATTGATTGTAGAGCGAGTGAGTAATGGAGAAGGAGAGAGAGAGAAACATTGATTGGTTGCCTCACATATGCGCTTGACTGGGGATTGAACCCACAACCTGACCAGGAACTGAACTTGTGACCCTTTGGTGCATGGAATGACCCTCTAACCACTGACCCACACTGGCCAGGGTTGTTCTTTATTTCTTCTTCTACTCTGTTATCTGGAAAGCAAATATGATGGCTGCCATCTTGGACTATGAGGACGATGATGATATTCTTGGTGGGTTGGAAGGAGCTTGGGGCCCTGAGGACTTAATGGAAGAGAGCCACTACTACACTAGTTCCATAGACTTTCAAATTTATATAAGAGAAGAAATAAACTTTATTGTTTAAGTCACTAATACTTGGGGCTTTTGCATATTCACAACTGTAATCCTGATATGTGGGTACCATTATTAGCTGCATTTCAGATGAAGAAACCGAGAGGCTTAGCAGGCCTTAGCCTTTTCCAGGAGGCCAAGAAACCGGCTTAATAACAGAGAGCTAATGCTTAGCAGAGGTAGGTTCAAACCCTGTCTCTCTGCTTCACTATTGGTGCTCTTAACCACCAAGTTCTCATATCCTCTCCAAACTAGGTAGACAATGCCATAGCCTGGTTCACTTGCTAGCTGTGAACAGATATCTCTGGATCTTAAAGGAATAGGTTATGAGATAAACCTGAATAGGCAAGGATGAAATGCCATTGTTTTAGGAGTAAATGTTACTAAAAAAATAATAATTTCAGTTATCAGGAACACCAAGCACTGTGCTCCCCCACTAAGATAGATGAATGGGATGTTCAAGATTAGCAAATGCAACACAGACTCACTAAGACCTTTTATGGGTTCAGCACTATGTTAGACACTGTGTGGACGATTTCAAGAGGAAATGCGGGAGATGTGAAGAGGAATAAGACCCATCTCTGTCCTAAAAGGGCTTAAAGTCTAGTCGGAGCATCAGGGCAGCCTCCAAGACTCCATTATTTTAGCCACAGTAAGTGCCAGAGGACATCTTCAAATTCTTAAAGACCTTACTTTACAGATTTGCTCCTGCTTAGTTGACAGTCATATCTGCAATTCTTTTTTTTAAATTATAGTTGGCATACAATATTGTAATAATTTCAGGTGTATGACATAGTCATTCAACATTTATATACATATGAAATGATCACCACAGTAAGTCTAGAAACCATTTGTATATCTGCAATTCTTTCTTATATGTTTGTCAAGAAATATTTATTGAGGAAATGAAACAAAAATGTAAGGTCACCCACTATTGGAGCTAACTTTGACTTCTGTTTCCTTCTCTTTCTACGTCAATCCCTATGATTATTTTCCTACTCATAATTTTCCAAACCCACTACCTTTCCTAGAAACAAGCTTACCACAGACTTGGAAGAATGGTGAAAATGCTTTGGGGGAAATTCCCCCTCAGAGGTTAATGTGTATTATAAATCTTCCCCAATTTTTATTAGAGACATAAAGATTATTTTAGGGATGTCAGAGTAATGAGGGCATTCAAGTATGTTAGCATTTTAAATGATTCAAGAACTATTTTGACAGGTTCATCACAAATGATGCAGACACGAGCATAAAAGTATCAGAAAACAAGGCTCCAGATGTCACAAGCTTGAAGGTAGAAATAAAACCAAGGGGAAATGCCACTTTCCCATGAGAGTAAGAAAGAGCAGAGTCTGACCCAGTGTGGCTGTTTGGGAATGGAGGTAGCAGACCGCACTGCTCAAAATTAGGAAAAAAAAGAGACAGAAAAGCAGGGACTATCACCTTTGGGGACTTTCATTTGACCTTCAAAAACTTTAAAGGAGACTTGTTAATTAAAGAGACTTATTAGAGCTAATTCTGCGAGCTCTGGAGAAAGTGGAACCACCCCGAATCTTTGAGAATGCCCCTAAAGACGGGAAAAGTACAGTTGTGCCCTAAAGCCCGGAACACGGCTTGGGGGAACCAGAGGTTGAATGTCAAAGGATCAAACATAAGTTTTACAGCCAAAGTATTAGAAACAAAGTTGGAAGCAATTGTTAAACTGGCTCCCTTTAAATGCTCTACCTTTAAATGGTCAAAGAATATTAACTGATTTCTTCACGTTGTTGCTATGGGAATTCTGAGTGGCCTGCTGGGTGTATTTCCCCCACCTTTTTTTTCTTTTTAACCAGCAAATGTTTACTTAACACAGTACACAAAGCTCAAAAATAGGCTCTGAATTTTGTGCCAATAACCCATCACACCAATCCTGGATTATAAGATAGGAATGTGGGGTGCTAACCCAACCATCCCAACGTTATGCTGAGTGATCATAACTAAAGTTCACTGCACACACTTTCTGTTTCTAAGTGCTTTATACATATCATCTCCCTTGATCCTGACAACTCCCCAGGTACTGTGGCAAGTTTCACTTTATAGAAATTGAGGCTAAAAATGTTGAAGGGACTTGCCCAAGTTCACACGCCCTATAAGGAACTCACACCTGAGTCTAATCACCGCAAAGGATACGCTTTAAGCCTAACTCTCACACATCACATTTGATATTCACTTCAGTGTGGGGAGACAGAGCCCATTATGCCCATCTTGCAGATGAGGCAACGGGAGCTAGAGAACATAGCTGCCACGGTCACTAAGCCAACATGTGGGAGTAATGGGACACTCAGCCCGGTGTTTTGGATTCTAAGCCCAGTGTTCTTTTCTGTACCACTGAAGGGTGCTGGTCTGAAGGTGGGCATCTCCTTGGAAGGCTCTATTTCCTTAGACGGGTATAACAGGCACGGCCAGAGGGAAACCCAGGAGCCTGGGGTCCCAGCAGGCCCTGAGGGCAATTCATGGAAGGGTCAAAGGAGCCTGGTCCACACCTCAGCCCTGAATCTCAGGGACACAGAGGAAACCATCCACTCCTACACCATTAGCCAAAGCGCATCCAGAGACCAGCTTCCAGGGAAGTGACTTCCAGTGTCGTGGCACATTCTGTACCAGCATAGCTGGCATTTTCCTCAAACAAGGGCAGGGAGCAAGCAGATCATCAGGCAGCAGAGAAAAAGGGAAATCCCCCACAATGACTCAGCCTGGTGTCTGCACCTCTGCACCCACTCACGGTTCTGGATGGTGATCTTGCGCTGCCGGTAATCCGCCCCCAGCACAGGTTCATTCTGCCCCCGCCTCTGGGCCACGATGCGGACCTCCCGCTGGCTGTCATTGCAGTCATTGGAAGGGTCCTGGCCCAGGGACAAAGCTGCCTGGTATGCTGTGGAGAGAGGACACGCCTAAGTCACACAGCAACGGGGAATTCCCAGGAAGAAAGGTGCCCTCACTATGAACCTCTGTGTCCCCGGGGCATCTTGTTCGCATGAAGATTCTGATTCTGTGGGTCTGGGGTGAGAAGCAGAGATTCTGCATTTCTAATGAGCTCCCAAGTGATACCAATGAACCACACTTTGAGCCTGACACTCCAGCATCCCCCCAATAGGCCATCAAGTCCTGGATGCATCCACTGACTCCCATCCCAACTTCCCGTGTCTCATTTTTAGCGGCCCCAGACTCTGCTCCCTTATAATACACCGGCCCTTACAATACAAAGTTTGAAAGCTGTTAAATCTGCTGGGGCAAATGCCCACTATCCTAATCTTCCCTACCTCCCCACTTAACCCAGGCATTTTAAGAGTATCCCCTCCACCGCCCCCACGAAAGTATACCTGAATTTAGAGAGACAGGGGTCTCTGGGGACAGCATCAGTCTCCATGGGTGGCTCAGACAGGTTTTGGGGTTCATATTGACATTTGTAGGACTAAAAGAGGTAAAGCTGATGCCTCCCCCTCTTTTCATCTTAGGGAGCTCATCTGCTTCCTTCCAACAGGGTGTCTGCTTCTGTTCCCAAAATTTCTACAAGGTTAATTATCCCATTTAAAGGGAGCCAGTGGGTATCTGGGTTCCTTTGTTCCTGGAGAGAGGCAGAGGTGGGCAGCTAGGAAGAGCTTTGGTTCCAGACAGCAGAACCAATTGTCACTTAGAGGTCAGATTTGGCTAAACATAGGGGAATTGTGCATCTCAGAGATGTCAAACAACAAGTGTACTCCCTGGGGGCAGTGAGCTCCGTATCACTGTTTAGTCAGCAGGGGAGTGACTGTCCACCAGGAAGGCGGGCTGCAGAATCGAATCTGGCAGTGGGCACAAGTTCACAAATGACCCTTCCTCGTGCATCCCGGAGGTGCAGGAGTTTTCTTGTCAGCATTCTAAGACCAGGGTGATGAGAGGCAAATCTGCATCCTCATCTCAGCGTGCTGGCTCAGACTAGGAGGCAGAATTTGCTCTGCCTTTTTCTTAATGTCTGGGCTGCCTTAAATCTTTTTAGAACAAGGTGGGACATACATTTTAAAATAAATAAAACAGTATGTGACCTTCAATTAGTTACTCTATCTGCTTGGGCTCCGTTTACTATAAAATGAGGGGGCTGGAATAAGTGACCTCTGTGGCTTTTCACTTATGAGGATTTGTGATCCTAAGTCATTCCTACCTACACCCTAATGGCAACACTTCACAAAGGGACCCTGGCAGAGCCAGAGAGGGAGGACACTCACACGCAGAGTAGTAGTCAAAGATGGGGTCCTTGCAGAAGGACTTGAAGCGCCACGTCACGACCACGTCCTGGAGCTGGGCAGAGGTGGTGTAGTCACATTTGAGGATGACAGAGGCAAACAGGGTGACATAGCGCTCTGTGTGCTGGACGGTCACCAACAAGGACAGACACCCTGCAGCCAAGAGCAGGAGACAATGCTGAAGGGAGACCAGATCTCTGGGAGGTGACCTACTTCGGCTGGTGGGAAAGAAAAGCCATGCAAATGAACCACCACACTGCCTGACTGGTTGGGAGCTCACAGGTGGAGTCTGAGTTCTTACTTGGCCTCGGGAAAATGTGGGGTGGATACTGCACAGACAAAAGGGAAGATGGCGAAGAAAAAGATCAAGGAGCTCATGGTCCATCGATAGTGATAACACATACACTACAATAATAAAGAATTATATTAAAATAAGCCCACATTTGTACTGGAGTGAACTTGCTAATATATATTTTCTTCACATCATTTTCTCTTCATTTCCCTAAGGATAAATTTCAACCTCTACAAGGCCTCTAAGGCTGGTCACATCTGTCTTCAGCCTTTCTCTCCTGCCTCATCTCCCTTCACGCCCTACCTTACACTCAGAGCTTCGGCCATGGTAGGATTGCCGTCTTCAGCAGGTCTTCCTGCATGTGGATCTCTCGGCTGCAGCACTCTTCCATATCACTGGCCACCATTCCACTCCCTTCACTAGACTAATTACTATTTATTCCTTCGGTCTTCAGCTGCACCCTCACCTCCTCCAGAAGCCTTCCCTGACTACAAATCTGGGAGAGGGGCCTCTCCCTGTTTCCCCCAAGTGCCTCATCTTACCATAAGGAGCACTTTTTCACACTTCGTAGTGATGGCCTGTTTATGTAGGCCCTGAGAAGGACGACTGGGTTTGTCTCTAACTCACTGTTGAAACAAAAGTGCCTCATATTGTGCCTGTCACCTCCTTGGCAACCAACAAATGTTTGTTGAATAAATGATGGAATAAATGACCAAAAATACATTAACCAGTGGTCAGGTCAACATAAGCATCGAGCAAATGAAACAAAAATCAGACTGTGCCAAATTTTATCAAGAAAGACTTGAAGGAATTAAACACTTTTTGTTTTACTTTAAAAAACTCCCTCCTCTTACTTTTCCAATACACAGACATACTGCAGGTCTGCCTTGATGAGGAGCCAGGTGGCACAGATATGTCAGGTGGGACTCTGGCAGTCAGAGGGCCACACATAATTGATATCTTGTAATGTTTCTATATCAATATGGGTTCTAGGCTGGGTTATAGGGCATCTTCTCATAGGAGGGTTAGTGTAGAGCAAGAGTACTCAAACTTGAGCATACACCGCCCGGAAGACTTGTGACAGCCCAGACTGATGTCAGCAGTTTCTGATTCAGTAAGACTTGGGTGGGGCCCAGGACTTACATTTCTAATAAATTCCCAGGAGACACTGATGCTACTGCTCTGGGCATCATACTTTGAGAAACACTGGTGCAGACTAGATTTTAAAACAGCAACCACCTAGGCTTTGGACTCAGATATGATGTTGTTCAAATCACTTTACTACATACTTAGACATTGGACAAGTTATTTACTCTCACTCAGTTTGTGCTTCCTCAACTATAAGTGGAGATTACATATAATAGTACTACCTGTATCAGGTCCTTGCAAGAATTCAATGAGATAATCCACATCGGGTGCTTGGCACAGTGCCTGGCACACACACTGCCATGTTAGTGTCAGTGTATAAGTCTCCCTCTTTCAAACTGGAGTTCTCAGGTATAATTGCCTTTATTTTGACTGAGTTACTCCCACAAACAAAACAAACATAGACACCCATTACAGAGCAGCTGGGTGGGCCTATCTCAGTGGCCAAAGCCAATGGTTCTGGGTCGCACCTCACCTTCTGGACACAGCCCACAAAAGATAGTCTGTTGAGGCTTATGATGGGCACCCACACCTGCTTTTCGCATATCCATGGAGAGGCGACAGAATGCTGCTCAGAACAGGCTCTGGCCCCCAGATAAGACCTGAGTCATCTCCCGAGTTGGGCTGTAAATAAGGATGTGCCCTGACAGCTGAGCTGGAGAGAGGGTCTGCAGAAGTGTAGGGGAGACCTCTGGGTGGCGAAACCTTCATGAAGGAAAAGATTTACGCGAGACTCTGACTCGGATAGGATAAAGATGACACGTGAGAAAGAGAGGGCAGAGAAACTCACCATTTCAGGATGGAAGATGAGCACGGCCCTTAGCAGGAAGGGGCAGTTACTTGGGGAACCTGGAGGGAACCAACTAGCTGGCATCTCTGGCTTTATGGGAGGCAGAGGGGATAAATAAGGTGGTGCTGGTGTGGTGACCAGGAGGTGGGGAGACGGAGTGAAGTCAGTATCACACTCCAATGTCTAGTTAATGGATAATCACTGAAGGCTTTTCTGAAGAAGAGTAATAGGGTGACAGTGGTGTTTTCAGGAAGATAGATGACTTCCTTATTCAGCTGTGAATGGAAAAAGAACATCATTTTGAAAACAAGCCTTCTGTAGTTTGGGGGGAAAGAGCTGCTGTCTACCAGCTGTAGGATTCCTGGAAATCAATACAATCAACAGAAGAGCCAGTGACCAGCATCTCATGCCTAACATGAATTCTATCATAATCTGCTGTTTTATTTTTGTTTCTCCACCTTCACCCTGTTTTGTTGTGTGTTTTTTTTTCCCCAGAACTGACCTGAAATAGATTTTGGAGCTTTTGCCCAACAACATAGCCTAATGAATAGAAGGAACTACAGTAAGATTCCAACAATGAATTTATTAACACGAGCTCCTTTTGTACAGCAGCACACATGGATTGGAATAGGGAGAAGACACTGATCTGCAGTCTACACATGACCCTAGATTTGCATAGCACTTTCAGATATTTTCTTTTACACACTAAATATGACCTCTGGGAAGAGATGAGCTGGGCCCACGTCATACACAGCAAATCTGAAATTGGAAAACGTGACTTGTCTATGGTCATTCATTCTCTAAGAGAATATGATTTAAGATTCTTCCCCTGAGCAGCTCTTGCCATTCTGCCTGGCCATAAATAAAGAACGTGTTTGGTATTCATTAGCTTGCAAAGAACTAAAACATGGGGGCAGGCTACATGAGCAATAATTAATATACACTTGACAACTGTCACTCTGATAGTGTAATTAATAACTTACATGTTCTTTATTTTGCTGAATAGTGATTCAACATAAATAGCAGTTTATGGAAAGGACTCTACTCCACATTATTTGTATAGAGGTGGGACATTTGCAGGGGAGGGAGGGCAAGCTTGCTGGGAGTCAGAGGAGGGAGTTTGGTGGGGCCAGAAGTTGCTCTGTAGTAGCTTTGCAGATTGCTGAATCTGACACTCTGAGTCAGGAGAACAGGGACAAGGGGAGCACCTTCATTATCAAATCCTCATTCAGGTACCCTTCCATGAATGCCCTTATTATGGGCAAAGCACACCGGGGGTCAGAGAACTCACCTTTACCAACGTCAGCACTGGCTGCGCTGCCTTTTATCCTCTCTTCAATTTCATCCCTTATGCGAATATTGAGCCGTAAAATATTCCAGGTTCCCAGATATGTTGACCACATTGAGCTCACTCATAGTCCCTCTGAGAGTTTGCCAGCCCCATAGCATCCTGCACAGCTCTCAGAATACCGCCCCCACCCCCCGCTTGCCCCCGCAACCCTCACATGGAAAGCAGGGAAGGGTCCCAAGGTAAATGAGCAACAAGCAAACCCCTTCTTCCTTCTTCTCAGTTGTTTCTCTACATCTACTGTATGCTGGGCCATGTACATATATTGTCTCTAATCCTCACAAACACCCTAGGGTGTGATCATCCCGGCTCGTCTTCATGGGCAAAAGTTCAGACAATAACCCAAGCCCTCTCAGCTTCAGGATTTGAATTCGGGGCTTGCTTACAACAAAAGCCCATCTTTGTATTTATTTATTTTAACCCACTCTTTCCCAAGCAGGCAAGTTTAACCTTCCAAGTGAAAGGAAGTCAGATGCTGAATTCTCTAAAAGCAGGAGGGTTTTTCAGATTGGGAAAAAGACAAAGGAAGTAGCAAGTCCATGTCAAAGGCAAAAACCTCCCATCTTTGTTTCCCTTTAGCTTGTAACTTCTCTATAAAACTAACCACACTGGGCACACACACTACTAAGCAGATAAGGTTTTCAAGAAGAGGCCAAAAGCAGCAAAATCAGGGTTGAAAATATGAACAAATTAAAAAAGATAAATGCCTTGTTTAGAGATTGCATCACTGATCTTTTAAACTTAGTTCTACAAGTTTTCAAATTCATAAGTTGTATTTTTATTCTTAAACTAGAGGCCTGGTGCACGAAATTCGTACACTGGTGGTGGTGGGAGGGGGGGTGGTTCCTCAGCCTGGCCTGTGCCCTCTTGCAATCCGGGAGCCCTCAGGGGATGTAACACTGACGGCTGAGGCCAGTCCCCATGGGGAGCAGTCGGACATCCTTAGTGCTGCCACAGAGGTGGGAGAGAGAGGCTCACCAGCTGTGAGCCTGGCTTCTGTCTGAGTGGCGCTCTCCCTGTGGGAGTGCACTGACCACCAGGGGGCAGCTCCTGCATTGAGCGTCTGCCCCCTGGTGGTCAGTGCACATCATAGTGACCAGTCGTTCTGCCGTTCGGTCAATTTGCATATTAGCCTTTTATTATATAGGAGGATTTAGTTCATCCTGTGGCATCTCTTTATCCCCAATTTCCTAGCTGTCTCTTTTTATTTTTCCCTTGAAAACATTAATTCTAGAGACTGACTTTCTGAGTTCAGATTCTACCTTCACTTCCCACCATTTAAAAGACCCGATAAGTTATTTCCAAACTCCAGTTGTTTCTTTACCCACAAAATTGGAATGTTACTAATACTTGCCTAATATAGGGTTGTAGTGAGGATTAAATGAGATAAATGTCCAGCATTTAGGAAAGAGCCTGTCACATCCTAGGCACTCAATAAGGACAAGCTGTCATTTGTATCATTTGTATGTATCTTGCCTGCCTTAAAATACTGAGATCAACTGAGACCATCACGTAAAAGCATTTTGAAAGAATTACAATGATACAAATGTAAAGGATCACTACTATCTTCCTTTTGCAAAATGAGTTAGTGCATTAGAAGCTTTTAAAGCTGTGTTGCTTTGAACTCTGGCAAACCCATTCACAAGTTCACAATTTACGTCCTCTGAGAAAGAGGAAGAGAGGGAGACCTGTCATTTAAGAGTGGAAAGGTAACTTCAGATGAGATACCAGAGCTCATGGGAAGGAGGGAAAGGAAAGGGGATTCTCTGTTTCCCGCCATGAGGTACTTTCCAAGACTATGCTGCTGTGCAGAGTGGGGACTACCATCTGACATTAAAGTGGAAGAAAAACATACCGAAAAAGAAGAGTATCTTTACAACTAAATGCCATGTGTTCCCAAATATATACATATCTCTGTACATTTATTTTTTCATTGTCTTCCCTGTCAACAATCATATTGGGCAAGATGTTTTACAGTTTCTAGAACATACTATCCATACAGCATAGGGATAGAGGCGCAAAGATTTCTCTCTCTCTAACTAAGAACTGTTTTCAGAATACTAGATGGCATTTCCCTCCTTTCCACATGAAGGGTCATGCTTAAAAGGGGATGGTAGCTGGGGGTGGGGTTGGGGGAGGGGGGAGAACATGGTCTTTCCTGGCAAGGGCAGTGGCCTAGTGCTGACGCTGACAGAAGGTCTTGATTCCTGAGTATTTTTCAGATACCCAGGCACCTCTGCTCCAGGAAGCATGTTAACATAAAGTACACAGGTCTAATCCTATCAGAGTTTATCTCTGAGCAAGCTATCTCTCCAAGTATATTTGCCATCGGTACTTATTACATTTCCTTAGATAACAGTGCAAATATGAGAGGAATAAAGGGGAAGAGGGACTGGCAATGAGTACAGACAAGAAGTAAGGGATCCAGAGAGTTAGGAGAGAGTTGGAGCGGGGGAGGAATTATGTCTACATATTACATCTTTAACAAAGGTCTGGCCTGTGCTACTCAACAGTGCTAGTCTTGGGGTGGCACTAAGCATGTGGCTACGCTGGGGATTAAACTGACATACACTGAGCACTTACATGCTGTTAGACATAGTATTGGATGCTTTATGAAACAGTATCTCATTTAACTTTTGCAAAAATCCCATGAGATAAGTTTTATTTTTATCTCAATTTCATAGGTGAGGAAAATCCTCAGGGAGATTAAGTAACTGGTTTAAGGTCATGCGGCTAGAAAGCAGCAAGCTAGATTTAAATTTATACCTCTAAAATTCCAAGGCCTAGACTGTTTCCAGTGTATCAGATGCCTTCTGGATAAGTTTTTCTAATGGTGGAGGTTTAAACTTTAAGGGATATTACCATATTTAAGGCACAACACAATTTTATTTTAACCATTTTGCATAGAAACCTCTTTTTACTTTTTTGTAATATAAAATAATGAGAAATTTCAAACAATTAAGAAGGGTATAATGTAAAAAGCTCCTCCTTGCTCACCATGCAGTCCACTCTCCAGAGGTACCACTGTTGATAATTTGGTGTGTATCCCTCCACATCTTTTCCTATGCTGCTCTTTAAAAAAATTAATCATATTATGTATATTAACTTACAACTTTGTTTTTCTTCAAACTAATGATAAGTATCATTATATTCTATAGATTTAATTATTTTGTAGATCTAATTGTCTTAGTGACTACCTGAAAATTCGCTACATGGATGAACCATATTTAGTTACCCATTTTCCTAATGGGCATTTGGGTTGCTTCTGATTTACCACTATTACAAACAATGCTGACATGAATTGTTAAAATGAGTGTCTTTATATAAAATATCTCTTTACATGCATGCCTTCCAGTAGGATATATTTCTTAAAGTGAGATTGCTGGGTCAAAGGAAAGAAGGCTTTTATATTTAAACTAGAGGCCCAGTGCACGAAATTCATGCACGGGTAGGGCCCCTAGGCCTGGCAGGTGATCAGAGGCTCCCACTGGCACCCACCTTGGCTGGCCTGGGGCCTGTGGGCTGGGGGCAGCTCCTGCATTGAGCTTCTGCCCCCTGGTAGTCAGTGCGCATCATAGCAATCGGTTGTTCTGCCAGTCATTCCACTGGTTGGTCAATTTGCATATTAGGCTTTTATTATGTAGGATAGAAACTTCAGGGAAGAAGTTCATATTCCCATCAACAGTGTAACAGTCCCATGTTTCACCACAATCTTTCCAACAGAGGAACATAATCAATCTTTTAAAATTTTTGATAAACTACCAGGTGAAAAAATAGCCACTCAGGTGGTTTGAACTTGGTATTCCTTTAGGGGCAGAAGACAAAACCTGGTTAAGAGGCAGATGCTCGGAGTTTCCCAAAGTATGTCAATCAGAGCAGTGACTCATCCATGTCCCCACATGCTAATCTCAGAGCATATGCAAATTTGGGTCTCAGGATGACAAATTTTTATATGCCCTGGGCTTTCAGAGGTCACTCATTCACATAATTTATTGGAGACCTACTATGAGCCAGGCATCATTCCAGATGAGGGGGGTACAGTTGCAAATAAGGGAGACAATGCTTCTGCACTATTAGAAGCTATACTCCTGATGGGAGAGTCAACAATAAACAAGTAAACACCTAAACAAGATACTTCATGGTTAAGTTTTATAGGGTTGTTCAGAAACTGATACCAGTAGAGCTTTGAATGTCAAATCCTACTACTGTACAAAAAGGTACAAGACAGGCACACGGATCCAAATACTCCTGCTAGGTCTTCTTGGTTGTTTCAAAGTCTAAATCAAGCCCCAAATGTAAATCATCATCTTTCCATACAAATCCGGGCCCCTTCAATGTTTCCCATCTTAGTGATGGGCAACACTGAAAACTAGGAATCGTCCTTGACATCTTTCTCCCCCACTCTCCCTATATAATCTATTATCGAATTGGATGTATATATCTCCAAAGTATTTCTGGAATCTCTCTGTCCATCCTCACTCCCACCCTAGTAAGAGCTACCATCACTTCTGGCCAGGATACTGCCTCAGCTTTACTGGTATCTGCTCATACTCTGGTTCTCAGCCATGTGGATTCCACACTGCTGTCACTCTTCCAACTCCTTCTCTTTAAAAAATCTCCAAAAGCTGTCCACTGTTCTTAGGATAAACACAAATCTTCCTACCATGCCCCATTTCCACAATACACCCTGTGACTTCCTCCACTCATGTTAACATTCTTCTCTCCCCTCACTCACTGAGCTCCTATCTAGCAGTCTTGCACATGCTATTCCTTTAGTTTGAAATGATGATTCCTCAGTTTTCCATTCAAGTATCACTTCTTCAGGGAGGGCCTCCTGAATGAGCAAAATCCATCTATTATATGTTGTTGTGGTACCTTATAGATCTTTCTCATAGATCCTGTCATAGTTGTATTTCTATATTTGCTCATGTTTCCTTTAGACTTTAAGCACCATGGGGCCAGGGCCATGTCTGTTTTTGTTTGCCAGCATGCCTACTGGTTAATGACCCAGCATCTCATTCCACTGCAATGTTATGCATTAAACATTTGCTGAGTAAAAGAACCAATAAATTCATATAAGACAGGCCAAAGTGCTTGGAACAAATTTTAAGTGCTCTAAAAGTACAGAAAATAAATGGTTAACCATTTGTACGCCATAAGCGTCTATAGACGAAAGCGGTGGACCTTTTTTAATTACATTCAAAATATCGTGGCAGTTAACTAGTTAAAGTTAACCATTTGTAGTATGGCCAAATAAAAAGCACAGAAGAAGGGAAGAGGGGGTGCAAGAGCATGCCATATCAGTGGGACAGGGCTGGCCAAGTTAGTGAGGCAAGAATGAGTAGGCCTTGAATTCCACATAAAGAACTTTAACCCACTCTTACAAGCTATGGGGATCTAGTGGAGGTTCTTGAAAGATTAAAGTGAAGGTTGGAAAGATTAACCCAAGTAAGTTTGGGTAGACAGAGAGGTAGTAGCTTTAGAGGCAAGTAACTTTAAGACGTTTAATGTTCGAGGTTTGTCACTTGGAATAGAAAAAGGGTAGATCCTGGGATTAAGCAACAGAACTTGGCGATTAACTGGATTTGGGAAGTTAAAAAAATGTCAAAAGTGCTTTCCTCTGACCTTATCTTGCCCTAAGATTTACACATCAGAAGATACAGAAATAAGGACTAGAGAAAGATGACATGATCAGAGCCTTCCCAATTCTTAAAACTCACAATTTTATTTCTCCCCCAAGGATGTCAAATAAGGAAGTAAAGTATTAGGCTAAAAACCCCCCAGACAGACGGTGCATCAATTACCTGGCATCTCATTCTAAAATGTCCAATAAGTAGCACTTAATTAGACATCCAGGAGGCAATCTGTTTCTATACCTGCATTCTAGGATTTAATTAAACAAAATAAGCCTACACACCATGGCATGAAACAGATGAAAGGGCCATGGACTAAGAGTGAGGGTGCCAGAGTTCTGATCTCAGTTCTCAAGTTAACTCCATTGTGTCAACCTGAGGTGGGTGTCTTCCCTGAACACAGGTTTCCCCATCTGTAAAACTGGCCGGGAGGGGAAGGCAGGGACTGGGAGTGACTTCTACTTATGTTCAGCAAACTCCTGGGACTCTGGGGAGGTATTTCAGGGGGCCCAAGGGGCGGGGGGGCAAGGGAGCTGCTGAGGAGGCAGCCTCCCATCCACCACCCACAGGCTCCTCACCCTGAGAAGCTCCACTTGACTATCTATTACACCAGGGATCAAGATGTCATTAAGTCTTCGGTAGGATCCTAACCTTCATTCACACCGCTGAGTAAAAATTCTGAGTTCTAGATGCTAAGAATCTTGTCCCTTAAGACTCAGCGGTCTGATTTCCCAAAGAATAATATTACACGCTGATAGCTGTGTGGATCTATAAGTTAACACCATCCTAAGATCTTAAAATGTTTTCACAAAAGCACAAATGACACACCTTTTTTAGAAGTTGGGGGTAGAACTGAACTTTCATTCCAGGAATAAACTTTGAGGTTGGGTGAACATAACAGAGCTTGTCAGCCAGTAACACAAAGGGCTGCAGGTACTTACTTTAGCTTCATCTTAATGTTGTGTTTTAAGAAGCAAGAATTACTCATGTGATAAAAATTTATTTCTTTGTAAAGAAAAAAAAAAAGGTGTAAAAACTGATCTCACCATAACTCAGAGCACAGGGCCTAGGTTAAGTTCCCATGCCTCCTTGACCTCAGAGGCTTTGTCAGTGCCCCAAATCTGACATCATTTCACTAGTGGCCCACACTCTGCAACGGCAGAAGCTTGGATGCTAATCAGAGGATCAGGTTGACTCCTCTTTAGAAACAGAAGTGAACAAGGTGATGGACAAAATGAACACACTCCAGTAGAGGGGTTTCCAAAGTTCATATTCCCAGTTGCAGTGGACCTTGAGGAAATCATCTGATGGGATTTTTCTATTTAATACTGTTAATTTAGGGAATATTTCCTATGAATTTAAATGTTATTAACATAATATTTGATGTCAATTTGTTATTCTTATATCCAACATAGTAACAGGATTTTTGTTTCTATTTTAGAAATCTTACATACATGTTTACATGTCATAATGTAAGTGGTATTTCTTACTGGGAGCTGTGAAAAAAAAAACACAACGTTTGAAAAACACTGCTTTGGTAGATGACACTGGGAGTGAGAGAGGAAGCGGATCTTCACCAGTTTGATCTGAGGGACATTTTAGTAAGTTTGGTTTAAAAATAAAGAAGTGAGGGCAGTGGGGAGGGACCCAGTATTTCCTGAGTGATGACCATGTTGTAGACACTGTGCTTGATCTTCATCCACCCAACAAGAACTGGTCTTTTGGTGGAAGGGAAGGGAGTGGGGAGGAAAAAGTTTTGTCAAGAATTTCGCCTGTTTTCTAGATGAAGGGAGATTCCTTCAAAGTTACAACTAGCAAAAGGCAGATTCCGAAATCCAACCTGATAGTCATTTAACTATTAATTGCAGTTTCATAGCTGTAGGTGGAGGAGGAGTAGAGGAACCTAAGTTGTTTCTTTAAAGTTAGCTTTATAAACTCTTATGTGGTTCTAAATCATGACTGCCTGTCATCATGGCTGACATTTATGAAGTCCTCACTCTGTTCCAGGCACTGTGTATTAAGTGCTTTAAAAACCTACATTTCATTTAATTCTCACAAAAGCCTTGTGAGCTATGTGCTATGATCATCCCAGTTTACTGGAGGCTTTTAGCAGTTTAGTAAGTTAACCAACATCATGGATGCAAAATCCAAATGCACATTAAATAGTTGAATGTATCTTTATTGACCTTTCCTGCACATATTCAGGGAAAATGCCTGCTAAAAGAGCTATTTCCCCCTTAAAGTGTTGGAATCAAAACAGTTGAAATCTCAATTTCTCACCTCTGAAATAAAAGTGAGATTAGATGTTCGCTTAGGACTTTTCACATTCAGCATTCTCTGGTTCTAAAATGTGTTATGCAGGTAGCCTTCCATTTAAAGAACGTCAGGCAAACACAGCAGTCTTTTTTCCTTCAGCATCCTGACTACATACACTGCAAGGCTGGCTCACAAACACCGGGAGCAACATTTTCTGAAGTCCCTGTCCATTTAGCAATGTGCTTACTGGAAGAATATACCCTTTGGTCATCATCACAATATTAGAAAAATGTTCATTGTTTAATATTCTTCATAAAAACTAAATAGTTTGTAAAACAATATGCTGGTGACTTAAGGAGTGGGGTTTATACCCTAGTGGGATTTTTATCTGTAAGGCTTCTTTTCTTATCCTATTGACCTGGATGACTGCTGGCTACACAATCTGGCCCCTTTCAGCTCAGGAGCACTCTGGGGATGGAGTGCCCAGGGATAGAGGAAGGGGCAGACCTCTTTTTTCCTAAAAAGGCAGCTCAAGCAGCTTCATAAATCCTTACCTGCTGTGGACTTTGAGCTATATACGTCAGGCATAGAAGGGAAAACTGCAAAATTGTGAGATTGTTATGAATTTGTTTTCATAGTCAAACTGATGACTGCCCTGGTGGAATTTCAGGTACGTTGATCTAGGTGAGGTTTGGTCCATTTTCTTGTGTATTGTGGGTGCCCAACATCTAGTTTTGTCAGTTTCACATCATTTGTAGATCCTATATCCTGCAAAAAATGTGGTAAGCTAGAGGACCTTAGGGATACCAATTTTCTAGTTTTTCTACCCTTTTGCAATCCTCCTTCCCTCAGCATAAGCTTAAATTATTGTGGAATCTTGCCTGAATGTGTTACATCTGAGTGATTTTCATGTCCTATTAAGCTTATAAAAACAGAATTCTGCCTGTACCTTCATATTACATCTTTTCCCTCAAAAAATACAAGACTCACATTGGTCTGTGGGCAAACTGAGCTGACCACCCATTGACCATTAAGCTTGTAAAAACGGAATTCTGCCTGTACATTACATCTTTTCCCTCAAAAAATACAAGACTCAAATTGGTCTGTGGGCAAACTGAGCTGACCACCCATTGACAAAGGGGTAAGAGGGCAGTTATTCTTAAAAGAGAGGGAGAAAAAAGATAAAATAAAACGGGGCAGATTTCAACGGGAAAGGATATGCTCTGGTTTGCAAGATCACACCTACATCCCCACTGAAAAGGGCTGAAAGAGCCCACACCTTCAGCCAGCCTTTCCTACCTGGTTTCACTCACGCAGATACACACTTCTGTCATATTCCCAAGAGATAAAAACCAGACACAAAGCCGGGCTTTCCAAAGCAGGCAAGGGATTGGCCTAGAGGTTGAAGATGAGTAGAGGTGAGTGTTGGACCCCTGAAGGGGAGATACTGAGCAAGGGGGAAGTCAGAGAAGCGGGTGAATAGAAAAAAAGTAGAAAAGTGACCCTGAAAAGATTAGCGAAGAGCTGAATGTTGTAGTCCTGGTAAAACGTATTCTGAATCAATCACACCGAACATCGGTACATACCTGAGGACACATTATAATCCCCCAGGAGTGAAATAAACGCATTTCTGGGCCAATATGGTTGTCACCATACCTAAAACCTAAAAGCAAGTATCAGATGAGAGGGAAAAGTCATTAGGAATCGTAGAAGTGGTGTTACGACATCTACCAATTCCGTTTCAGAGGTGAAGAAGTGCCTAATGCCGGGAGGAGGGGCAGCCTAGAGGTTCCCTTCTCAGTTGCACCTGTTTCTGAAGGGCCTGGGCTCATCAAAGAGGAAAACAACAGGTTCCCACAGGTAAAAGGATCCAGTCCCGCACCTCCTGGCGCCCAGGGGCTGCCAAGAGCCGCCAGAGCGCGGCTAGTTGCACCTTCTGAAGGGCCTGGGCTCATCAAAGAGGAAAACAACAGGTTCCCACAGGTAAAAGGATCCAGTCCCGCACCTCCTGGCGCCGCC
>NW_005367587.1:7022973-7032808 GCF_000412655.1 Myotis brandtii
CCTACCTCCCCCCGCCCCGAGGCCGCGGCCAACTTTCCTACCTGCCCCCGCCCTGCCTGCGCGCTGCCAGGTATTTCTCCTCCTCGCCGAGAAGCGTCTCCGGCCACGCACCCTCCCGCCTATGCAGAATGTTACCACTTTTCTCCAAAGTTCGCGGGAACTTCGACCCCTAGATAATTTATCCCCCGCTTTTTGTAGAATTCTGTAAATGCAACTTTCTGGGGAGTATTTCCTATGTTTTTCACTCACTCCCACGTGCTTGGAAAACCTTTTTTTTTTCTATACTAAAACACACTAATGTGAAGTTTACACATTGTGTCTATTCAGGTTTTCTAGAAACTAAAGATATAGCATATGAACTGAGAAATAAACTTAATATTTGATTCTGATCAAAGTAACAAATGTTTATTCTAGAAAAAATCAGAAAAACATAAATTGATGGAAATAAGTAAATCCCGCTCCACCACTGATAATCAGGCCTTGTTAATGTTGGTATATTCCTTTTTACTATCTCCCATCCTGCACGCAGCTCAGCGGCCCCTCACAGACCTCAGCCCACCCGAAGTCCGGGCTTCTAGGTCTCTTCACAGCAGGCCACGGAGGGCATCGTTTGTATCTACTTCTTCCTTGGCAGGGACTCACAGGGAGGGGAAAGGAAAACAGGAGGAAGGCTCACTTTGCCTTTAGGAACCAACCAACCAACCAACAATGTTAATTTGGAAAATCACCATACAGTAGTCAATGTAAATAGACAGCAAGCCGTTTTATAAGCTTCTCCCTTATCAGGGATTTTTCACCATGCTCCCCCTTCCCTAACATACACAGTTCTCCTCCCTCCTAGCCACCAGCTTTTTCCTCAACAAAAGGATTATAAAGATGCGTTTAACATGGTTTCTGCTCCTCAGGAAGTTTCCATCCTGGGCACTGACCTTAGAAGTCAATATTATTTCTCTTAAGTGTATCCCTGCCCTGCTCTGCTCTGCAGAGTCCTCTTCACTGATGTTACAGGTGTCCCTGCCTCATCCCCTCCTCCCCCCCGATTATCTTTGCCCTGAATCTGATAGATGTCTCTACACAGTCCCTTCTCTCCATCTTCCCTCCTCCCCTTCCACTCTTGGGTCTGGCAACTGGTTCCCCAATTGGGCCTCTCCACTTTAAATGTTTTTCTTGTAGTTTCTTCTCTTCCAGAAAATGGGAAGTAAATTCAGGAAGTCGTGGGCAAGGGCAGATGGTACAGTATATTTAGGAGCCTTTAGTTCTTGCACCGTGGGATCCCAGCACAGCAGCAGCAAGATGCAATGTGAGTGAGGGGTGCTCTCCTTCCCCTCTCCAGAGACCCTGCACATACTCCCAGGAACATTGTATGTGTTTGAGTGTTTGTGCGCTGAAGGATTTGTGTGGTTGCTGGCTTAGTGAATTGTTCTAGGCAGATTTTAAATCTCAGTGTAAAAAAGTATGAACACTCTTCTTCCCACACCTACAACCATGCCCCTCAGCCCTTGTTTTGGTATAAAGGTCATTTTAATATTCATTGAAGCCAGAATTTCTCCATGTTTATTTCATGGAACAGTAGTTTCATGGAATGTTAATAAATAGTGTATGGGGAAAAGGCTCTGTGATCAAATAAATTCAAGAAATTCTGGATTAAACAAAATTAAACATTTTTTAAGGACATGTCAAACCCTTAGGGTGCTAATGTATATTTGAATTTCCAAGGGAGTATTTCACAGCATTATTCAATCACAAAATCTTTTTTTTTTTTTCACGTATATCTCAGGGCAGATGTTCCATGGAACATATTCTAGGAAATCCTAATTGGCAGGGGTTGGAGACTTCTATAGGAACAACAACAACAAAAAGACTTTAACAAAGTTTATCCAAGTGCAGGAGAATTAGAATTTTCTTATTTTCTCTTGGGAATCACTTATTCAGTTGAACTTCTACCTCCATTGCTTCCCTTGGAGTGAACTCTTTATGGTTAACTTTATATGTTCCTTTGTCTCTTACACACATCAATTTTTCCTTCACCACTTATATATTATTGTACCAAGCAATGTTCTCTGTAATTTACATGCATTATCTCATTAAATTCCCATAATCTCACTTATTCAGTTGAACTTCTACCCCCATTGCTTCCCTTGGAGTGAACTCTTTATGGTTGTTAACTTTATATGTTCCTTTGTCTCTTACACACATCTTTTTTCCTTTACCACTTATATATTATTGTACCAAGCAATGTTCTATGTAATTTACATGCATTATCTCATTAAATTCCCATAATAGCTGTATAAAATAAGAACTGTTAATCGCATTTTAAAATAATATTGATTCATTCAAACCAATGGCTATTGTACTGCTGTCTTTTTTTAAAATATATTTTTATTGATTTTTACAGAGACATTTTAAAATAATTTTGATTCATTCAAACTAATGGCTATTGTGCTGCTATTGTCATTTTTAAAAATCTTTATTGTTGAAAGTATTACATACTCTTTTCCCCATTGACCCCTTCTAGCCTGCCCCTGCCCCCCCAACCCCTGGCCTTCACCACACTATTATCTGTGTTCATGGGTTATGCATAGATGCATATAAGTTTTTGGGTTGATCTCTTCTCACTCACCCACCCCTGCCTCTGAGATTCAACAGTCTGTTCCATGCTTCTGTGTCTTTTTGATGGTAGTGCGTCTTGCCTTCAATTTGTAAAAAACACAACATCTGTGAAGCACAATAAGGCGAGGCACAATAAAAGGAGGTATGCCTATATCTTTTCTTTATAACACAAACAAAATTCCAAACTGATTAAAATCTAACTGTTACAAGAAAAAAAATTTTAAGCTTTTAGAAGAATGTCTGATAGAATACTCATATGACCTTGAAGAAAAGAGTAAATTCAAAGATGAAATGTATTTTAATGAACCTACCAATACTTTAATAAGATCAATACAATGGTCTCAACAGTCAAATCTATAATTTGGGTCCAACAGATGGGGATAGAGAGGGTTCCAAGAGTTCCATAATGTTCACCTGTGGAGGTCTTTGATAATCACATTTCCAGGCACCTTGCATGCAGTGTATTCTTTCCTGCATCCTTTTTGTAAGTCGTGGATATTTATGCTTTTAAAAAATAGGATTCCTTAAAACTACAATGCGATACCACCTTACACCAGTTAGAGTGGCCATTATCAACAAGACAAGCAACAAGAAGTGGAAAAAAGGGAACCCTCATTCACTGCTGGTGGGAATGTAGACTGGTACAACCACTATGGAAAGCAGTCTGGTGATTCCTCAAAAAAATTAAAATTTGGCGGTTTTAGTCCAGGAGCTGATGATAAAATTTCCCATGCTTTATTTGATAGGCAAAATGTCTGTATTAGTCTATAGTACCAGACAGAATTGGCAATAAATTATGGAAATAAATGGGAGGAAGACTAAGATACAAGTCTAATAAAAAGTGCTGAAACATCCCTGGAATAGTACTGAGTTGAGAAACCTGTAATCAATATTTCTCTCTGTCTTTCCCTCTCTCTTTCACTCTCTCTAAAAATCAATTTAAAAAATCCTCAAATGAGGATTAACAAAAAGAAAAAAAAGCATGTAATTTAAAACTTATATATTAAAAAAATGAATTAACATCTACAGCATGGATGAATATTGAAAATATAATAAATAAAGAAGTTAAAAGATACTATGTACAGAAATTTGTCAAATGTTATGACAAAAAAAACCAAAACAGTATCATAAAGGGTGTCCCCTCAAAATGTATACATACACTTTGAATAATTATAAAGGTAGGTTCATTAAAATACATTTCATCTTTGAAATTGAGTTATCAGCTGTTGAATTGTGTATACCTTTTTGGGGGACACCCTGTATTGAATTATGGAAGATACATATATATGCAGAACAAAGTATAAAAACAACCAGGAGACTGGGATTCCCCAATCTTAGATTGTCATTACTCCTGAGAGGAAAGAGGAGAGCAATGGGTCAGGAGGGACTTTAGCTGAATGTGTACCCTTTTTTATTAATATCTGAAACAAATACACTAAAAATGTAAAATCCGTTAAACTTAAGTGGTATAATGGTACTAGTTATATTATTTTATGTGCTTTTAGGTACCTTTGGCATATTTTGTAATTAAATATACTTTTTAAAAATATATTTTTTTATTGATTTCAGAGAGGAAGAGAGAGAGATAGAGAGATAGAAACATCAACGATGAGAGAGAATCATTGATTGGCTGCCTCCTGCACACCCCCTACTGGGAGGGATCGAGCCCGCAACGTGGGCATGTGCCCTTGGCCAGAATTGAACCCGAGACCCTTTAGTCCACAGGCCAACGCTCTATCCACTGAGCCAAACTGGCTAGGGCTTTAATATACTTTTAAGACAAAAAAAGAGTGAGCAGTAAGTGTGGAATCCGACCAAGTATGTTTGTGTCAGGACATTCCCACTGACATCCAGTGTAATGTTATATATAAGTCACTTTTGGGAAACTGGATGAGACTCCATGATCTGCTGAAGTCATGCATGAAACCAAAGTACTTTAACTGCACGTGTCCTGTAAGGCCTAAGAATCTGGTTCTCTCAATAGTTCATTAAAAGAAGAGAAACCAGGGGCAAGTGGGAGGCTGCATTCCTGAGACTGAAGCCATAGAGAAGAAGTCATAGAAGCAAAGGTAGAGAGCCTGAACTTCTGCTACCACCACAGGCATTTTTTTAATGTACAGTATTTTTTTTCTTTATTGATTAAGGTATTACATATGTGTCCTTATTCTCTGGTGTTTCTTCCTCTTGTGGCAAGACCACAAGAACAATTTGCTGTTCAGACTCCTCTGAGATAATGAACTCAGTCCACACACCTCTTAGTAAAGCTCCAATAAAGGTCAGAATATCCAGTTCTTTCCAGCCCCCTCCAGAAAGCCTGGTTAAATTAGTCTATGGGGAGGCCCAGGAAGCAGTATTTTTTTAAAAGTTCCCAGGGGATTCTAATGTGTAGCCAGAGTTGAAAGGATAGTTAAAGGGTTTGTTACCAAATAGGGCATTCCCCAGGGTTGTCCCTAACTGGAACATTCTCCAACATATTTCCTATCTGAGCTTCTCTTTGGTAACTTTGCTTTGCCACTACCTAGAGTGATAGGAGAGTTTCTACTCCAAAGCCCACGCTCCTGAGATGTGTAACTTCCCTCTTCTGGCTTCTTCACCAAGACAGCGTAACAGACTCATGGAACCATCAGATGGAAGTTAATCTTAGGACATTACCACCAAGTAGCTGTGTAGGACAAGCAACACAGTTTCTCTAAGTCTCAGTTTCTCTATTTGGAACACAAGGAATGTCGACTAGACCAGTGGTTTTCATACTGTGTTCTAAGAAGCTCTGGCATTTTGTGATGTGGTACGAAAGGGGTTGCCTCTGTCACAGAGGTTGGTTTGAAAAATCACTGGATCAAATGATCCAGAGGTCTTTTCCAGAACCCACTTGAGACAATTCTAAATTCTACAGGAATAGATTTATGCTACTACCAAAGTCTATCATAACACATTTGCTTTGAGGCCTGCCAAAGATGGTACTTACCAAATGTGGTCTATAACAGATACTACACACTGTCTACTTGCCATCCAAATTTAGCACACAGACAGGCCTGTTTTATTTTTGCCTGCAGAATACTTTTTTCTTTCCTTGGTATCTTTCTAAACTTTCCAAATGTGAAGTATAATTCTGAAATCTGTACAAATCAGAGGTGTATGGCTCAATGAACTATAATGATGTAAAACACACCTTTACAACTACCACTCTGGGCAAGTTATGTAGCAGTATCACCATTTCAGAAGCTCCCCCTCATATCCCTCTTATTCACACCTTCCTTTCTCCTCTCCAAAGGTAACCACCATCCTGACTTCTTATACTGTAGACTAATTTTGTATCTTTTAACATTTATATAAAAGAAATGATGTAGTATACATTTTGGGGGTTTATCTCTTTCTCTCAATATTATATTAGATTCATCTATGGTTTTGCATGTATTGGTAGTTTAGTTTATTAATTTTTATTTCTGAATAGTATTCCACTCTTAGAATATACCTCAAATTCTTAATCCATTTTATTGTTGATAGACATTTGATTTGTTTCTACTATTTGGCTATTATGACTAATGATGCTATAAACAGTCTTATAAATGTTTGAACACTCATCCATTTTTGCTTCTACAACTTGGGATCAAATTGTTTGGTCAATAGGGTATGTGTAGTAATTTTAATATATGTCCATAAATTCTTTGATCCTTCTCCCTTCAAAAGGGTGGGTGCTTAAATCTATGACCCTCAAGTGTAGGCATTATAGCTTCCTCCTTGCCTGCCCTGGGGAAGCCAGCTGCAATATCATGAGGACACTCAGTCCTATGGAGAGGTCTACATGGTAAGGAACTAAGTCCTCCTGCCAATAGTCATGTGGATGAACCATCTTGAGAGGAAATTTTCTAACTGTAATCAAATCTTTAGAGGAGCTAACATCTTGACTGTAAACTCATAAGAGAACCTGAGCTGAAAACCATACAGAGATAAGCTACTATCAAATTCTACAGAGTGAGAAAATATATGTGTACTGTTTTAAGCCACTAGAACAATATTGCTATTATGCACCAATAGATTATCAGTATAATAATATATGTTCAGTCTTAGTAGAAAATACTAAAGACTTTTTAAAATTTACCTACACAACACCAGTGCATGAAAGTTTTAATTGTTCTACATCCTTAGCAATATTTGAAATTGGCAGCTTTTCAATTATAGCTCTACTGGTGGGTGTGTAACGGTATTGCATTGTGGTTTAATTTGCATTTCTGTGATGACTAACGAAGTTGAGCACTTTTTTGTATGTTAAGCGAACTTCTGAATATCCGTTTGTTGGCTTTGATGGAATCTTTAGCTTATTTTTCTATTCAGTTTTATATTCTTATTGATTTGTAGGAGTTTCTTATGTATTCTGGATATGGTCCTTTTGTGGTTATATAGGTTAAAATATCTCAATTTGTGGCTTGCCTTTTTGCTCTCTTAACTATATTGTTTGGTAAACTAATATTTTTATTATTTATATTAATTAACTTATTAATATTTTCCTTGAATATTCTGAAGGTTTTCGTGTGTTATTTAAGAAGCACTTGCCTTTTCTAGGCTTATGAAGATATTCTCCTCTGTTGTCTTCTAGGAGAATTATATTTTGCTTTTCACATTTAGATCTATAGTCCACATAAAACTGAGGTATGAGGTAGGGCAATAAGCTTCACTTTTTTTCATAGGGATATCCAATTGACCAAGCCCAATTATTGAAAATTAATTCCTTTCTCTACTCAGCAGTGTCAGCTTTTCCACATTCAAGTGTACATACATGTGTATATCTGATTCTGGATTTTCTATCCTCTTCCATTGCTCTATTCATTTGCCAACCCTTTTGCCAATACCACACTCATTTAATTATTACAGCCTTATAACAAGTCTTGATATTTACTAGAGAAATCCTTCTACAAAACAAGTCCTTTTCTTCTTCAGAATGCCTTGACTATTCTTAGCCTTTTGCATTTCAACACACATTTTATAATCAGCTTACTAATTTCCACAAAAATCTGGTAGGATCTGAATTAGGATTGGGGGGATGGATTGACATTTTTATATTATTGAGCCTCCCAATTTTTGAACTTAGTGTGTACTTCCATGTATTTTTATATTCTTCACTTTCTTTCAATAATTTTTTTTAGTTTCTTTAGTGGGGAGGGCAGGCGTAGAAATGTCATACGCCATCAGGGCTTCTTTTTAGGTGTTAATATAGTTTGATGGTAAATCTTATCATTAATTTTTTTTGTGGCTGGCATATAGAAATTCAGTTGATTATATATGTTGACTTTCTTTTCATCAAACTTGTGTATCTAGTTATTTTTGTCAAGACCCAAAAATTGCATGTGAAGAATTATAGAGATTAATTCTGGTTTTACCTCAGAGATGTAGAGAGCTAAAAAGAGAATTATTCCCACCCTTACAATAAGAAAGTGCTGGACAAACTGCAAACTAATGTACATTCTTGACTCCTTAAGATACCTTCTGTCACAGGACAAAAATGTAATCTAAAATTTAGGAGACTCAAGATCCTACATGGTAAAACAAGATCAGAGGACTTGCAGCAGATGCCTCTAGATGCCATATAATCCAATAACAAGAGTCAGCTGGAATCTATATATATAAAAGCCTAATATACTAAGTGTCCAACCAATTGGTCTACTGTTCAGTTGACTGCTCAACCAGTCACTATGATGTGCACTGACCACCAGAGGACAGATGCTCCGACCAGTAGGTTAGCTTGCTACTGGGGTCTGGCTGATCAGGACTGGGCGAGACAGGCCGGACATGCCCTGGAGCCCTCCCATGGTCCCTCTCCAGCTGGCCAGCCCCTATTGGCCCGATCAGGACTGGGCAAGACTGCCCTGATTTCCAGCCAGGCCGAGGGACCCCACCCATGCACGAATTTGTGCACCAGGCCTCTAGTATTATAATAAATGACTAAAGGTTGAATGTAGGCTAGTGAATCCCCTGGAGTTTTGCACCTTTTTGCAGGGTTTTTCTGTGAGACCCTCATCAGGAGCTCACAAAGAAAGATTGGAAAAAATCCTATGGAAATTTTCCTCACAGGAATGGCTGGATGACGGGAACTAGAAATTGCTGTTAAAACTCTGCCCAAACCCATCTATTCTATCTCCCTTATTGAACAAAAAACTTAATCTGCAGGGACAATGGAAACAAAAACATTGATGTGAGCCCATCAACACTGGGGGAAGAAAACAAGAAGAAAAAATTTACCCCAATCGATTCTGACTCAGCACTAAATCTGAAAGAAGGGCAAGAACACTAGTCAAGGCCCATAAGAAGCAGGTTGACAATGTCTGACTAAAACTGAAACAATGAGGAGACCAGAGAACTTTGACTTCCTTACCCCGACTCCCATAACCACTCTAAAAAGTGTTAAGTAAAAATAAGAATGGAATACAGTTACAAAAGCTGCAAAAGACAGATTCTTCCTGGGGAGCAGTTCAAAGGAAGGACTCAAAACAAAGCAGAGACATGAAGCCAAGTGGAGAGCAGATATTGAGAGAAACACTCTGGCAAACAGTCCACACAAGGTCACTGGAGAAAGCTGAAGCCTGTGGTGCACTAAGGTTAGCTATAGCGACAATAAAATTCAAACCCAACTCAACTCCAGACAAAATTAACATAAATACCCAACATTACTAAGGGCCTATCAGAAGGAAAGGCAGGCTTATCTTTTTTTTTTTTTAATTGCTCCTTTGACATCCTTTTATTGAAGTCATTAATGATAAAATTAATGATTTATTCTTCAGGAAAAGGGATATGGTAAGATTTACCCTTTGCTCACCTCTTTGAGATGAGATGAGATGAGATAAGATGAGATGACAGGAAGTTTAAATGTTTATCTTTTGTGAGTGGGTTTCTTCTGACAGGATTTACAGGCAATTCTTTTTTTTTATGTGATTGTTCTGGCATCATTCACTGAAGTGCTTTGCCCCAAGATCATGAGAGAAGATGTTCTAAGTCCCCAGAAGAACTGACCACTGTGTTTGAGGGTCACACTCATGGTCCTTCCAGGGCCTTTGTCTGTCTCTTTCTTTTTTTAAATTTCTTTATTGATTAAGGTATTACATATGTGTCCTTATCCCACCATAACCCCCCAGACCTTCCCAACTCATGCCCTCACCCCCCTGTTGTCAGTGTCCGTTAGTTAGGCTTATATGCATGCATACAAGTCCTTTGGTTGATCTTTCCCCCTTACCCC
>NW_005367587.1:7033058-7042966 GCF_000412655.1 Myotis brandtii
TGCTATGAACATAGGGGTGCATATATCCTTTCTGATTGGTGTTTCTGGCTTCTTGGGATATATTCCTAGAAGTGGGATTACTGGGTCAAATGGGAGTTCCATTTTTAGTTTTTTGAGGAAACTCCATACTGTTCTCCACAGTGGCTGCACCAGTCGAGACAGGCTTATCTTTAAGGATAAAACATATTTACCTCAGTATCTATTATGTATAAAACACATCTGACTTTGACAAAAAATAATTGTGAAATTGTCTTAGTCTACTCAGGCTACCATAACAAAATGCCATAGACTAGGTGGCTTAAACAGCATAAATTTATTCCCACAGTTCTGGAGGCTGCGAAGTCCAAGATCAGGGTGCCAGAATGGTTGGGTTCTGATGCGAGCTCTCTACCTAACTTTCAGATGGCTGTCTTCTCATGTCTCCATACAATAATAGAGAGAGAAATAAAGTTCACTGATGTCTCTTCTCAGATGAGCACTAATCCCATTATAATGGCCTCATCCTTATGACCTTATCTAAGCCTAATTACCTCCCAAGGGCTCCATCTCCAAATAGAGCCTCAACATATGATGGGGGGAGGGGCACACATACAAAATGGCAAGAAAAATAAAAATCTGAAGAGACAAAGTAATAATCAGAACCATACAAAAATATGACACAGTTGTTGAAACTATATTACAAGGAATTTAAAATAATTATAATTAAGATGTTAAAGGATCTAATGGAAAAGTTAAACAGCATGTAGAATCAGATAGCAGAGAAATGTCAACTATAAGAAAGAATCAAATAGAAATGCTAAAAGAAACATATTCACTAACAAAGATGAAAAATGCCTTAAAGAGGGCCATCAGTAGACTTGACACAGCAAAAGAAAAACTGATGGAACTTGAAAATAAGTCAATAGAAATTCTATAAAGTGGTAAGGAAGAGAAAAAAATAAAATGTGGAAGAAACAGAACAGAGCAACCAAAAGCTGAAGGAAAACATCAAATGGTAAAATACACATGCAATTGGAGTAGAGAGAGAGAATATGAGACAAGAAAAAACATTTGAAGAGATAATGGCTAAGAATTTTCCTCAAATCACAGACCTAAGGAGCTCAAAAAACACCATGAAGGATAAATACCAAAACCAAAACCCAGTCCTTGGCATATCAAATTTGTATTAGTTTGCTAGGGCTACCACAACAAAATTCCATAGACTGGGAGGCTAAAACAACAGAAATGTATATTTCACAGTTCTGAAGGCTGCAAGTTAAAGATCAAGGTGCTTGACAGGATTGGTTTTCTCTGGACCACCTCCTCTTGGCTTGCAGATGGCTGTCCTCTTGCTGTCTCTTCACATGGTCATCCTTCTGTCCATGGATGTCATCCATGGTGTCTCTTTCTTTTCTTACTAGAGGCCCGGTGCATGAATTTGTGCACTAGTGGGGTCCCTCAGCCTGGCCTGTGGGATTGGGCCAAGACCAGCTCTCTGATATCCCCTGAGGGGTCCTGGATTTGAGAGTGTGCAGGCCAGGCCAAGGGTCCCCACCAGTGCACGATTGGGGCTGGGAGGGACGTGGGAGGTTGGCCGGCCAGGGAGGGACTGTGGGAGGGCTCCAGCGCATGTTCGGCCTGTCTTGCTCAGTCCTGATTGGCCGGACCTCAGCAGCAAGCTAACCTACCAGTCAGAGTGTCACAGTGACTGGTTGACTGGTCAACTGTCTGCCCCCTGGTGGTCAGTGTACGTCATAGCGAGTGGTTGAACGGCCTTAGCATATCATTGGCATATTACACTTTGATTGGTTGAATGGATGACTGGACACTTAGCATATTAGGCTTTTATTATATAGGATAAGGATACCAGTCATAATGGATTAGGGGCAACCTTTAACAGTCTCATTTTAATTTAATCACCCTTTTAAAGGCTATATCTCCAAATAAGTCACATTCGGGGGTGCTTGGGATTAGGACTTCAACATATGAGCTTTGGGGAGACATAATTCAATTTATATCAATGTTCAAACTGCTAAAAACAAAAAAAGAAAAACTTAAAAATACACACAGAAAAAACTTACCTACAGAAGGACAAGGATAGAAATTATAGCAGACTTCCTACCCCCCAGAAACTGTGCCAGTAAGAAGACAATGTACTGACATATTTAAAGTGCTGAAAGGAAGAAAACTGTTAACCCAAATTCTTTGCTCAGCAAAAATACTTTTCATAAATGATAGAGAAATGCTTTTGCAGACAAATACTTATGAAATTCACTGCCAGTATACATAGTTTGCAAGAAGTATAAAAAAAACAAAAGAAAACAAAAGTCCACAAACTTTAGGCATGGTACTTATGTGAGGTGATGGAGATGTTAATTAACACTGTTGTAATTATTTTGCAATATATATGTATCCTATATAATAAAAGGATGATATGAAAATTGACTAAACAGTGGAACGACCGGTTGCTATGACATGCACTGATCACCAGGGGGCAGACACTCAACACAGGAGCTGCCCCCTGGTGGTTAGTGTGCTCCCACAGGGGGAGCGCTGCTCATCCAGAAGCTGGGCTCCTGGCTGGTGAGTGCAGCAGAGGCCCAGTGCACAAAATTCGCGCACTCGGGGGAGGGGGCGTCCTTCAGCCCGGCCTGTACCCTCTTGCAGTCCAGGAGCCCTTGGAGGATGTCTGACTGCTGGCTTAGGCCGGCTCCCCACAAGGAGCGGGCCTAAGCCAGCAGTCAGACATCCTCCAAGGGCTCCTGGACTGCAAGAGGGTACAGGCCGGGCTGAAGGACGCCCCCTCCCCCGAGTGCGCGAATTTTGTGCACTGGGCCTCTAGTATCAAATAATCACATTGTACACCTTAAACTTATGCAATGTTGTATGTCAATTATATCTCCATAAATCTGGGGGGGGGGAGGGGACTTTAGGCACAAAGAATGTGAAATAGATCAGAAAATTGGATATACACAAAAAATTAAAATGGAATAATGGAGTAAATGAAATGGAATAAATGAAAGTAAAATCTATTTTTTCTTTAGATTTAAATGTGCTAAAGGATAACTGTTTATCCAAAGCAAAGTAATAATAATGTGTTGTTTTATATATAGCTTGTGTAAAAGTAAAATAGATGATGAAAATAGCACAATTGTAAAATTTACTGATAAGTTTTAAAAATACTTAATGGAGGATTTATTTTTAAATAAAAAAATTACTCCAGAATGTAAGTAGAAAGAATAGTAACTATGACTTTAGAAGATTTTGGAAAAAAAGTAATAAAAAGAGATAGCCTTAATAGATACGAAAAAGTATTTGTTGTGGACTAAATTGTGTGCCCCCAAATTCATATGTCTCTTTGGTAATACATTTATATCAACTTTACATTTAACTGGAATCTTATCTGGGTAGAGAATGTTCTACCTCAAAACTTTATAGAGTCCTGGCCAGGTGGGTCAGTTCACAGGTTTGATTCTCAGTCAGGGCGCATACCTAGGTTGCAGGTTCTATGCCTGGTCAGGGGCAAATACAGGAGGCAACCAATCTATGTTTCTCTCTCACATCTATGTTTCTCTCTCTCTCTCTCAAATTAATAAAAACATATCGTTGGGTGAGGATTAAAAAAAAAAACCTCCATAGATATTGTTTCATGTTTTTCTGATATTTAGGGTTGAGTAAGAGGCCAAGCTTATCTTTCTCTGTAGTCATCCCACTTTTAAATTTTGTTTTTAGCCCTTTTTGTCTTTGGAATTTAAAATTTCCACAATAATTATCTAAATAAAAATTTATCTTCATAAATGTTTTGACAACCCCTTTGAGTTCCATACTAGTGCCCTTTTGAGTTCATATGTGAAGATTTCTTTTTTTCTGGTAATAGTCTCTACTTCATGACTTTTATGTTTCCCTTACATGTACATCTCTTAATTTTAGGATACTGCTTTTTCTTAAATATTCCTCTATTTCAGGAATCTTCTATTTGACCATTTTTATCTTTGGCTATAGTAGAAATGAAATAATAAAAGCAGTAGCTTTTGGTGCCATGCTCGGTTGTGCAACTCTCACAGGAGGACACCCCCTTGCCCTCAAAGGTCATTAAAATCCTCCATCATCTCAGTGGTGGTAATCAGCAGGGGGAAAGCTGCTCACTCCCAATCCAGATGCATAATAAATCACATTTATTGTCTTACCAAAATCTACAGAATTTTCTTTGATTCTATTTTATAGATGAAGATATTTTCCCCTCCTCTTTTTAATTATTTTATTTTCTAGGTTTTTTAGGGAAATTCAAGTGGGGGAGGGGGTTAGTCTGCCTCTCTCCATGTTGTATCTGGAATTCAAGCCACTAATTATTTTTTAAACATGTATTTAGACAAGGTCAATGAATTCACATGCAAGGAAAGGGTTAAATTCCACAAGTGTCAGCAAAATCTGACAAAACAGAAAAGAGGAACAGCTTTTATTAAAGAAAGTTACAGGGTGTACAGTCATTGAGAAAGTCATTGAGAAGGAAGGCTTTCACAGGAGTAGAACGGATTGCTCCTCCTTCTACTGTAACGCAGACAGACGAGCACACACACAACACACAGACGGACAAGTGGGGTCATTCCCAGACGTTAGCCCAACGAGGAACACAGTCAAGATGGATCTCAGATGGTAAGTGATTCTTCTTCTTCTTCTTATTATTATTATTATTTTCTTATTATTTTTGAAAGGCAATTTTTAATTAAGTGACTTCAGCGGCAGGCTGAGGTTAAGGTGCTGTTTTCTTTCTTTCCTGCCCAAGATGCTAATATGCATTAAGAATGGTCTATGCCCATGGTCGGCAAACTGCGGCTCGCGAGCAACATGCGGCTCTTTGGCCCCTTGAGTGTGGCTCTTCCTAAGCCTTAGGAGTACCCTAATTAAGTTAATAACAATGTACCTATATAGTTTAAGTTTAAAAAATTTGGCTCTCAAAAGAAATTTCAATCGTTGTACTGTTGATATTTGGTTCTGTTGACTAAAGAGTTTGCCGACCACTGGATGCTATGAAACATTAGCTAAAGTCCCAAAGCCATTCTTCCCTTCTTGGAGTATCCACTCTAGGTTGATTCCAGAGTTCCAAGGCGGGGAAGCTTTTTAAACATTTTCTATCAAAGACATTTGACTACCACTTGAAGGAGGGAATTATTGAGCTGCTCAAATTGTTATTGCTTGTTGTTGTTTTTTAAGTGGTTAATTTTGTAAATTTGTTTTTCAAATATTTCAATGTTGCAGTTGTTGATGTTAAGAATCATGAAATTTTAAAATGTCTGCATAAACATGACTAATAGAGAGTAAATTTTGTGTATACCAACGTCGGTTTGGCAGGGAGCTGGGTTAATGCGATAGAGAAGGTAGAAAGGGACAGGCTAAGGAAAAGGAAGAGGAAGATGAGGTATAAAAAGAAAATACAGAACCCAGATAATGAGTCACAAATAAACCATGGGAGATTCTGAGTAGGGTGAGGTGATGGAAAAAAGCAGAGTAATTCAATTAGCTACTAGGCATTGAACATGCTTGGTGTGCTGTGTACTTTACTGTCATCTCACTGAATTTTAATCTTTGCCGTGACTCTCAGGAAAATGCTATCATCACTGTGTTTCATGAATGAGATAACTGGCTGAAGAGGCTAAAACTCACACCGCTCATAAGGGTCAGGGCTAAAATCTTTCTTGCTGGTTGGTTGTTCACTACAGGGTTTCTCCATGCCCTGGCAGTCCCCTATGGCTGTGACTTACTGGAAGGGGTCACACCTCCCTTCTCTTGGATCGTGGCAGCTGGGGTCAGTTGTTATTTACTACTGGTCTTTGAAAATCTAAGACCAGTAGTAAATAATCTACCCAGTGCTTACTGGTTTGGAAAACGGCTTTGCTCCTTTTTCTTCAGAAGATTAGAATTTAATTTCCAAGTAAAGATTACTTTTCCCTCCAGTGGAATTTTGAAATGTTACACATGTATGAAAAATATTTTCAGAATTTATAATTTTTGTGGAGCCACAGAAGTGGTACCACTTAATTATGTTAATACTGCTTGTAGATGTCTATAGAACCACAGGCCACTGTCTAGATTCTCCTTGTTTCAAAGTGCTTGAAAATTGATTATGAGCAGGAAATTTTAGAATATAAATGACCAATAAATAATGTTTAGTCTTATCTGAAATAAAAGAAATACAAATTAAAACAGTGAAATACTATTTTTCTTTTATCAAAGTGGCATGCTTCTCAGGAGGGAGGAACATTTTATGTCCTTATTACCAGACGATGGTAATATCTTTCTGGACAATAATCTGTTGATTCATATCAAAAGCCCTTAAAGTGTGTATTTTCTTTAGCCAAGCAGTTTAACTTTTAGGACTTTATTGTAAGGACATAATCATAAATGTCTGTAAAGTTTTAGGACATGAATATTTTTCTTGCCATTGTTTCTATTAGGGAAAGTCTTGGAAATAAGTGTGTGAACATAGGTAAGTGGTTAATTAGGGAATATCCATATATACCATACAATCATTAAAAATTCTATTGTAGAACAATTTTTGACATGTTTAGTTTAAGAACAAAAAAATCAGAATGTTTATTACATACATGATACCTGTATACACACAACATTAATCAGAAATATAGATAATTTTGATTTTCTACTTTGTGTTTTTAAACTTGGATTATATGTGCATGCAGAAAAATAAATTTAAATATCTAAGAAAAAGAAACCAATAACTCAGAATTTGTAAAATTTCATTGTTAGGGCTTTGGCCCTTTGTACTTATTTTTTTTATTTGTATCTTGACTCCTCCTCAAATATACCAACTTTACCTATAATTCACTAGATCCTAATAGGCTTGTTTTCATAGGATGTTCTATGTAGAAGACACTAGAGCCCTCATTTTCTTATTTTATGGATTTGATGGCATGGCTCTAGAGAGTGAGCTGCATGTTGGGAGAAAGAATAGTGTAGTGGTTAAGTGGCTAAACTTTGGAACATGAGTACTAGGGTTTGAATTCTAGCTTCTCCCACTTTCTAGCTATATGACTTTGGACAAGTTGCTTAATAATTGTAATCCTCAGTCAGTTTTTTATGTTTATTACGGGCATAATTGTGACTTGTTATAAGGTGGTTATGAGATTTTAATGTGATAATCCATGTAAAGTGCTTAGGACCTTGTTCTGATAATTACTCAGTAATTATTATTAGTTGTTTTTACTACTATTACTGTTAGAATTTAGAAATAGAGAAAAAGTGATTTGTCTAAGATTATACAACTATTGATGGCAATATGATGGCAATAAGAAGGTTTTCTGATGACAATAGGAAGGTTTTTTCATGCAGGTGGTTAATACCCTCTGAGCCCCAGGCTCGGCTGCAAGGGAAGCTGACATGAAACAGGCAGAGCCTAAGTACAAGGCCAGCCACTTCAAGGGAATGACTGATCACAATGGGAAACCAAATGCTGGAGAGGAGGGTCCAGCTAAGGAAGCTAAGAACCAGGTTAGGCACAGAAATAAATCCTGGAGCAAAGAGCTAGTGCAGGAAGGAAGAGATAACTCAGATACTTTTATAGACCTTCAGCTGTGGACTTCATGGGGAAGGGTGTCACGTTGGTTTAAAAATCCAAGGTATGGGTGAATAGACAAATAGGGTACATGATGGAATTGCAAGTATAGCTACGAGAAGATGCCTTACAGATAGTAATAAAAGAGGATGAGGTAGAAACTGGGAGGGACAGGACAAGGAGCCTCGAGAGCCCAGGCATCCAGTAATGATTATCCTAAAGTCATAGCCTAAGTTTGAGCGGTCATACATAAATAAGCAGAGATAATGATAAAATTTGCTTTAAAAATTCCTCTGGCAGCAGAACACAGAATTGATTTGAGGTGACAAGGAAATCATTCAGAAAACTATTGTAATAATTCAAGGACGGGTGTTAGGGACATGAAACCAGGGTACTTATGGTGGGACCAGAGAGGTGAGGATGCATTTAAAAGATATTTAAGAACTACAGTTGACAGGATTTTGGTTTTGACAGATGTGGAGCTTGGAAGAAGAGATCTAAATACATGGTGGCATCCTTCCCCCCAAAATAGGGGATCTATAGGAAGTGGATTGGGTTTGGGCAGGGGAAAAGAGAGGGCAGAAGTTGAGTCCGTTTTTTAAAATACTGAATTTGAGATTGTGTGGAGCAGGTGAATGGTGATGTGAAAGTAGACAAGTGGATATACAGGCAAAACTCAAGAAAGGGATATGGGCTGGAGTAGACATTAAGAGTCTTTAGCATAAGTACAGCTGATAGTTGAAATTCCTGTTGTGGGTGAGATCACTAGCGAGAGATGGTAAAGTAAGAAGAAGCCAAGGATGGAACCTGTAAAACTTTGAAATTTAAGGAGGTAGGATGAAGAGTCCAAAATAAATTCCAAGGAGGGACCATAGATTGGAGCAAAGCAGGAGAGAGATGCAAGAAAGAGGAGGATGTGTCCATGGAAAGACAAAACATATTTACCAAACTTCTACATTGAGCACATGAGGTACAATAGGAAAAGTGACTCTAGCAACTCAGTTTTAAGGTTGAATTGTGTTCCCTCAAAATTCATATGTTGAAGTCTTAACCATCAGTACCTCAGGATGTGATCATGTTTGTAGATAATCAAGTTAAAATGAGGTCATCAGGGTAGGCCCTAATCCAAAATGACTGGTGGTTTACAAAGAAGAAGAAATTTGGATGCAGAAACACAGATAGAGAGAAGATGGTGTGAACAGACATGGAGAAGAGGGCCATCTACAAGCCAATGAAAGATCCCTCCTTGGAACAGATCCCCCCCCCCCAACCCCACAGTCCTTGGGAGGAATCAGCACTCCCAACATCTTTATTTTGGAACTCTGACTTCTAGAACTATGAGACAATACGTTTTTGTGGTTTAAGCTACTCCGTTATGGAACTTTGTTACTACATCCTGTCAACATAAGAATGTCTAAACCTGTAGAGAATTTTTAAGAGTTTATTTGATCCAAACTGATGACAATTGCTGGGAAACAAGATCTCAAATGCTCTGAAGAGTGACAGTTTTGCAGTTTCTTTTATGCATTTGGAATTAAGAAGGGAATATAGGAAAGATTACATGAAGGTGAAAGAAAGCAAGGCAGGGATTGAATGACAGGATAGTTAACAAGATTATGTGCTCTCTTGAAAGTGACTAAGCTTCTGAGGGGTCTGCAAAAGAAGCATTTCAATGGTGTATTAACCTAGATGCACAAAAACAATGGACAGGGCTTGGTCAAGGCAAAGATAAACCTTTGAGTTAAGAAGTTATACGCCTAGGACCTGCCCAGTTAGGAATTATTTTTTTTATCACATCACTCTGTGAGGTTACTCTCAGATTTATTACAGTGCCCCTTTTCATCCACTATTCCTAATAAATGAATACATTTGGTAAATGCACATAATCTACACTAATAAAAGGGAAACATGCAAATTGACCGTCTCTCCCTATGCCCACCAGCCAATCAGAGCAAGTATGCAAAATAACCCAACAAAGACAGCAGCAGCCACGGAGCTGGAGTGAGCAGGAGGCTTGGGTTGCCCCTGGTGATGGGGGAAGCCAAGCTTCCCGCCCTGGCCGCTGCTGAAGGAGGGACTGAGGGCCTGGGTCATCGGGGGGCGTGGCCAGCCTGAAAACGGCCCTTAGCCCCTCATTCAGGCTGGCCAGGCACCCCAGCGGGACCCCCACCCTGAAGGGAGTGTGGCCAGCCTGAAAACAGCCCTCAGCCCCTCGCCCAGGCTGGCCACACCCCTATGGAGTAAGAGTCCCCACTGGGGGGCATGGCCAGCCTGAAAACAGCCATCAGCCTCTCATCCAGGCTGGGCAGGCACCCCAGCGGGGACCCCCACCCTGAGGGAGGTATGGCCAGCCTGAAAACAG
>NW_005367587.1:7043423-7064621 GCF_000412655.1 Myotis brandtii
GCGGGGGCAAGCAGGCCAGCAGGCAGAGTGGTTAGGGGCAATCAGGCAGGCAGGCAGGTGAGCGGTTAGGAACCAGCAGTCCCGGATTGCTAGAGGGATGTCGGACTGCCAGTTTAGGCCTGATACCTGTAAACTGGCAGTAGGACATCCTTTGAGGGGTCCCAGATTGGAGAGAGTGCAGGCCGGGCAGTGGGACACCTCCTCCCCCTCACCCCACACACACACACAAATTTCTTTTTTTTTATATATATTTTATTGATTTTTTTTACAGAGAGGAAGGGAGAGGGATAGAGAGTTAGAAACATCGATGAGAGAGAAACATCAATCAGCTGCTTCCTGCACACCTCCTACGGGGGATGTGCCCGCAACCAAGGTACATGCCCTTGACCGGAATCGAACCTGGGACCTTTCAGTCCGCAGGCCGACGCTCTATCCACTAAGCCAAACCAGTTAGGGCAGCCCCCCTCACCCCCTGCACAAATTTTGTGCACCGGGCCACTAGTACCTTAATAAGAGTGCATACTGCCAGAGAAAGAAACTGAATACATGTCTCAGATGTGGGAGGGGGAGTGTCCAAAACGATTAGGTTACCTAAGTGAAGAGGAGAAAAATGTTTCACAAAGCAGAGAGTAGTCACAGGATCAAATTCTGCAGAAAGGTGAAGTAGGAGAATGACTGAAAATGTCAATCCTGAGGCCTTCAGTGACCTTTGTAGAATACTCCCAGTTAAGTAGGAGTAGACCTCAGAGAGCTGAGAACGTGGAGACAGCAAATAGACTACTGCTGAAAAACATTCGGTGATGAAAGGGGACCTCTTCACTGGGCCAAACTCGCCTCTACTGTCCATAAAGAGCCACAGGGAAACAACTTGAGTTGAGTCAGCCGAACCTGGAGTATCCTCTAACTTAACAGCTAAACACGGGAGAGAAAAGTCAATACTTCTTATTCCACTCAAAACTGGTTTGGGAAGGATTTCAGGAAGAAAATGATTTTTGTAGTTGTCATTTTACACATTGGGATTTTGGTACAAACACAGATTCCACTCTGTTTTGTTAAGCCATAGAAAGTTGTTATTCAAGGCTTCTCAAAGATGAAACCCATGGTGAATTTGGTGATGAAAAGAAGAAAACAAGTTTGAGTGAAATTTTGGGGATCACCTATCATTTATTTCAATAAGCAGGGGGAAAAAAACACCCATAGACTTGGAATGGAGAAGTATTAAAGCACTTTCTTAGAAATCTTTGAACTCAAAATGAGTCTTAAATTTTCTTTCCGTAGTCTCAGGGATTTGATTGCCAAATAACCCAATGTCACAGTTCTATATTAGGGAATCAAATTAATCAGATTTTACTAAAAAAAATCTAATAAAAGACCGAATAATAATAAAAAGAATGAAGTAAACCAGTCACTACCAGCCAGAAATTCCCATGGAGCAAAATCTTAAGTAAATACCCAAAAGATAAACCTAGATCATCATGCCCATCTTACAAATATTTTCAACCAACTAAAGAATAAATCTTTATCAAGAACCTGATAGTTCTAAGGCTTTGTGAAGAAACAGCCAACATGTAGTTTTAATAGTCTAACTGGGAATATAAAACAATTATAAAATGACAAAAATGCCCTACCTGGTTTGGCTCAGCCTACAGACAGAAGGGTCCCAGGTTTGATTCCAGTCAAGGGTCACATGCTTTGGTTGTGGGCTCAATCCCCAGTGGGGGGCATGCAGGAGGCAGCCGATCAATGATTCTCTCTAATCATTGATGTTTCTATTTCTCTTTCCCTCTCTGAAATCAATAAAAATATATTTTAAAAAATAAAATAAAATGACAAAAGCAATCCAGTGCAGTTAATAACTGTGATTAAAAAATATAAATATAAATGACAAAAATATTCATTCTTATTAGATATTAAAGAAACACCAAGTCCAACACCAATTAGATATTTTCATTTATCAAATTAAATAGTAAAAAAAACAAATGAATGATCCAATTAAAAAAGACTAAAGATATAAAAAGACACTTCCCCAAAGAGGATATGTAAGTACAGGTGACAAGTAAGTACATGAAAGGATGTTCAATGTCATTAGCCATTATGGGAATTAAAGTTAAAACCACAGTGAGCTATCACTGTACACCTATCAGAATTGCTAGAATCTATCTATATATATACTTTTAAAAGCCTAAGTGACAGTCTGACTGCTCAACCTGTAGCTATGATGTGCACTGACCACCAGGGGGCAGATGCTCAATGCACAGGCATGGAAACATGGAACAGACTGATGAATCTCAGAGGGGTGGGGGGAGGGCGGAAAGAGATCTTATATGCATACTAGAGGCCTGGTGCATGGATTCATGAACCAGTGGGGTCCCTTGGCCTTGTCTGCAGGGATTGGGCCAAAACTGGCAGTCTGACATCCCCCAAGGAGTCCCAGATTGTGAGAGGGTGCAGGCCAGGCCGAGGGACCCCACTGGTGCATGAATCCGTGCACCGGGCCTCTAGTAAAAAATAAGAAAATAAACCTATCGTAAGTTGAGAAGCATCTGTACAAGCAAATACCCATTCTGGCTACTGCCTATTTCTCTATGTTCTAGTGTTTTCAGTTCATTCAGCACCTTTGTTCCAGGCACTGTGCCACACATTAGAAGTACACCAAAGATAAGTAAATATGATTTCTTTCCTCAAGGAGCTCAGCTTAGTGGTAAATATAGCAACTGTGATGATTTTTTTATGACAGTGAAGTGTGTGAGGTTCCACAGGAGCACAAAGGTAGCTGTTCCATTTGTCTGTAAGCATCATTGTGTCTTGAGTAAGTGTCTGTGATTAAAAAAATAACTATAAATGACAAAGTTTTGAGTCAATGCCAGAGTTTTGAGTCAGTCAGGCTGGTGTCAAATAATAGGTAGTTTTATGTTACTAGTGGTATCACCTTGGAGAAGCTACCCAGCTCCCTGAATGTCAGTGCCCCCATCTGTAAAATGTGGCTATGAGTGCTTACCAGTGCCATGAGGTTTATATGAATTTATAATAGATGTAAAAGCTTCTAAACTAATAAAAGAGACAGATGCAAATTGACTGTACCTTCATGATTCCCACCAGCCAATCAGGAGTGAGTATGCAAATTAACCCTCCAAAGATGGCAGATTAATTTGCATATGCAGGTGCCGAGTGGCCAGGGGCGGGGCGGGATGCTTGTGTTGTTGCCATGGCGACGATGCAGGCATTCTGCACTGCTCCAGCTGCTCCGGGCCTCTGGGCAGCGTGGGAAGGCGGAAAGGCAGCTCTGGGCTGGAGTGAAGGAGGTGCTGGCAACCAGAGGAAGGTAGGGCCATTCTTGCACAAATCTTCGTGCATCGGGCCTCTAGTGTGGAAATAAAATATTTTAGGCTTCACAATCTTTTCTTTAAAATCTATTCTTTCTTTTTAACTTTATTTTTCAATTACAATTTACATTCAATATAATTTTTTATTAGTTTCAGGTATACAGCATACTGATTAGATAATCTATACTTTATAAAGTGTTCCCCTGATATTGTTGTACCCAACTGATACCATACATAGCTATTACAATATTGTTACTCTATTCCCTACATTGTATTTTACATCCCCAGTATTCTGTAACTACCAATTTGTAGTTCTTAATTCCTTCACCTTTTTCACCTAGTCTTTCAACCCCTCTCCCCTCTGGCAAACATCAGTCTGTTTTCTGTGTCTATTATCCTGTTTTAGTTTTGTTTGTTCATTTATTTTGTTCTTTAAATTTCAGATATAAGTGAAATCATATAGTACTTGTCTTTCTCTGACTGAGTTATTTCACTTAGCAAAATATCCTCCAGATCCATCCATGCTGTCACAAATTATAAGATTTCATTCTTTTTTTTTTTTTTTTGGCTGAGTAATATTCCATTGTATATATGAACCACCTTTATATAAATTTGTCTATTGGTAGGCACTTGGGATGCTTTCATATCTTGGCTATTGTAAATAATGCTGTAATGCATATAGGGGTGCATAGGATCTTTCAAATTAGTGTTTTGGATTTCTTTGAATATATACTTAGAAGTGGAATCACTGGGTCATAAGGCAGTTCCATTTTTAATTTTTTGAGGACCCTCCATACTGTTTTCTATAGTGGTCGCACCAATCAGCATTTCCACCAATAGTTCATAAGGGTTCCCTTTTCTCCACATCCTCACCAACACTTCTTATTTGCGGATTCCTATATTTTAGGTTAAGACTCAATTTTCTTTAGCTTTATCTTTTCTGATTCAGTTCTAGCAAATAGATTTTTACCTATAATCTAGAAGTTGCCATAGTAGAACTCCTAATTATAGACAATGAAGGTGAATAAGGTAAAAGCCACCTAAAATATATTTTATGTAAACGTAGGATGCCAAAAACATTAAAATAAAATCTTGTTCTATAATTTATAATCATATGCATATCTTCTGAACTTTAAATAACTTATGCCTATTATGTCTCCTTTTAATTTATAAAGACACTAGAGGCCTGGTGCACAAATTCATGCACGGGTAGGGTCCTTCAGTCTGGCCAGCGATCAGGGTAATCAGGGCCAGTCAGCAGGGGCTGCGGGAGGTTGACCGGCTGCAGGAGGTTGGCTGTGGGAGTGCACTGACCACCAGGGGACAGCTACTGCATTGAGCGTCTGCTCCTTGCAGGCAAGCCTCAGATGGTGGCTGCCCAGCCGCCCAGGGCCGCCTGAGGCTCAGGTAACCAGGGCCAGCCGAGGCTTGCGCTGCTGACCATCGCAGCAGCAGAGGTGTGATGAGGCGTTGCCTTCCCCTGATCGCTGGTCGCCTCCCGCCCCTGAGGGCTCCCAGACTGTGAGAGGGGGAAGGACCTCCCCCCCTTCCAGTGCATGAATTTTCATGCACCAGGCCTCTAGTAAAATTATAAAGAAAACTAGAGTCCCAGTGCACAAAATTCATGCATGGGGGTGTGTGTGTCCCTCAGCCCAGCCTGCACCCTCTCCAATCTGGGACCCCTTGGGAGATGTCCAACTGCCACTGGGATTGGGCCTAAAAGGGCAGTCGAACATCCCTCTCACAATTCAGGACTGCTGGTTCCCAACCGCTTGCCTGCCTCCCTGCCAGCCTGATCACCCCCTAACCACTCCCCTGCCAGCTTGATCGATGCCAAACTGCTCCCCTGCCAGCCTGATTGCCCCTAACTGCCCTCCCCTGCTGACCTGGTCACCCCTAACTGCCCTTCCCTGCAGGCCTGGTTCCCCTCAACTGCCCTTCCCTGCAGGCCTGGTCCCCCCCAACTGCCCTCCCCTGCAGGCCTGGTCCCCCCCCAACTGCCCTCCCCTGCAGTCCTGGTCCCCCCAACTGGCCATCTTGTGTCCACATGGGGGTGGCCATCTGTGACCACATGGGGGTGGCCATTTTGTGTGTTGGAGTGATGGTCAATTTGCATATTACCTCTTTATTATATCGGATAATGCATAGAAACAAGAGAGCAAGTGATTATGTCAAAATAGTCATAGTGGTTGCCTCTAAATTGGTAAAATTACAGAAATAAGGTTTTTTTCTTCGCTTGAAATTGTTAAATCTACAGTGAATTCACATTACTCAGCAGAGCAGGATGAAATCAAGTTAAAAACTAATCGAGTGGTGAGGTACAGACTGTGAGTCAGGAGTGGCAAACCTAGAGTGCCTACAGAAACCCTTGCTAATAAGTGAGTGAAGGAGGCTTGTGGTTTATTACACCCTCATGTTGTGTGAATGGTGGAGCCGTGTTACACCAGCAGATGAGCCTCACCTGGAGCATTGCTTCTGCTCACCACTCTGTTGTGCTGTGTGCAGGAGTGAGGTCCAGCACACCTCAGTCTTATTTTTCAAGGGAAGTCAGAAAGGTAGCCTTATAGGTGAAATCTCCTGATTTTTACATACAGAGTGCCTCATTGTCCGGATGGGTTGATTTGGCCCAGGCCAGCAGCTTTTACCTCTGACCTGTGTTGTGCAACAGAGGATTAGAGGAGAGGGAGATCATTGTGAATGGAGTGGTTAAGGAATATGTTATGTTTCAGGCTGTAGGGAATCAGGGCTAGAAGGGAGGGGGCTGGGACTGTTTGTTTATTGACTTATTCAATAAAGTTTTATTTAATCTTGAGACAATGAAAATGAATCAGATAGAGATCCTATTTAGAAGCTACTCAGGAAGGAGATTTCCCCCCAGCTAACATTTCTTACCATATGGCAGGCATTTTGGTATACCATTTTACATCGTATATTATTTCATTTAATCCTCACAGGTCCAAGGGGTAGATACTATTATTGTTCCCCATTTTCCACACGTGGAAACTGAATCTTAGAGGTGTTAAGTGACTTTTCCAGGTCACGTAGCTGGTAGCAGAGCAGGAATTCCAGACCCCCATCTGATTCTAGACCAAAGCTCTAGATAAGCATGTTATACATTATGAAGATCAGGGGAGAAATAGATAACTCCCGGTAGCCAGAAAAGTGTGTGGATGGAAAGGTGTGAGGTTGGAGAGAGCTGTGTTGGGTCAGGGTCTAAAACAAGCTCTGGCAGCCAAATGATAGGGAGCCATTGGTCTGGGGCAGAGGGTAAAAACTAAAGGCTGGTAAACCAAAAATAGTACACAGACAGTAGTCGTTAAGAGTGATTTTTTAAAAAGAACTTTATAATTCATTGTCAGTACTTTAAAAATCTGGAGAAGTCACATAAATGTGGATGTCCAGCTCCTCTGGGAAATCAGAATACTTAGCAACACTGGGCCCATGTGCCCTTATAGCAGCAATTTTCAACCTTTCCCATCTCATGGCACACATAAACTGTACTAAAATGCTGCGGCACACCAAAAAACATATACTTTTTTGCTGATCTGACAAAAAAAAGATATAATTTTGATTCATTCACACCAGATGGCTATTGTTGTATTGGTTGTTGTTTTTTTTTTTTTTAATTTGACAGTCTAAAGGAAAAGAGGTCAGTGCCCCTGACTAAATAGTCAGGTATTGCATGTCCTAAAAATTCTTGCAGCACACCAGTGTGCCTGCCACGGCACACCAGTTGAAAATTGTCGCCTTATGGTAACAACTGGTGAATCAGCATGTAGGAAGGAATAACTAAATGGAGCAAGGCAGGTGAGAGCTGGGAGTGCAGAAGCTAAGGATGTTTGAAAGTATGAACCCAGAAAGACACTTTCTGAGGCCGCCAGACCCTAAGGCAGGTCCCATTTATTTTGTTCCCTTTTGAGTGGGTTGGACATGGTCCCAAGATTTTCAGCTGGGGTTGGAAGGAAGTGGATTGGGAGTGGGGGTGCTTGATTGAGGGCTCAGTGGAGAGGTGGAAATTAGAGGGACATGGAGAATTTAAACCACAGGGAATAAAAAAGTTAATGTGACCATTTAGTGGCTCACTCAAGATTCTGGTTCCAAGAGAATTCTCTGAGTTGCTAAGTATTCATGATTGCCAGGAAAACTAGTTAGGAAAAAAGAAAAACAAAAAAAAATTCAAACCCAGTTTTTTTAATGTCTCTAGTTATATTTTCACACATACAGGCAGAGTGATTCCTTTACACGCTATTTAAGTATTGATTTGAGAGTCTCACTCAGTTCTGGGGACCTTAGGAAAAACTTTCCTTAGATTAAAGGAACTTTGGACAGGTTACTTATTTCTCTAAGCCTCAGTTTCTTCATCTGTTAGAAGGTTTAATAGTTTCAAATTTGCAGACGGTAAAGATTAAGTGAGTGAATGGAGGAATATGAAGTGCATGGCTCATAGGAAGGAATAAATGATTGCTGTGATGAGCAGGGATGGGGCTAGGAACCTTACTTATGTTGTCCCAGAATCTTTACAATGACCATGTGAACGAGGTGTTATTTTCCCCCGTTAAACAGTAAAATGAGGAAATTGAGGTTTAGATTGGGTGTAGTAACTTACTCAAGGTCACACAATTAGTAAGCGGCAGAGTGGAGAGGCTTACTCAAAAAGTGCTAAGCTATGCCCCCCAAAAGTATGCTGCTATCTGTCTGACATTCTAATGATAATCATATAATATTATTGGCTAGAAATTCAAACAGATTCAATTCTATATCCTGCTAAAATCTTGAGGTCACCAGCTGTGTGTCCCTGGGCAAGTAGCCTAACTTCTTTGACATTCAGCTTCCTCATCTATAAAACTTTGTATGTTTATTGTATAGATTAAATGAACCAATACTTTTAAAGTTCTTAGCAGAACTTTTTAAACTTATAAACAATCAGCTCAGAGTTATTAACTTTAATAACAGTTACTGGACCTGTTACTGTACTGGGAATGCAAAGGGGAATGAAAGATATTCCCTGCCCTTAACTCAGGACATGACAGACATATGAACAGTGACATTAAAAATACATATATATTTTTTTGCTTGGCAAGCATGGCTCAGTGGTTGACTGTTGATCTATGAACCCGGAGGTCATGGTTCCATTCCTGGTCAGGGCACATGCCTGGGTTTCGGGCTCAATCCCCTGTGTGGGGCGTGCAGGAGGCAGCCAATGATTCTCTCTCATCATTGATGTTTCTATCTCTCTCTCCCTCTCTCTTCCTCTCTGAAATCATTAAAAAACATATTTAAAAAAAATTTAAATCTTTACTTGAGGACGGGGGCGGGGGACATCAATGTGAGAAAGAAACATGGACCAGTTGCCTCCCTCCCATAAGTACCCCAACTGGGGATCAAACCTGCAACATAGGTATGTGCCCTGACCAGGAATCAAACATGCAACCTTTGGTGTACAGGATGATGCTACAACCAACTGAGCCACCTGGCCAAGCCATGAACAGTGAATTTTTAACACAATGAGGAAATTGTTATAATGGAAGAATAAATATTGTTATTCGAGAGGGAGAAAGATACAAATATGGTGAAAAGAGAGGGAAGGATGGCTGGGAAGTGTTCAACTGTGAACTAAGGAGTAATCTGGATCTCAAAGGAATAGTAGAGTTTTGCAAACAGAGAAGGCAGGAAAGACATTTCAGGCAGAAGGAATAGCTTCTACAAACGCAAAGAAGGCAAAAAGTCTAAAAAGGTCTGGGAATCAGGGAATAGTGAATAGTTCATGTATGACTGGAGGGTAAGTTATACGGGGTGATTGATAGAAGCAGAAGAGAAACACTACATTCAGGCTTTGAAGGGCACTTGTGAAAGATCTTGTGTGCCCTGGTAAGAAATATGAAGAACAGATATCAAGTCTTTAAAGTAAGGACATTTTGTGAACAGATTGTTTTTGATGAAGGGCAGTAGTAAGAATAGTGAGAGTGGGAAGGAGACTTGACTTGGGGTGGTAAATATACAATACAATATACAGATGATGTATTGTAGAATTGTATGCCTGAAATGTTTATAGTTTTACTAGAGGCCCAGTGCACAAATTCGTGCACCAGTGGGAGGTCCAATCGGGCCAGCCTGGCTGGGGGGAGGGGCCATGGGCTATTGGCTGGCAGGCCCCACCCCCAATGGGGGGGGAGGCTGATCAGGAGTGGAGCTGGCTGGGGGGAAGGGCTGCCGGTGGTTGGCTTGGTGCCACTCCCACACCTGCTCTACCATCTGACCTGTGGGGCGATAGATTGGGACCAGGCCCCCCACTCAGCTCCCTCAGTGCTGTGAGCCAGGCAGCGGCCCCACCCCCAGCCGCCACCGTGGGGCGATCGGCAGGGTGATTGGGCCCCCACTCACACCCACTTTGACCTGGCACCAGCTACTCACCTGCTCCACCATCCCACCGCAGTCCCACTCTTTTCAGGGCCCATAGGGGCCGGCAGTGCCTCCACTGCCTCCTGCTGCCAGTGCTGTGTCGCTGATGCCTGCCATGTTCCACACCGCCCCCTGGTGGTCAGTGCACGTCATAGTGAGCAGTCGAACTCCTGGTCGAACAATTTGCATATTAGGCTTTTATTTTATAGGATTAACCAATGTCACCCCAATAGATTTGATTTTAAAAAAAGGTTTAAAAAAAAAAGAATAGTGAGAAGGAACCAGCCAGGAGGCTATTACAGTAGTTCAGACAAGAGGTGACGTAGACCCCCAGATTAGCCGCCAATGAATTGGAAGTGGGTGGTGAGAAATAGAAAGTGGAGGGTGACATAATACAATAGTGAAATCCAAGGTATGAAAATGGTTTGGTCCGGTCTTGCTTACCACAGTCATCCCAAAGGACCAAAACAAAAACAAAGTAAACCTCTTTTAAAAATAATCTCTTTTGTTTGTATGCAAATAGACCATGCAGAGTGAAAATGCAACTCAAGTGAGATGACGAGTGCAATATTTTGTCTCCAATCCGTAAAACGCAAAAATTGAATTGGTTTACCAATATTGTCCTTAAACATTCAACTCCTCACATTAAAACTGTAGCCAACCAGTATAAGACTGACGTGTGATTGTTTTCGATCATAAATCAGATCTGAGGAAAGCTAGTTAAGGCCCCTTTCAAAAGAGGCCATTCCTTACATCACTCAAGAGTAAGAGAAGTAACATCTTGTTTTACTGGAAAATTCCTTTCAAGTAGCAACAGCTCTGTGATAGCGGACCTTTGCAATATTTTAGCAAAGATATGCAAAGAGAGCTGCAAAATGACACCTCTATGGTTCTGCACCACCACTTGAAAACTACAAGTGCAAGTTGATAAATGCATATTTTAAGGGTTCTCAGAAGTCTATGAGCATTGCTTTTGGTTACTAAGACGCCACAGGGAAGTGAACCTTGGGGGGTGCAATGCCCTCTCCCTTAACCCTGGTGTGAAATGGAAGCTTCAAAACATCCAGTTTTGTTTTGTTTTGTTGTTTTGTTTTTTAAACAAGCTTAGTCATATTGTCTGTGTTCTGTATGCTCCAATCTATTTTATCTTACTCTGTAGTGCATATTTTACTTATACTCTTATATAAATATTTTGCATAAAAAGGTGCTTTCACACATCTTCATGCTTCCCTAAATTTGAAATTTGCTGCCATTTGTTAAAATGTGCTAGTTTTGTTTTGCATTATATTCTTTCCTCTGAGCACATAGAAAAAAAAATGTATGGACTTAACTCTTCAAGCAACTTTTACATTCGGAATATTAGCTCATTTTATTTCTTCTGAGGTTGTAAAGGAAATGGCAGGTGGCAGATACTTTGTGAAAGAAATGACAGTTTATCAGAATGTGTAAGCACACACCCTTAAGCAAACGGGCCACTTTCCATTCAGAGATCACAATCTTCTGAATTCGGGTTTAACATTCCCAGGGAACAGCAAAGATTGAAAGGGTGATAAGCTTGGAATCAGATACTTTGTTGAATTCTGAAAGTGCCATCACTGATATTGGTAGCTTATTGGTAATGTGTAAGCTTGCTGCTGTATGTGTTTCATTCATCTTGGAAATATTTTACTGAGTCTTATTTGTTCACTAATAGGCCACCTTTTGTGTATTGTTTTGTAAACCTTACTGAATGGCTAGAATATAGGATTACTAAATTAGGAGTTCAAGACCACTTAGTCTACCCTTCCCGTGAGTGAGTTGTCTCTACCATGCCATCCATGACTAGCGGTCATGCAGACACCATGGCCATTTAAATTATAAAGTGAAGAATAACCCGTATCTCTTGGAGAAGCCCATTCCTGAGATAGAGGGCCTGGGGAATTTTTTGCTTAATATGTTTTTTTTCTTTATTGATTTGAGAGAGAGAGAAAAGGAGAGAGAGAGAGAGAGAGAGAGAGAGAGAGAGAGAGATTAATTGGCTGCCTTCTGCACACACCCTGTCCAGGGATCAAGCCCACAACCTGAGCATGTGCCCCGACCGAGAATTGTACTGGTGACCTTTCACTGCACAGAATGATGCTCAATCAACTGAGCCACACTGACCAGGGCTGGGGAATTTTTTCTTAATTGTGATCTATATGACCTAGTAAATCTACTTCATGCTCTTAAGATGGTATTTAATCATTATGATAAATAAGTGAAGTTGTTTATGTTGAAAATCACTTGGTGGCAAGTACCTTGACATTATTAGATTGTGCAGGTGTTTCTTACACTCATCTGCAGGCTCTGGGAAGGCAAGGACTCACCTTGGATCCCAGGACCAGCCCAGGGCTTGTACTCAATCAGGACTGGTTCAGTATTTGTTGAACGAATGATGGCAAAGTAAAAAGTGGAAATTCCAAATGGTGCAATTATAGCTATTGATGTTAAAGTATTGTTGGAAAATGTTAAATATTACTGAGATACAAAAATGGGTAGGAATAAATGTAAAGCATAAAAATGTGTGAATTTGCGTGTCACTAGAGCCTATAGTTGCTACCAGTTCTGATGGACACCCTGGCACCACCCCTGCAACTCTGCCCACGCCCTTTCATGAGGTGTTTGTTCACAGGTGGGCAAGCAAGCTGGGACAGCTGCCCTGGGTGTGTTCTTGCGGTTATAATCCTGATCTCTAGTCTCCAGGGGGTGAGTTATGAGTCCCTCAGTTCCACAAACTGCAGTCCTTCTCTGGCTTAGCCTTGTTTCCTGACCCATGGTCCAGTTCCCCACTGGCTCCTGGGGCTGTTCCCCAGGGATGGGCCTTGTTCCACAGGAAGAAATGATGATGTGCCTCCTTCCACCACACTATAGATACCACACTTCCCAGAAACTCTTGATTCTGGGGGTGACACAGCACTACTCCCCGCCCCCACCATTCTGCCATATTCCACCAGACCACCAACCCCTCTCAGACCCTGGGTATGGAAAGATTGGCTCCTCACTTGCTGGGGTTGTTGTCCCTAGCCTGAACTCTACCCAACCCCACCTTCCTCATCTCGCCCACTTGCCCACACTGCTAAACTCATAGGTCATCTGAAGGCCAAACCTACCCCTGGTACGATGGTACTCCTTTTTCTAAACTGCATGCATCACGATGCTTACCTTTTCGACATTTTTTTCTTAACCTCCTTTTTTTTCCTTTTTTTTTAAATTTTCTTTTTTTTAAATTTCTTTATTGGTTAAGGTATTACAAATGTGTCCTCATTTCCCATTAACCCCCAACCTTCCCCCCACCCCCCTCTCATACTCTCATCCCCCTGTTGTCCGTGTCCATTGGTTTGGCTTATATGCCTGCATACAAGTCCTTTGGTTGATCTCTCCCCCTTACCCCTTCCCTCCCCTACTTTCCCTCTGGGGATTGATAGTCTGATCGCTGTTTCTCTGTCTTTGGATCTGTCCCTGTTCATCAGTCTATGTTGTTGTCTATATTCCGCAAATGAGTGCGATCATGTGGTATTTATCTTTCTGACTGGCTTAACCTCCTTTTAATATGTGCTAATGTAATTTTCAGTGTATTTTGCTGCTGAAGTCAGGTATGTTTTATTTATCCACCATTTGATTTTGAGAGAAAGTGCAGACAAGAATCTTTTGCACTCACTTGATAGGATCTTACAAATAACTGTTGGCGTCTTACAAACAACTGGCTTGCCTTTCTGAGTTTTTCTTTTTTTCAGCATGCATGAATGATGGTTGTGAATTTGCATCCTGAGAAAGTCATAAAAGAAGGTACCTCAGGGCAGGGAGACCAAACAAGCCAGCCTGTGGTAGAGATTGTAAGAGTGAGGGTCTCTGCCTCCCTCAGACTCAGTTGTAGGATTTAAACATGGAGGTGGCACTGTCTGACACAATTTGAGCTTGCTACAGCAACGAAGTCTAACCTATTCCGGTGCTCTCCTCTATGAGACAAGCCGTTATATAGACTTAGACAGTGTTCTGGCGGTGAGCTAATGTGCAGTTCAGCTATGCTCCTGTTCAACTTCACGAGGTGGCAAAATTTTGGCTCAGACAAAGAAAAAGACTCAACCTCTAATGCTTAACTGTATAAAAGTTGCTTTTAAGTGTAGGTCAAGACTGTATCACCACCTCAAAGAAAAAAAAAGAAACTTATTACATTTCTAAGAATGTTCCTCCAGAAACATGGAACTGAAAGCTATTTTTTAAATTGATCTGGCCCTTAGAAAACAATGGGGCTTTTCTTTAATTTACCTAAGGAATTGACATAAAAATCTACGGACCTGCACCAGCAATCTGCAGAAAATGTCAAACTAGAAGGCAGAAATACAAAACTGGAGATTTTTCACAGCAACATGGTGTGTATGGTATTTGATTATATGTCTGCAATGTGGAGAAGTGAACCTTTGGACTGTGAAATTGATGCTAATTTTCTCACCCACTAGTCTAGAAGGCGTCTAAAATGCCACACCATTAATTTCGTTGCTTTACCAGGAATCAGTGCATGTGGTTAGTGTGTGTGTTTTTTAAATGAATAAACTTTATTTTTAGAACAGTTTTAGATTTACAGAAAAATTAAGCAAACAGTACAGAGAATTCCCAAACACCCCCCTTCTCTACACAGTTTCCCCTATTTTAACCATCGTGCATTAGTGTGATATGCTTGTTACAATTAATGAATCAATATTGATACGTTATTAATAACTAAAGTCCATATATGATATTGAGATTGTCTCTTGGTATTCTATAGTTCTATGGATTGTGACAAATTTATAATAACAAATCCACCATTACAGTGTCATAAAGAATAGTTTGACTGTACTGCACATATTTATTTGTCCTTGCATCCCCTGGCAACCACTGATCTTTTTACTATTTCTGTGGTTTTGTCTTTTCCTGAGTGTCATCTTGTTGGAATCACACAGTATGTAACCATTTCAGACTGGCTTCTTCTGTTAGACAAAATGCATTTAAAGTTCCTCCATATCTTTTTGTGGCTTGACAATGCATTTCTTTTTATCATTGAACTATATTCCATTGTATGGATGTACCATCGTTTGTTTATCCATTTACCTATTAAAGGGCATCTTAGTTGCTTCCAGTTTTTGGAGTTAATGAGTACAGGTGCTATAAATATTTACGTGCAGGTTTCTGTGTAGACATAAATTTTCAACTCATTTGGGTAAACACCTAGGAGCATGATTGCTGGATCATATGGTAGGCTTATATTACAATCATCAGTTTTTATAAGAAACTAATTGGATGTGTTCCAAAGTGCCTATATAATTTTTTTCACCAGCAATAAATGAGAGTTCTTATTAATCCACAGCCTTGTCAGCAATTGCTGTTGTCATTTTTTGGGGGGGATTTTAGGCATTTGAAAAGGTAGGTGTAGGAGTAGCTCATTGTTTTACTTATCAAATTCTTAATGACATATGATACTGAGCGTCTTTTCATGTATTAATTGCCATCTGTATATCTTCTTTGGTGAGGTGTATGATCAGATCTTTTACTCATTTAAAACATCATTTTTCAATTACAGTTTACATTCAATATTATTTTGTATTAGTTTCAGGTGTACAGAATAATGGTTAGGCAATTATATACTTTACAAAGTGGTTCCCCCCATCTATATTTCACATTCCCACCTGACACTGTACATAGTTATTACAGTATTATTGATTACATTCCCTATGCTGTACTTTACATCCCCATAACTATTCTGTAACTACGAATTTGTACTTTTCAATCCCTTTTTCTCCCCTCTAGCAACCAATCATTAGACTGATTTCTGTGTCTATGAGTCTGTTTCAATTTTGTTTGTTTATTCTTCTGCCCATTTTTAAATTAATTGGTCTGTTTTCCTTATCTTTGAGTTTTAAGAATTCTTTGTATATTTTGGATACCAGTCCTTTATCATATATATGTTTTACAAATATTTTCTCCCAGTCTGTGATTCGTCTTTTCATTTTCCTAACAGTTAGTATACTTATGATTTAAGGAGAAAGGGTTCTAAAAACACAATGTTCCAATAGCAGCAAAAGGAAGATTTCATAGCAAATGCTTTCTGTTCTCCCTCAGGCTGTGTCAGGAAACCCGGCCTGTGGGCCCAGCAGAGTTACATTGGAAGGGGAGAGTCAGGTCCTGGAGGCTGTGGCTGACGACCCTGCATCACTAGAGGTTGTGCAGCAGGGCTGGGAATGAGAACAGGACCCCACCCGGAGCTGCATCACTTCTAAATCAAGAACAATTTGGGAACTGTGTTTACGATCCAATCCTGGGCCCCCCTTGCATGGATGCTACTATGCATCGGGTATGAATTGCTGTCCATGAATCCCAGTATGCAAGAGATTATCACTTTTTTGTCTCCTTTTATTCAACCTAATACCACCTCTGAGCCCCCATTTCTACCAGTTGACAGGAGACTCTATCTTGATCATACAGGGGCCCCCTACCCCTCCTGCAGCCCAGTCAGAATTCAGGAAGCTTGCCTGGTGCCTAGAAAGTGGCCAAAGGACCTCAAGTCCCCGGTCTGTCTTGGTTGGCATTGGCAACTTCACTCTAGCCCATAGTGGTCTGTGAAGCCTGGCAGCTCTCTGCCTCCATGCCACAGTGGGGGACGACATTATCTGCTAGGCTGGGCCCTCTGAGCCAAGGGCACCTCCTCTGTAGGAATGAGCCATCACCCCTGAGGTAGTTATCCCCTTGGGAGCACTGAGACAGGATGCTTGGTCCCACTGTTTGCAGCATCCTCACATCTGTGCCCTTCCCTCCCTTCCTCTTGCATCTCAAAAGCACTCTGTCTCTTTCTCTCACCTTCTAGGGCACCTGGATTGTGTCTTCCATGGGCTTTCTCAAGGGTTCAGAAGCACCTTTGACTGCTAGTACTAGTATAGGTTTCTCCTACTTTCACCCCTGCCAAAATCCCTGTGTCAAGAAAACTCAGAAAACAAACACTAATGAACATTTCAATCAATAATGTTGCTGCAGTTATTTGTGGAGATTATTTTACCCTATATTGGCACCCCACCACCTGGCATAGTTTTAGACGGCCTCCTGACCACTGGCCACAGGAAGCCACCTACAGAAGGCCACAAATACATGGCTGGAATTGAAACTTTCAGCTAAGTGTTTAGGTGTTGCCCAATGCCTGCAGGTTTCCAGCTTTGCCTCACAGAGTGGATCCTAACTAGGTGGTCCCAGGGACCTCTCTCTTGGGCACTGTTGAGCTGGGACTACCAGGAAGGTGTCTGTTTCTCCCACCCGGAGACCATCTGTAGCCACTCCCTTCCTGCTGCTTAGCCTTGGCTTCCTCAGACCTGAGAGCATCCGGGAGTGAGGCGCTGGAGGAAGCAGCCCCACAAAGAAAGTAGCTTTCTGAGGTTACCAGCAACTTCCTTCCCTCTAAACACAAGGAATGTATGGGGCACGGTTACAGTGTTTTGGACAGGTTCAAGCCTTGGACTGAGGAGAGGGCACAGTCCTCTCGTTGCCACGTGCAAGTCCCAGCTGGAGGGCAGAGCCTTCCCAGCACAATTATAGCCAACAGCTATAGCTGTAAGCTTGAACCTGTGGTCCGAACATGTGGCCCCATGTGCCTGTGTGATAGAGTTCAGGTGCATCGAGAATGTTGTAAACATCTTGATGACGCCCCTACTTTACCTCTTGGCATCTGCTGAAAATTAAAGACATGCTTGTGGTCGTTGGCGCTGTCTCCTTAGCAGGGAAGCAGTGTCCCACCGACACCCAGCTTTTCATTCTCATGTCTGTCTTTTCTAAGCCTTTCACCACCCCCACTCAGGGTCACTGAACCAGGCTGAGCTGGCATGGCACCTAAGGCGCCCTAGGGCTGAGTATGCCATGGCCGTGCTGGCTCCCCACAGGAATTGATCTTCATGCTACCATACCTCCTCTCAGCATTTCATATTGCTGACCACCATTTGGCCACCATCAGTGTTGAAACTTCTCTGCGCTTGGCTCTTATAACTTTTGGGTAAGCCCTCTTTCTCAGGTTTTGGAGTGGCACAAAACTCAAGAGGGATGGCAAATACAGTGGATGACATGTGGCAGATTCAGAGTTATTTTCATTGGCCCCAAACACTGACACACAAACAAAATGAGGCCAAGGGGTGGTGATCTGACTTGATATAAAAAAAAAAATCATGGCCACCCACTTTCCCAATGCAACTGCTTACAGGTAAATTTGATCTCTGACCCATGAACGGAAGTAATCTTGTTATTGTCCGTTCCATCCAGTGAGCCCCCTCTGCAAGGAGGTATGTTCACAAATTCAGGGGCCCCAGGTGCCAGAGGGAGAGCTGTCAAGTTAATTAGGTCTACAGACCACATCATATGAGGAACAGTTGAGGACACTGATTATATTTAGTTGAGAGAAGAGACTATTAAGGAAATTTATAAAATCTGCTTTCCAGTATTTGGGGTGTTTTATATAAAGGGGGAAATTTATATATATATATTCTTATAGTTCCAGATAACATGACAGGGACAACTTGATGGTACTTATGGGGCTGGAGAGTGAGGGATGGGAGATTGGAGGTTATTAGAAAGAAGACCTTTCTCTTATAACTGTCTTATCAGGTAGTGAGTTTTTCCAACATAAGTGAGAAAACAAAGCTTATCCATCTATCAGCGATGACATCAGGGGGACCTTGCTTGAGTGAGAGACTGGAATGATTTCTGAGATTCCTTAAACAACCTTGCAACTCTGTCTTCGAATAAGAGAATCCGATGACACCATCTCGTTCTTTATTTCTGCTGCCTGACTCACAGTATTGAGGGAGAGCTGCTCTAGGAAGAAACTGAAATAAGTAGATGAGGGAAGGGTCATGGAAAAGAGAAAACAATTAAACAACTTAAAAAAATAACTTACTATATGCCAGAATCTGTGCTAAACACCATATGTATGTCATCCTCTTTAATCCTCACAACAAACTCGTGAGGTATTTAGTCTTACTTCTGTGAGAAAACGAAGGCTCAGAGAAATTAAGTAACTTCCCCAAGGACACACAGGCACTAACTAGTGGAGCTAGGGTTTGAACACAGATCTCTGTGATTCTAAAACCCAATGTGACGTGTTATTTTCACCCATCCTTTATTTATGAAAAATGGTATTGCTTTGAGAAAAAAGTGTTAGTGTTAACATGAAGATACTGTTTAAAATAAATTCACTTAGAGTTTAGAGAAAAGCATTGAATAACAAATAACACCGATTTTACATGGATATAAAGTGGTACTAGTAGCTAAAATGAGTGTAATTTGGGAAATACCATCCCAAGAGTTTTGATAGCAGGACCTTCCAATTTAGCCTATCTTGTGTTTTGATTGCTGAGTACCAGGAAAAGAAGAAAACTTAAAAACTAAGTAGGATATGAATTAATTCTCCTGTGCTCGGATGGGTGGGTTATTTCACGTGTTACAATAAAGAAACCAAATGGACCCTTGCAAATTAAAAAAAAAAATGATATGATTGTAAAATCCAGAGGAAAACCCCAGGTGGGGCCTATTCGATAAAGGATGAAGTTTCCAAGGTATGCACATAGACGGGCTGAGAGGAAGTGATGACCTGTGAGTCAGGGCCCAGGACCCACACAGGAGTCCTTTGGGTTTGAGAGGCCCCGTGTGGAAGGCGAAGGGTTTTACAGACCTGTTTTGGGAAGAATGATCATCACCTTTCCAGTGATAGAGGGAAGATCTTTGTGGAAAGTTCAAAGTTAGAATTGGAAAGTCCAAAAAGAAGATAGGAAAGTAATCGTGAAGACTAAATAGCTGCATGGCATGCTCTGTGCCAGATGACTTACATGCAAATCTCCTTTGTTTTGCACAACAATGCAGCAAGGAAGCTGTTACATCTCATAGATGAGAAGACTGAGACTGGGAGATGCTCAGTAATTTGCCCAGAATGCAGTGGTCAAGCCAGGATTTGACTGTGGACCGCCAGTTCCAAGCCTGCAATAGCTCCCCCTGCACCACACATCCTTGCTTGAGTGAGCGTCCTCAACCCCAGACAGCAACAGCTTTCACTTTGTCACTTAATTTCTCCAGCCATGCAGGACATGGCTAGCCTCCAAGAGAGTGGGGGAGACGTGCTTGGAGAGGGCTGCCTCTCTCCTGAGCTCTAATGCTGCAGACTCAAAGGCACATAAATGTCTCCCACCTTGAGCAGGAAACTTTGCAGGGCCTGATGAGGTCAGAAAAAGAAGCCATGAATGTGGGGGCAGGATTATATTTGTAAAGCCTGCCCCTGCTGAAGCACTAGGCTTGGAAAAATCCACTGGGCATTCACATATATTTTACACTTCCACTTTGACTTGTTTACCCAGTCTCAAGAGTACCACTCATTTCTAGGAATAGTGGACCAAGGTAATAGAAACATTCTAGATTAGGACATCTAGGATTAGATTGGGATAATATGAAAGTAGGGGCTGTGTATATCATTGGCTTCTAGCAGGATCCATGGAGTGGTAGGTACTCGATGAATGATTTGGGAAGAAGGTGCCAGGTGAAACATCTGGTCTCCTTGCTCTCTCTGGTCTTGAAGTCCTTCCACGCCAGACACAGTGCCTAACACATGGCTGCCCAGTAAAACATTTGTTGAACTGAGCTGAATCTTTCCCTACTGATAAAGGCTGCACGCCTGGATCTGTCCCTCTTTTAGGGAATGTGTGTTTCTCATGTTTGTGGCTGGGGCTGTCTTTGGGGGTTTTCCTCAGGGCTTTACACTCACTCACTCTCTGAGAGTGCATTCGTAGTCATTATGATCAGTGGAAATGCCCACCTGCCAATCTTATCTGGAGCAAGAGCCCAGCCCTTTCTGGGTGTTATTTCTCTCTAGTCAGTTCCCCTTTTTGCATTTGAGTTCTGGCCTCGGCGCTAACATTTTTTCTCTCTACGCGGAGTGTTAGGAAAAATGGGTAGCTCACTACGGCTCCTCTTCATTTTTTCTTGATGCCTTGCTTCTGTGTTCCTTGGGAATGCTACTGGGCTTATACATCTGGTCTCTGGGAGCTACGGTGGATGGGCATTTGTGACAGGTATGTTCTAATGAAGCTCGTGTGCCTGGGGAGCGCCGTGTGTGGTAAAGGTGCGTCTGCGGCAGATGTTCAGTGGTCGGGCTGATGGCTAGCAAGAGAGGGGGTAAGAAGGGGTGTGGAGTACCTTCTTAAAACCATAGACCATGAGGCTTGATTCTCAGACTGGCTATGTTCGAGGTAGGGCATTACAAAACTGTGGTTCAGCCAGATTCCTTTGTCTGCTTTGATAAACTTAGCCACAGGACAGGCAGGAAATAGAAGGGACCACTTAAACAACTGATACCCTCCCTTGGCCTTAGAGTGCTGGGGCTCCAAGCAGCTCTGCTTCAGGAGAAACTATCCAAGGATGCTGGCCTGAGCCCTTTGTGCCAGTGGAAAGCCAGGGGTGGGTTGGG
>NW_005367587.1:7064687-7073128 GCF_000412655.1 Myotis brandtii
GGGCGGTAAAACTCACAGCCTCTGCAGTGGCATCTGCTTTCTCCTTTGGCCCTTTCCTTCTCCGGTCCAGAAACCTTTCCCCATTTCTTCTTCCCATCCAAGTGCCCCATCCCAATACTGGCCCCTCTTAGTATCAGAGACCTCAATAGCTCATTTGGAAAGAAATAGGAAATAGTCTGGGCAAAAAAAAAAAGAGCCGAGGCAGTGGTTTACTGTGTTCTGTATACCATGAACATATTTGCATTTGCAAATAGGCTTAAAATAATGCCTCCATTAATAGTTATTTAAGGTTCTGGAGAGACAGGTGAAAGTAATTTGGGGCCAAGGGAACTTCCCACTCCTCTCAAATTTTTATAACGAAGGAGATGACCTGCTTCTCTGACCTGCAGCCTCAATCTTAGGACTAAGGCTCTGCACTACAATGAGTCTGTTTAATTATGTGCACAAGTTCACAGTTCTATATTATGTCTTCTGCAGGTACCGTTAGTGCTGTTTACATGAGCTGTCCTGTACATAATGAGAGCTTTTTAAAATCTGTTCATTTGTGTCTGTAAATATATTTATTGAATGCTTACTGTGTCCCAGGTGCTGAGCTTTTAACAGAGCATAAAAGACATAGTCCCTATACCCTTGAAGCTTCTAGCCTAAAAAAATAACAGCATAGCAACTGTACTTCGAAGAGAAGGAAATAAGTCTTTGTGGCTGTGGCTCATAGTTTAATCACTATGTCTTTGAGTTTGATATTTTGGTTACTCTGATATCCCTGGAGGTCAGATGTCCCTTTCTGGTGGAGGTGGAGTGGGAGTGGGAAGGAGAGGAAGAGAACATGAAAGGTGAAAAGGTGAGCCAAGCCAGGTTCCTTAGGAGAAAATCAAATACCAGATAGACGTGGGAGTGAGTTTAGGGGTCTCTGGGCCAGGAGATTGAAGCTGTGAAGAGACAGAACTAGAACCAACCGTGTCTGAAATTAGCAAAGAGGTGAGGGGAGGGGTGGGGAGGGTTGTGGGGGTTAGCCAGAGTCCATGCAAGTGTTAACAATTCGCCTTTTAAGGTCAGGCAAACAGAAGTCTTTGGGAGGCAGGAAGGGAGAAGTCCATAGGCTGGGCACACAACCTTTATTGGACCCTTATCCTCCTCTTTATTCTAATATACAGACTTATTTCTGAACTGTACATTGGCATATACTCAGGCTGAGGTTTGGGAAATAGATGACATTTTGAATGTGTTAGGAAGAAAAGTGTCTTCGGCACTTTCATCTCCCATCAAGATGAGAAAGGTCTCATTACCTTTTCTTCTCTCTCTTTTTGTGAGTATGATTCCTTTCTGAGTTCCATTTCCTACTTAGATAAAGTAACTTGAACTTAACTTTTAATGGCTGAAAACAAAAACACATTTCTCCCTTCCAGCTAGCACTTGCATTTTAACAGGGGTTTTCAAAAACGCCTTAACCCAAGGAATGAGTAATTTGGGAATTCCAATCACCAGGGTAGGGCTGGTAACTCGAAATGGGGAGAGGGGGACACCTCTCAAATTGTGCCTTTGAAACATTGACTTTCTCTCTTTGGCCAGGATTCTGGTCCTGAGAGAACAGGAAGGGGCTTCCTTCAGGGGCCAAAATCGGCATGGCTGCCTTTTAGTGAGTTCTATGGGTTTTATTCTTGGCATATAGAGCCCTTGACTAGATGTGCATGGACTCAGAGTACCTATAAAACTTTGTATGATGCTTCCCTATAGGCATTTTTTGGCAAAATGGAAGAAGTGGTATTCAAAGCCATTGCTAATTTGAAAAAGACATGCTCCTTGACACAGAAAGGTCTGATTCTAGATATGCCTAGGAGAGCTGGGCATCTGTCTTGCATACAGACTTGCTGCTGGGAGATAAGAAAAGCTAAATGCTATTGCCATGCTGTGCTCCTTCTTCTGAGCGAGTGAGGAAAATGGACTCTTAATTTTAACCCTTTAGTTCTTACAATATTGGGGAGTGAATAAAAGCATCCCCTTCTCCTTAGGGATCTGCATAGACATGTCTTCTTTGTACCCAATACCTCTTTGTACCTATACCTTCATATCCATGTGGAAATACTGTCTTCCCAAATGGGTGAGGGAAAAGACAGCTAATGAAGGGAAGACAGTGTTAAGTAGAAAACTTCTCCAAAGATGGGGGCTCTCGGGGATTTTCTCCAAGAAACGACTGGAAACCAAGTAGACCTATGATTCAGCCTGACGTCGAAGGAGATGTGGCTGGTGGGGGAGCACAAGGAAAGCAGAGCTTAGGGTGGGTGACATGTACTCACAGCCAATCATCTCACGTGTCTACCAGACACCGGAAAGTGTTCATGTTTTCGTCAAGGCATCACCTATGCTCCTATCTTTTTTGTCATGCCTACTGTCGCCATGCTGGTTCAGCCTCTTCATGTCAAGTCTCCGAGCCTTTAATACTGGCATTCTTGAGAGCTCTGTTACCAGTCCTCACCTCTTTTCTCAGGCTTCTGATAGGCTTGTTTTCTTTAAACTTTCATTATATAACTTTTCTGTCCCAAACTCCTAATTCTATATCAAATCAAATATAAACTCCTTATCTCATTGTCTAGGCCCCATTAAGCTATCCTACCCTACTGACAGAAGCTAATGTCCCATCATTTGTGCAAAGGCAACCTCTCTTCCAGTCCAGTCAGCTTTTCTTAGTGTCCTACAAAAGGCCATGATGATGCCCCCAATTCCACGTGTCCTTATAGACTACGTATTATATCTGGCTGTGACTTAGAACGTTGTCAAAGACTATTATACCAATAGGAAATATTAAACAGAGTTATGCCTCTGTTCTTATTCATGTGTGTATCAAGAGTATGGCCAAAATATTTATCCAGTGGAACTCAATCTAGCATTTAAAAGTGATTCATCAGGAGGCAGTAGTTTTGGAGACATATCAACGGGATGCCTGGGATGCAGGGTTGTACCTCTTCAGGAATCTGCTTGAAGGGCTGTCATTAGAAGAATTGTTGGAAGCTTGCAAAGCGTTTTAAGGACAGAGGCAAAAGGTCATTACATTGAGTTCTAGGAAATCAACAAATGCTAATGTGAAAAGAAAATAGCAATTCTCTAACATTCTGTAGGCAATTCTTAGGAGTGAGAGTATCAGAATGAATGGGCTCAGCTGGAACTAATACTGGGTAAAAGCCTCCTCTGCTCTAACAGAAATCGACTCTCCTGCAAATACCACCATGTTCTGTCACCAGTGTACAGTTCTGAGACCAAGTCTGACCTACTTTTACACCTTCACCCCACCCTCTGGGCTATAGGGTTGCTTGCTATTCTTCATCTCTTCTGAAGTCCTGGGCCACTTGTAGTCAGCTCAGCAGAACCTCCATAGACAGGTGGATCCTGTAAATGCACCTTAGAGAAATGGACTCTGGGGCGGGGGGCAAAGAAAGGTGGTGTGTCCAGGTTTCTCCTTTATTTTCCCTTCTTTCTTGGAATGTAAAGAGAACCTTAAAGGAAACGTAAAAGTTATATAGTTCAACCACCCACCCAATTCCATAATCCCTCCTAAAATGTCTCCAAAGCATTGTTACCCCACTTTTGCTGGTGATGAGGAGCTCATTACCTCACAAGAACATCCAGTCTTTGGTCGTAGCACTCTATTCAAAGTTCCCCATTATCTGAAACTGAAATCTGGATCCCTGTGACTCCCAGTTATTGAAACTACTTGCCCTCCAGCAACAGTGTATGTGTCCCACAGAGGGCCTTTAAGTATTTGCAGACAGCTGTCATGTGCTTGTAAGTTTCTCTTCAAGTCTATTGCCCCCAGTTCTTTTAACTGTTCCTCATTTGACACGCTTTCATTATTCTCTAGTGAATTGTGCTGCTCCTTCCCTTGAACAACTCTGATTTGTCATTGTCATTCAAGTATAACCACCCTCACTGAACGTGATACCACAAGTAATGTGGTCTGATAATCACAGAGTATAGCAACCACATTCTTCACTAAGATTAGAATTACTTTTGTGTTAGTCATGCCACACTAGCATTTATGTGATTTTTACATTGACTATGGATAAGCTATTCCACTTCACAGTTGTTATTTTAAAACTTAAGTTCTTTATGCTTTTATGAATCATGAGTTTCATCATGTTAGCATCAGACTCTCTTTTCAGGATTCATAATTATTATTTCAGCTGACCAACTGACCAGTAGCTATCTGGCTCATTTTTGGGTCATCTGCACATTTGAAAGCAGAAGCATGTTTTCTGTGTTTTCATTCGTAGTTTTACTAAATATGTGAAAGTGAAAAAGTAAAAAACAGAGCCTTTAGCATCCACTCTGATATCAGCCTTTTAAACAAGAATGATTCCTGGCATTTGGTTGTTGAATAAATAAATGAATGAATAAAAAATAAATAAATGAATGAATCAATGAACCAATTGATATCTTGTCCCCATCCCCCATATTTAATCTATCACCATATCCTGTTGATTAGAATTCTACATGCGGCTTCTCTCTACTTCTGCCCCTTCCAGCCTGGCCAAACAGCCATCTTCTTATACTTGAATACCTGTCAAGTGATTGGTCTTCTGGCATCTGTTCTGGCTTCCCTACTGTCCATTTGATAACAGCAGCCAGAGTCATCTTTTCAAAATGCAAACTTGATTATGTAACTCCTCTGCTTTAATTTCTTCAGCGTTTCACATTGCTCTCAGAATAAAGACCAAAATCCTTATCTGTCCCATAAGGTAAGCATGTTCTGGCTCCTACTAACCTCTCCAGCCTTGTCTCCCACCTCTTTGTTCACTTTAGCACATCTACCTTTTGCCTCAGTGCCTTTGCACATGCTGTTTCCTTTGCCTAGAATCCTCCCAAGCCATTCCCCAACCTTGTACCTACTTAGCACCTATTCAGTCTCTTCTGTCTACCTATAGGCGCATCACAAACTGCCCCCAAATTTAGCAGCTTGACACAATAAATCTCTCTCTCTCTCACTCTCTCTCTCTCTTAATGTTGTGGGTCAGAAATTTGGGCAGACTTCTAAGTGATTGTTTTGGTTTTCATGGCATCAACTGAGGTCACTTGGTGATATTAAGCTAATGAATAGACTTCTCTAGAGCTTCACTGTCCAACTTGGCAGTCACTAGCCACCTGTGGCTACTGATCACTTGAAATGCAGCTTGTCTTAATTGAGATGGGCTGTCAGTGTAAAATAACCATAAGATTTAGAAGATTTGGTACAGAAAAAGAATGTAAAATTTCCATTAATAATTTTCATATTGATTCCATGTTGAGATTATAATATTTCACAGATATTGGATTGAATAAAATATATTATTAAAATTAATTTCACCTATTTTCAATTGTTAATGTGGCTACTAGAAATGTTCAAATTATGTGGCTTGGCTTACATTTTTATTGGATAGTGCTGATCTGGAGCAAGGTATTTTTTTCTATAAAAGGCCAGATAGAGGGTATTTTCAACTTTGTGGTCACATGGTCTCTATCTCAGCTACTCAGCCCTACCATTGTAGTGCAAAAGCAGGCAGAGATGATAACTAAATAAATGAGTATGGCTGTGTTCCAAGAAAGCTTTGTTTGTAAATATAGCTGCTGGCTAGATTTGGTCTGCAGGCTGCAGTTTGATGACCTCTGATCTAGGGAATTCAAGCCACATGCCTGGTGGCTTGGCAGAGATGGAAAGTTGGGCTCAGCTGGGACTATTGATCCAAACACCTAGCACAGAGGTCTCAGGGTAGTGGAACATCATACATGGCAGCTCCAGGTTCCAGAAAGTATACTCCAAGAAAGACAGAAGCTGTGAAGCTTCTTTTGATCTAGCCTCAGAAGTCCCAAACCTCCCTTCTACACATTCTATTGGTCAAACAAGTCTCTGAAGCCAGCCCAGATTCAAGGAAAGATTAGATTCCACCTATTCATGGGAGAGGTAGCAAAGAATGTGTCCATGTTTGTCCATGTTTAATCTACCACATCATTCTTCATGTTTAGAGTACTCATGGTATAGCCTCACCTTTATAGCACTTGTCATTATTGTAATTTTATATTTATTTGTGTGATTATTTGATCATTATCTTGCTCTTCTACTTAACTGTAAGCAACCCCATGAAGGGGAGCTGTTGCTGGTTTTGTTCATTGTTAAATTCCCAGCATGTAGCACCATGCCTGGCTCAATAAAAATTTGTTGAACAATATTAGGGCACAGCTTTTCAGCCAAGTAAACGTACTAATATCAATCCCACATTTCCCCATACTGCTCTTAAGCATATCATGTGACACCTTGTCAGAAGCCTTGTGAAAATTCAGATACATTCAATTCCCAAAACTCTTCATAATTTGCAGTTAAGGAACTTTATTGAAAAGGGAAATAAGCCTACCTTATTCCTCCTGGTACCTCCAAAGTAAAGGTTCTGGTGCTCTGAGAAGTAATCCATGTGGCATGTCACACAGGCAAGCCAGGGCCCTGGGCAGCTTGTGCTCCTCCTGCATGTCACTCTCCTCTCACCTGGCTGACAGTGCCTGGCCATCAAGGCTGCCTTGTCTGGTCACAGTATGAACTGGTGAAGGCAAAGGGCCAGGCCCTGAGTGTGGGCTGAGGCCACCCTGGTCCTCCCTCCAAGGCCTACACATCAACTATATTTACAAACAAAGTTTTCTTGGAATACAGCCATACTCATTTATTTAGTTATCATCTGTGGCTGCTTTTGCACTACAATGGTAGGGTTGAGTAGCTGAGATAGAGACCGTTTGACCACAAAGTTGTCCTGCTTTTTGCTTGGAACAAGGACTCTTGTATTTGCTGGAAGGAGATGGGTATTGCCACCTTCCACACTAGTCCTGGAGCTCGCATGGTAGTTATTTGTGGACCCTATCTTTCTTTATAGGACTGGGTGAGGGACCAAGGCCTACACATCTTTCTATTCCCCCACAACCTCTAAAGCAAGCCTGACACTACATTCAGTAAATGTTTGTACGAGAGCTGGTCTCAGTGAACAACCTTCCTAAGACAACAGCAAACTTAGCATTTTTTCCTAGTACCCTGATCACCACTAATACGTATTCTAGACAAAGTTGTGAAATAAGGAACATTTTATTTGCTGCTCCCCAACTTCTGCCTTGGAATCCTTGTCTCACTTTCCGTGTCGTCATTTTTGTACTTCCCTGTCCCACCCTGTTGCTGGCCACCCGCAGTCCACATCCCTTCCTGCTGCCTCTTGCCTGAACTAGATCTCACATGTGCTTCAGACCGGAGACGTAAAAGGTCCCTTCTGTGTGTTTCCTCCTTTTTCTGCTCAAGTACTCATCTTTGCGCAGAGCTCTTCTGGGTGAGGCTTAGTTGTAACACGTGCCTGGAGCTAAACCCACAACAGGAAACTGATGACCTGTCCAGGGCTGGAGGGAAGAGGCGCATTCTCTGCCTGGCACATAACAGGTGCTTAAGCAATAGTTGTGGAATGAATGGAAGCTCAGAAACTCCCCTGATACAAAGGGACACTTTGGGTCCCCTCCCACCTCATCCCCACATGTTCCCCTGAGCATCACACTCTGATTCCAGTAGCTGCCAGCACAGCTGACCTGGGGATGGGCTGCTCCCTGTTACTCCAAGCGTGGGCAGAATTAGAAACCTTTCCGCTTGCTCCCACGGCACAGCTGAAACTGGCTGGAACTTTTAAAGGAACTACACCAGTGTTTTAAAAGAACACAGAGAGGCTGCGTGGGTTTAAAACCTCAACTCTGTCATTTACTAGCCAGTGGCTAGGACAAGTTTCTTAACCCCTCTGAGACTCCATTTCTTCATCTGTAACGTGAGGGCAAGTAATCCCACCTTATCCTGAGGACTAATAGTATAGTCATTCAGCTGCCTCTCACTTACGCTCCATGATGGGCCAGACATGTAAAGCAGAGGTGGGGAATGTCCGGCCCATGGGCCATAGAAGGCCTGCAAAATCATTTGGTCTGGCCCAGCCAAGGCATTAGGAGTGAGTTAATTAAATGTTTGACCAAATATAGTGGGCTAATTTGTAAGTTGATAATTTTGTATGACCTGTGAATGATATAAATGACCCCTGGCAGGAAAAAGGTTCCCCACCCCTGAAGTAAGGGAAAGCAGTGTAGAATGGGTGTTCTTCTTTGTTTCTGAAGTGAACCTCCAGCTACATGGAGGCTACTCGTTTCAGGTGTATGACCAGTTCGTTCACCTACAGACCTCAGTCTGCTCCCAGCTGACAGGAATCTCTCAGAGAATCTCCCCTGTAAACTCTTAGGTTCTTTCCCCTCTCATTCCCCTTTTGGCTCTCTCCCTCCAAAAGCAAGTTTCTACTTCGCAGGCCCTCTGGAGAAAGCAAGGACTCGTGGTTGTGGCTGAGACCTCATTCCTGAGGGAGCAGCAACATTTCTGTTCTTTTTCAGAGCTAACAACATTGAAGAGACTGGCTTACCCA
>NW_005367587.1:7073174-7074179 GCF_000412655.1 Myotis brandtii
AGAGTTGAAATTCTTCACATGGGGCATGAATACTTTATAAAAGAGAATCATGTCAGTCTCAAGAATTTTAACACCATATTTTATTAGGTCTCTGACAAACCTGTGTCCAAAGTGTGGTCCAAGACAGTGCACACTCTTCAAATTAATATTAGTGAAGTTCACTAGGACTGTCACGGCTGGGCAGGATTTTGAGGAGGAATGTGATCACTGTGCCCAAAACCTTGAAGAACTTTGGCAAAGTGTGTTAGGCTTATCCTGAGCAGTTTCAGAGAACAACACCAGTGTCAATGAGAGGAAGTTGCCAGGAGGCAGCTTCTCACTCAGGGGAAGAGAGTTTCCAAATAGAGAAGTCAAAAATGGTGTTGACTTCCTTGTCATACCCCAGCGCTACTTCCCACAGTGTGACTTACAGGGATGGATCATTTACCCAGGATTTCCCAGGGCCAATCATTTCTTGTAATTATTTGAATTCAAGGTGATTAGTTAAATTTATAACAAAATATAATTTGATTTTATGCCCCTGTTTAACTTATTATTGGTTTGAAAACAATAGGAGATTCCTATATTAGGTGAGAGTTCAGATTCAAAGGGTTTCCGGCCCTCAGATTCTATGATAAATAGGATGCTGGTGATGATTTAATATGAGGAAGTGCACAAGAATCAAATAGAGAACTCTGTTTCGAGGTTCTACCATTGAGCAATGTCAGCTTTGGCCCAACAGATAATGCCCAAGCTCTGAGATCTATTGAAATCACTAGAAGGGCAAGAGAGAGCAATCAGGAGCAGTGTAAGGTTCATATGCTGACACCTTGTGTTTTACTTAAAAAAAATAAAAATAAAAAAATAAAAAAATAAATATATATATATGTATGTATTAGAGGCCCGTTGCACGAAGAGATTCGTGCAATAGGCCTTCCCTTCCCCTGGCTGCCAGCACCGGTTTTCCTCCGGCACCCAGGACCCAGGCCTTCGCTCCGGCCGGAGCCTTCAGTCTTCGCCACTCCC
>NW_005367587.1:7074258-7134582 GCF_000412655.1 Myotis brandtii
TCCCGCTCCGCCGCTTTGCGCCTACGTATGCAAATTAACAGCCATCTTTGTTGGGTTAATTTACATACTCTCCTGATTGGCTGGTGAGCATAGTGGAGGGACAGTCAATTTACATGTGAGTCTATTACACCCCCTTCCTCTATATATATATACTAGAAGCCCGGTGCATGAAATTTGTGCACTGGGGGGTCCCTTGGCCCAGCCTGCAGGATCGGGCCAAAACCATCTCTCGAGGGGTCCCGGATTGTGAGAGGGCACAGGCCAGACTGAGGGACCCCACTGATGCACAATCGGGGCCAGGGAGGGATGTGGGAGGTTGGCCAGCCAGGAAGTTACCGCAGGAGGGCTCCAGGGCATGTCCGGCCCATTTAGCCTAGTCATGATCGGCCAGACCCCCACAGTAAGCTAACCTACCATCGGAGCCTCTGTCCCCTGGTGGTCAGTGCACATCATAGCGAGCAATTGGGCGGCCTTAGCATATCCTTAGCATATTATGCTTTGATTGGTTGAACAGACAACCAGACACTTAGCATATTAGGCTTTTATTATATAGAATATATTTTCTTTTACACTTTCTGTTTATCTTCTGTGGAACAAGGGGGTTCTTCTAATTTCTCATGTGAAAAAGAAGATTTATTATTATAGATATAATTTCTTCTGGATTACAATCAAAACAAAACTCAGGTACGTAGTGGATTACATATTACACACAGATTAGGTGATTAATAAAATATATTATTAGAAACATTACATTGAATTATTTATTTAATAAATTATATATGCACTTAATTTTCAAATATAATGTATTTGACTTGGTTTGTTTCCAAAACCAGACCTGAATACCACTAAGGTGTGAATAACACAAGAAAGCTCCTCTATGAATACCTTTAGGATAGAATTTAATTAGGTTCATTCAAACAGAGGCTACAGATCAGACCCTGCTTCTCTCTTCAGACCTCACTCTGGGCCTGATTCGAAGCCCCCTCAGCAGTCAGTGCTGGGTCTCCATGGCAACCCAGCGCTGACTGCAGAACTGACTTCTGGTTGGTTGAGCCTCGGTCTTGACAGACCCAGGGTTTTTATATATTAGGATTTTGTTGATTTCAGAGAGGAAGGAAGAGGGAAAGAGAAATAGAAACATCAATGATGCAGGCCCCCTATTGGGGAGTGAGACCGCAACTCCAGGCCTGTGCCCTTGAGCAGTACTGAACCTGGGAACCTTCAGTCCGCAGACCAATGATCTATCCACTGAACCAAAACAGCTAGGACTCACAGTGTGCTTTAGTGACTAAATATATTTGCAGCTCATTGTCACAATGCACTAATTTTCTAATTAGTTACTAATTAGCACTATTTTTTAAATATAAAAGAGCTCCTACAGATCAATAAGAAAAGGGCTAAAGACCCAAATTAAAAGTCAGCAAAAGAAATGTATACACAGCATGGAACCAAATATAACCTCTTATACTTTTGAAAAGATGCTGATACTCATAATAAAAAACATTCATTTAAAAGTCACAGTGAGAACTACCTCACATCCATTGGAATGATACAAAAACCCCACATATACACAGAAAATAAATGTTGGCAAGGATATGGTGACATTGGAACTCGTGCACTATTAATGAGAATGTAAAATGGTGCAGCTGCTATGGTAAACAGTATAGCAGTTCTTAAAAAAAATTTTAAGTAGAATTACCGTGTGACTCAGTAATTCCACTTCTGAATATTTGCCCAAAAGAAATGAGATATTTGTATATCCATGTTTGTGACAGCATTATTCACAATCGCCAAAAGGCAGAAGCAACTCAAGATAACTTACTCTGCCACATATGTGATTTGACATATGATCATGGTTTTCTCATTGCAACATGATTGGAAACAACATTAATAGCCATTGATAGGGGCTGGAAAAATAAATTATTACCATCCACTATATGCAGCTGTTAGAATTAGGATACACAGTATGTGCTGAAACAGAACAATCTCCAAGGTAGTGGCTAGTGTGCAAAAGTATGTGTACTGTGCTACCAGGTGTTTAAAAATAAAATGAAAAAAATGTCAGTCTATGTTTTTTTCTAAAATAACTGCAAGTAAAGGCAAGAAACTGCTAACAGGTAACAGTGGTCACTTCAGTTGTGTCTACAGAGGAAAACTAGATAGCTAAGGGACAGGGTTGGAAGAGAGACTTGCTTTCCACTATTTATCACCTTTACCTTTTAAATTTAATACCATATGCAGATATGGTGTATTCAAAATTTTAATTAAAGAAAAAGAGAGGTCACCCTGGCCGGTGGTGCTCAGGAGTTAGAGTGTCAGCCTGCTCACTGAAGAATCTCAGGTTGGATTCCCGCACAAGGACACATACCTGGGTTGCAGGTTCATCCCTGGCCCTGGTAGGGGCACATTCGGGAGGCAACCAATCGATGTGTCATGTGTCTTGCATTGATCTCTCTCTCTTTCTTTCCCTCCCTCCTTCCCTTCCATTCTCTCTAGAAATCAATGGAAAAAATATCCTTGGGTGAGGGTTAACAAAAATAAATAAATAGATCAATCAATAGGTAGATAAAAAGAGAGACTTCAATGCATGCATATAAGCATAACCAATGGATACAGACAGTAGGTGGGTGAGGACCTGTGCTGGGGGGTGGGAGCAGGCAGGGAGAGGTCAATGAGGGGAAAAGGAGACATATGTAATACTTTCAACAATAAAGAATTAAAAAATAAATTTTAAAAAGAGAGGTTTCAGTCTACAAGGGAAAAAACAAAATAGACACTGTGAGCTCAAAGCCCTGTGCTGAGAGCCCTGGGAACAGAGGAAAGGCATCTCCCATAGCCCGAAGGGATTGGCGATAGCTTCTATCCACCCTCAAGGAAGAACTTCCTGCTATTGAATCAGGAATAGTTGTGCACATTTTCCTGAGCATCGGTTTGACTGTATCTTCCAGACAGATCTATAAATAAATTCACCAGTTAGCTTTTCCTTGCTCTTTGGCCATTAAACACTATAAGCCAAATTCGTGACCTGCAGGGTGGGAATATTTCTATGGTAAGCATTTAGCACTGGCCTTGTACTTGGATCCATTTTATATTTCTGCACTTGGTTTTCTTTTCACCTGTTTCTAATGCTCATCTTTCCTTATTCTATGCTTCCCTGTAAGCCACTTTATAGCCTTTTTGGTCTAAGTTGGGATAAGTGGGTGAGTGCAGAAAGGGGGAGAGGGAGAGGAGAAGAAAGAGAAGATAAAGGTTATAAAGCAGTGCCCGTCGTTTTTATTGGCTCTATCATGTAGATTAAGTGAATACTGTAGTGCCATTGTTCTCAGAGTGGGGTCCTCAGACCAAGCAGCATCGTCATCACCTGTGAGTTTGTTGTACAGGGTCTTCACCCAACCTACTAAATCAGAATCTTTGTGGACGAGGCCCAGAAAACTGCTTTAACATACTCTCCTGATAATTTTTATGCACATTAAAGTTTGAGAAGCATGGGGAAACAAAAAAGAATGTTGATTTCTAAACATAAATACTTTCCATTTGCCCCATCACACCCATTGTGTTGGCCAAGTAATGCCAGCCACTACGATAAATAATGTCAAAAATTTATTAGCTTTATACAGTAAAAAATTTATTTTTTGCTTATGTCACAGTCCAGTATGGATCATGGTGGGGGTGGAGAAAGCTGTCTTGTTAATTTGTTCAGCAAATCAGTGTCCTTTCACAGTGAGGCTTTGCCATCCTCTACACCAGTGGTTCTCAACCTTGGCTGCACATTCGAATCACCTGGGAATCTTTGTAAAATCCTGATTTCTGGGCCTCATCTTCCGGAAATTCTGTTTTTTTGTTATGGGGTGAGGCCACAACATTAGTAACAAAGAAACAAAATTTCTGGAGGATGAGGCCCAGAAATCAGGATTTTAAGAAGATTCCCAGGTGATTCTAATGTGCAGCCAAGATTGAGAACCACTGCTCTACAACAAGCATGTCAAACTCCGAGGCTAGCACGGGCCAAATAAACAAGGTTTAAATTTATGTGGGCTGCAAAAAACAAAAGCTTCAATTTTCATAGAAACATACATTTATTTCGATAGAGACATGCTGAATACAAAGGGCTGAAATAAACAAGTAATCATTAATGAGTATTTGTTGTGGGCCGAATTCGGCCTGCGGGCCACAAGTTTGACATTCTTGCTCTACACCCTTGGACTCCTCCTCTGGATACTCTGCATTCACGAAGCAAGGGAGTGGCAGGTCTGAAAGTAACACCTACTTTCCTTCCACAGTTCCGTTGGCCAGAACCCAAAGACATGGCCCTCTTAACTAACAGGAGGCTGGGAAATAGGTGTATCTGTGGAGCTAGGGGGGAAAGGAAATGGCTTTGGTGAACCTTCTCTACTACACCCATGGACCTAAGTGAATATCAAACTCCACTTGTCATGTTTTGGTTTTGTTTCATCTTTTTAATCATGTTTTATCTTTTCTTTTTCAACTCTAGCACTATGGGACTGAGTACCACTCTCTTTGTGATGGCCCTCCTGCTCTCGGGTAAGAACCTTTGGTTTTATAAAGTCCTAGAATCCTTCCATTGTGTTAAGTCTGACTGCTGCAAGCCCAGACCTGAGACTTGGTGGGTTTTATTCACCTTCTACCCCATGTTGCACAATACCACAGGCAAAAAAACACTTTGGTGGAGAAGAAGGAAACATCTTTGGTGGAGAAGAACAGGTATCTCAGCTGATGGCAGGCCTGGCCTCAGATGGAGCCCTATCCCTTCTGTGCATCCTTCTTTTCCATCTCACAAAGGAGGGTAGACTCGCCTGTCCAGTGGCACCCAGGAAGCAAGGAGAAGTCCCTCCTCTGACATCGCTGAGGCTTAACTCTTTTGCTCCACACATACTCCTTTCTGGTCTTCTCTGTTTCATTTCTGGAAGTCTCAGGCTTTTAGGAAACAGCTCATGGGCTTCTAAAAGCCTCCTTTCATTAAGGAGCATTGCTTTCCATGTTCCATACCTTTCCTCTCTTCCTCCTCTATCTCCCCCACCAGCCCACACCCATAGATCATAGTAGCCACTGCTTACTGGGAGAATAAAAAACCCCAGCCCTGCTACTACCTACTTTAGTGACCTTCAGCTAATTGCATCAGCCAATTTACTATGACGCTAATGAAGCTGAGCTGCAGGATTTCTCACTTGCACAAGCTCTATCCAAAGCCCCTCCAAAATCCCATGAGGGGCCCTACCAGTATGGTCACATGTCATATGCTTTGGTAAAATTTTCGACAGGTATCTTACCCACAATAAGTCAAGACCACGGCCTTTCTTTATTGCAACTTTTCTCTCCATCGCATTCTCAGACAGTTGGCAGGTATTATACTGGCCATGGGCATTTTGAACTTGAATTCTGCATTTTTTTTGTTAAAGGGATCCCTGCCCCCAAAAGGAATTTTAAAAGTGTCATGCTTCACAGAACTTGGATCTTCCCTGTTTGCAGCTCCTCTCTGAGTTTCAATTTCTTCATCTGTTAATGAGTTGGTGGAGGTTCCTGCCACCCTGTGACTGGGTGCCTTTAGTTTCCACTGTCCTGCCCCTTCCAGCACAGAGAGGGAAGCCCTCTCACACACCCATCTTGGTGTGGGGCAGACAGGGAGGGGGAGCTGAGCCTGCACTTTGGCCATAGCAGCACCAGGCCGCTCCTGACTCCCCAGCCCAGCCATGAGTTCAGCTCTGCCTGTGGCAGTTCTAGATCTGCTCAGCCACACTTGGCAGACCCCCTCTTTGGTTGTTTTCTCCTCAGCCACACCTATGCAGACCCTCTTTGAGTGTTTCTCCTCAGCCACACCTGTGCAGACCCTCTTTGGGTGTTTTCTACTCAGCCACACCTGTGCAGACCCTCTTTGGGTTTTGTCAACAGATGATTCAGACAGATGATTCATTTGGTTACTGACAGCAGCAAGTGGGGAAATCATTCACTGAAATAGAGGACAGGGAAGTTTGAACAGAGTAGGTATGGGTATCTGAATAGCAGTATCCAGCAGGCAGTTGGATATGGATGTCTAGAACTCTAGTGAAAGTTATTGGCTGGAGATGAGCATCTGTGAATTATTAGTTTATATATTTGGTAGATGAATCCATGCTTATTTGTCCTCATTAATTTTCTTTTACTAAAGGAGAAAAACTAGACAGAGTGTAGAGAGTAAGGAGATCAAGAGCAGGCACTCAAGATAATCAGTATTTAAGGGGTGATCAGAGAAAACTGACCAGATCAGTGATTGGGAAAGAACAGGGTTTCAAGGAGAGATGGCCAGCAGCGTGATGGTCAAGAGAGTGGTCAAATAAAGTGAAATCTGAAAAGAGCTCTGAATTTGGCAATGGTAGGAAGTCACTGACAATCTTTGCCAGGGAAGTTTCGACAGAGAGGTGGGGGACAGAGGTTGGGAATGAAGGCAGCAATTGCTGCTTACTCTTTCAGGGAGTTTGACTATAAGAGAAAGAGAAACTAAAAGTAGTAACAGAGGGGACCATGTGAGGAAGGGAGAGGGTGGTAAGCAGGGTGAGCAGCTCAGAGGCCAAGTTAAGTGGGATAAGATTTATAATGTCACCAGTTCAAATAATGGAATAATTTCCTTCAGGGGCGCTCAAACATTCAGTTGTAAGAACAGATATGAAGATCAAAAGTAGAGTGTGCTTAGGATGAATTCTGCACAAAAGGGAAAGTTTATTGGAGTTGCTGGCAAAAGAATAATTGAGCCCTAGCTGGTTAGGCTCAGTGGATAGAGCGTTGGCCTTCAGACTGAAGTGTCCCAGGTTCAATTCTAGTCAAGGGCATGTACCTCGGTTCCAGGCTCCATCCCTGTGCATGTGGGAGGTGATCAATTGATGTGCCTCTCTCACATAGATGTTTCTCTCTTTCTGTCTCTCCCACTCCTTTCTACTCTCTCTAAAAATCGATGGGGGAGCCCTGACCGGTTTGGCTCGGTGGATAGAGCGTCGGCCTGCGGACTCAAGGGTCCCAGGTTCGATTCCAGTCAAGAGCATGTACCTCGGTTGCTGGCACATACCCAATGGGGAGTGTGCAGGAGTCAGCTGATCGATGTTTCTCTCTCATCGATGTTTCTGACTCTCTCTATCTCTCTCCCTTCCTCTCTGTAGAAAAATCAATAAAATATATATTTAAAAAATCGATGGGGGAAAATATCCTCAGGAGAGGATTAACAAAAAGAGAGAGGGAGAGAGCCTTAACCGGTTTGGCTCAGTGGATAGAGAGTAGGCCGGCAGACTGAAGGGTTCCGGGTTCGATTCCGGTCAAGGGCATTTATCTTGGTTGCGGGCACATCCCCAGTAGGGGGTGTGCAGGAGGCAGCTGATCAATGTTTCTTTCTCATTGATGTTTCTAACTCTCTATCCCTCTCCCTTCCTTTCTGTAAAAAAATCAATAAAATATATTTTAAAAAAGAGAGAAAGAGCATGATTGAAAAGATATACTGTCACTCTGCTGTCCAATATGATAGCAATTAGCCACATGTGGCTATTTAAATTAGTTAGAATTAAATAAGATTAAAAATTCAGTTTTCAGTCACACTAGTGACATATCAAGTGCTCAATGGCTCAGTGGTAGTGGCCAGTGACTACCATATTAGTCAGCACAGATACAGTACTTTTCCATTGTTGCAGGGCTCTTTTGGAAAGCACTGAGCTATAGGGTCTAGACTGGATGGAGTTGAGGTCTTGGTGAAGTAAAACACAGATATAGGTGAAGTAATTGAGCAAATGTTGTGGTCAGAGATAGGTACATTGATGTTTAAGGTTCTTAGAGCAGAGCTGTTCTTAGAAATAAGGTTTAGGGTTATGTCATGGGAGAGGGGCTGCTAAAATAGTCTGTGGATGAAGATCTTCGGAGTGGAAAAGATCAAAGAACTTTTAAGCAAGTGTATTGGTGAACTCATCCTTGCTGAAGTCACTCAAATTGATAGTAATAATTGGTCGAAAAGAAAGATCTGTATCTATTGCTAAAATGCTCAGTGAACAAGGAAGTAATGATGTTGCTGTTAGTAGCTGACAGCAATGAGAGACTGGGACACCTCAAAGGGGAAGGGTGTTGCTCAAGGTCTCCATGAAGTATGCCAAAAGAAGCAGTGGCTGGGACAAATGACGTCCTTTGGGTAGGGCCAGAGTTCAATGAAAGCACAACCTTGGGGAAGACATTTGATGAAGAGATTGAAGATATAGTTTATTACAGTGGAATGAGGTTTCCTGAGGGCCTCATACAGGGTGTGGCAAAAGTAGGTTCACAGTTGTGAGTAAGTGAGACAGAGTTTGTTCTTGTATTATTATTTATTAATTAGAGGCCCGGGGCACGAATTCATGCATGGGTGGGATCTGGCCAGCCCACCCCGATTGGGCTGATGGGGTGGGCCCGGCTGGGGGAAGGGGCTGCGGGTGGTTGCCTGGCGGCTCTGCCCCCTGGTCGAACTCCCAGTGGAACTTCCGGTTGAGAGGACAATTTGCATATTAGCCTTTTAATATAGGATATATTATTTCCCATACCAACAACTGTAAACCTACTTTTGCCCTACCCTGCATAACATTGAAGGAAGTTTAGTAAAAGGAGGAAAATTCATGAGTACAGATGACCCTTGACTATATAAGACATGCATTTGGGGTAGTAGCCAGGGAAGAATGAAGTCCCACATGGGGTCAGAGACCTCACAAGGTTAGAAGACTATAGTTTTTGTGTGATAGTCAAACAGTATACTGCTGAGGAAGTTCTCATGTATCTTTTGAAACAAACTCCTTCAGCTGTTTAGGGAGGTATCTAGATGGATTCTTGAGTTCCTAGCTCCTGACATCATCATAGCAGTCAGTTATAACTAGACCTAGAACATATCTATCACCCAAGTGCTGGGGAAGGAGAGACTCTCAATGCTTTCCCACTAATGGAGTCCCAGTGAGCCCAGTAGCTATGTGGTCTAGGATTTGGGGTCATAACAGGGGAGGCCTGAAGCCACTTAGGGAAAATAGACTTTTAGCTAAATCTTTCCCATATTGTAAGGGAGGGGCTTAGCATGCGTAGCTCTACGTGATGTCATGGAAGCCAGTGGTTGGTGAGGAACTGTGGAGTGAAAATTGTGAAATACTTTCAGTTCCACCCAGAATGGGCTTCAGACTGATTTCCATTCCAGAGTAGGAAAGAGGGTTTGGATGGAAAGAAATGTTCTTGTCATAGTCTCCTCTGTTTCACTCAGAGACAGAGGTAGAAACCCATTACTGCAGCTTCTCAAACTGGAGATTTTTTTTCTAAGTATATTTTTATTTATATCATAGAGAGGAAGAGAAAAGGAGAGAGATAGAAACATCAATGATGAAAGAGAATCATTGATCAGCTGCCTCCTGCATGCCCCCTACTTTGGATTGAGCTTGCAACCTCAGCATCTGTCCTGAGCAGGAATTGAACCCTAACCTCCTGGTTCATTGGTCGATGCTCAACCACTGAGCCACACTGACCAGGCTCAAACTGGAGCTTTTGTTAAAATGCCAATTATGACTCAGTAGGTCTGAGTGGGGCCAGAACATGTGCATTTCTGACGAGCCTTCCCTGATGCTGATGCCTTTAGAACACAGGCCACACTTTTGGTTGGTAGGTGAAGAGGGGCACAGTTAGACATGTGGATGAAAAAGCCCTTTTAATCTTTTGGAGAGGGGTCCTGGGTCAGAGAAGTTGGACTGATTTGTGAGTGAAGAGAGTGGTTGGGAAGGAGAAAAGGTACAGTGAGGCTCAACAGAGAAACAACCATAAATCAGAAAGACAGAAGCCTAAGGCTAAGTCATCTCCAGGCCCAGAAGACACAATTGATCCCTGAGTAATAATGTAATATTGACCACTAACTGGCAGAATTTCCAACTGTGTTTGGTTTCTCTGTTAGGTCGTTTGCCCTCATTTGGCAAGTCACTGATATAACCCAGTGATCACTGCTAGAAGCTTTTACAGTAGGTGGCACCCTTACCTTATCATTCAGAGTTTAGCAAAGAAGGAGCAGGAGCCTCAAGGTTGCCTTGTAAGATAATTCCTCAATATAGTAAATCTTCTTTAAGGCCCCCTTTCATTATTGTTTCGGGTTCCCAGGTAGATTTTTCCACTTCCCTCCAATATGGGAATGTATTCTATATGGATACTGCATTTGTATACTTTCAGGTGGTTCACAGAGTTCTACTGAGCAGAATGTAATAGGTGGTGATTCAAATTTGTGCCAGCTCTCACTGATGCCTGGAGTCCTCTTCCCTTCAAATTTAAGACCACTACCAACCCCCTTGATTATTTGTTCTCACTGGGCCATTCTGCACGCAGTCCAGTTTTGACAAGTGCATGTCATTGTTATTTGTCCTTCTACTTTCTCTTGAAAGAGAAACCCATGGATTAGATCGATTCAACTTCTCCTAGCACCCCTCAGCGAACAACTTGAATGAAACTATTCTTCTCTCTCTCACCAACCCACCTCACTTTCCTCCTTAATAAAGTCCTAAACAATGGAGCTTTACTTAGAACCCGCCTGAACTTCCTCTCCAAGGTGGCAGCTAACTTCATATTAACTAAGAAACAGCATTTCCCCCCAACCCTGCACTTCTCACCCACCACTAATTTCTTGGCCAAGTCTCAATTAATTCCATGACTCAGAGTAGGTCCTACAAAAACCCTATAATCAATCACATTTTTTAAAAGTTTTATTTTTTAATTACAGTTTACATTCAATATTATTTTATATTAGTTTCAGGTTAGACAATCATATACTTTACAAAGTGTCACCCTGATATTTCAAGTACTTAGCACCATACATAATTATTACAATATATAATCAATCACACAAAATCCCTTCCACAAACTCCAAATGTCCTTGGAGAGGAAAGCCTTTCTCTGAACCCTCCCAGCGTGTCCTCCAGGGGTTTCAAAAACTGCCAGAGCAATGCATCCTGGGAAGAGCAAGTTTATGGTAATTGAGGTTTCCCCAATACTCCAAAAAGCACATTCTCACCTTCCCATCTATGATTCATTTTCAGTATTTCATTCATGTGCCTTAAATGGTCTTTGACTACCACAATCCCAAACAGCCATCGCATTTGCTCAGTTCTCTTTCTGATCCCTGAAAGAGCTTAGAGAGGTCACTGAGATTAGAAGCCTTGGTTGGCTATTTATGTCATTTCCAAACTGTACTATATCCTTGGGAGAGCTGGCCATGAAATATGCAGTCATAAGGGAAGCTCTATACAAGCTAAGGAATAAGGGGATGGGGAGGAAAAGGGAGAGTTTTTGGTGATGGTGTAGAAGTAATGGAGCCTGTAACAGCTGCAGTGAATTAGTGTTCAGGTTATAGGAAGGTAACAGATGGGCGAATGAGTTGTCCAACTGCTGGTTTTCCCTGTTTTAGGATTTAAATTCACAGACCCATAGTACTGGATAGATCCTTAGAACATTTGGTTCACTCCTTCATTAAACAGATAAAGAAACTGAGCCTCATAGCAGTTGCAGTTTACACAAGGCCACACAGATTTAGTTAGCAGTAGAGTGAGAACAAAAGTCCCATCCTCCAGATGCCAACACGTATGCAACTGTTCCAGAGTTTAACATCTAGTTCCTCGATCTCGTTACTGATAAGGTAGCATCTGGGTATTATATAAAGAAAAATGGAGTTGTTGCTCTTGTTCTTCCCTCTTGTTTCTCCTTCCCCAATAGCCATCTTTCTTTTTTTAGGTGCTGCTTCCATGAAGAGTCAGGCATATTTCAATAAAACTGGAGACCTTCCATGTCACTTTACAAACCCTGAAAACATAAGCCTGGATGAGCTGGTAGTATTTTGGCAGAACCAGGATAAGTTGGTTCTTTATGAGCTATTCAGAGGCAAAGAGAATCCTCAAAGTGTTGATGCCAACTACAAGGACCGCACAAGCTTGGACCAGGATAATTGGACCCTGCGACTCCACAATATTCAGATCAAGGACAAGGGATTGTATCAATGTTTCATCTATTATCGCAAAAACCTCCGCGGAAAGATCATCCACCAAAATGATATCGACCTATCAGTGCTTGGTATGTTGTCAATGGCATGTCCTGATCCATGGTCTTCTAGATGAGACTGCAGTGATCAGGGAAACACTGGTGGGGTGCAGGGGTGACATATAGAGAGAAGGCAGAGGACAGTCATTTCTGGGAAATCCACTTGAAGGTAATGCAGGGTTTGGGAGTAGGGAACTAGAAGTCCTTTGTACTTTGTATAGTTTGCTTCTGAAAGATCAGTAAGAATTCGCTTTGGGGACAAAATAGAGCTAACTAAACAAAGGTAATGTGGCTAAGTAAAAACCATGGGTAATTTTTCCCTTACTAAGTTTATATATCACATAGGCCTCAAATCTCTTTTACATTTATTTTCTCCTTTGGTCCAAGATTTCTCACCCCCTGAATCTTTGCCTGGAGCGCCTAGTGAGGGTGACAGCTAAGTAATTTGGGTTTTCCCTTCAACATTCCAGAGATTGTTTATGAGTTGTTTTCTGCCCAACCATGAGCTTGGTAGACAGAAAGGAAATAACCCAATGCACAGAGTCTAAAAACTAGTAAACCAGCTCCTTTGTTCCTCCAGGCCTTGAAAAACCTGTCAATATAGATTTTAAAAAATTATAATACAATAAAATGCATTGTTTTTCATTTTTAAAAATATGTTATTATTGATTTCAGAGAGGAAAGAAGAGGGAGGGAGAGATAGAAACATCAATGATGCGAGAATCATTGATTGGCTGCCTCCAGTACGCGCTACACTGGGGATCGAGCCTGAAACCAGGACATGTGTCCCAACTGGAAATGGAACCATGACCTCCTGGTTCATAGGTTGATGCTCAATCACTGAGCCATGCTGGCCAGGCGTAGACACAGATTAATTTTTTATGAAACTGAAAAAGGCAGATTAACAACAATTCTGAAACCAGAATAAAGCAGAGGTAAAAATAGAATTGGAATGGGAAGTTGCTCCCTTTAAGTGTCACTCAACTAGGCTGTAGGGCTTTTTGGGGCATGTAACCAAATGCTATAGCGATATTTTCAAAGTGTGGCCAGTTTCTATAGAGAAACATGGTGTGGTTTAGGTGGGACACAATCATTTTTTTAAAAAAATTTTTAATGGTTTTATATTATTTTAATATGTACTAGAAAAACTAATAAAAGCCTATCTTATAAAACCTATAATTTCATAGATATTGCTAATAAGGCTACAGTAGGTAGTACCATGGCATTCCACCTTTGATAGACCACATAAAGTTACAAGCCGATTGCTTAAGTAGTGTGTTGATATAGCAGAACTTGTAGTATGGCATGCAAATCACTGAAGTTTCAGAGACAACATGCTAAAGTATACATTAGTATGTAGAACCTGAAAATGACCTCATAACTCTGGAAAGAGAGTGAGCTATTTTTCTGGCAGAAGGAATAGGTGCCAGCAATCCTCAACAGCCATACAAATCTGAACAGTAAACAAGGCAAGAGAAGCTCCGTGTTTATTAACAGCATATATTTTTTCCTAAAAATGGCTAGGTTTGCCCTTCATCTTAAAATATATGATGAAGATACTTAGACAGTCCTTCCCAAAACCAGTATTTTGATTATCTAAATCCAAAGTCCCCACCCACTCACTTCCCACCATCCTTTGTGGATTTCTGGAAGATAGGGCCCAGAGCACACCAGCACCCAGAACTCTGTTGGTTCCTGGTGGAACTTTAGCCTCAATCCCATACTGTTCTCATGGTCTAGTGACCTGGAATATATTCCATGGGACACTTAGGTCCTAAAGTCAGACCACTTCTCCTTCCAAAGACTTTATTCCTTAGAGAAGTAGCCTCATTATAAAGATTTTATTTTTGTTAATCCTCACCCAAGGATATTTTCCCATTGATTTTTAGAGAGCATGGAAGGGAGAGAGGGAGACAAAGAGAGAGAAACATCGATGTGAGAGAGACACATCAGTTGGTTGCCTCCTGCATGCACCCCAACCCGGGCTGGGGATTGAGCCTGCAACCAAGGTACAACATGTTGACCAGAATCAAACTCAGTGGATGGGCCAACACTCTATCCACTGAGCCAAACCAGCTAGGGCTCACTATAAATTTTTGATGATTTAAATTTAGCCCTCCTATCACTCAGACAGCATCCCCTTGATTTGGGTAAACAGAAAGTAAGCATGGTCCCAAACTCCATTTTAAAAAATTAAATATGGGGCCTTTATGTGGCTCTCACCATGGTCTGAGACCCATGCTTGAGGCACTCTGGGGCTCCCAGATGTGCCCCCAGAGAGTTCCCAGAACAGGTACCTAGTCATTTGCTATTCTCTTCTAAATACTTTTAAATTTTGATTGATCTCTCTCTCTCTTTGTATCTCTATTCTGCTTTCAGCTAACTTCAGTCAACCTGAAATAATGCTAATTTCTAATAGAACAGAAAATTCCTACATAAATGTGACCTGCTCATCTGTACAAGGTTACCCAGAACCTACGAAGATGTATTTTCAGCTAAAAACCATGAATTCAACATCTGAGCATGATGCTGTCATGGAAATAATTCAAGATAATATCACAGGACTGTACAATGTTTCTATCAGCTCGTCTTTACTGGTGTTTCCAGAAACAAATGTGAGCATCTTCTGTGTCCTGCAACCTGAGCCAACACAGACAGAGCTTTTCTCCCAACCTTACAATATAGGTAAGGCTTTTCCCCAAGACTATGTCTTTTACCAGGTCTTATACACAAATGCTATGACAGATCATCCAATGTCCCAGGAAACCTCCAACTGAGCCATTTTATATTGACAGAGGTGCTGCAGGGTCCAGGACACTATGAACCTACAGCCAACATTATGAACCTATTCTGCACTTGAGGAAGCATGTTCTTAAGCCCTGAAACTAACCCAGTCTTTTGGGCTACCTTTGGATAGACAATTCTGAAGTTTAGGTCAGAAAATGAAAGATTCCTCCAAGCTAGAATTCTTCCATTCATTAAAATACACACAAACCCACGCCCACACCTCTCACCCCCAAAACACACACCAGGCATACATACATATAGCACTTGTTGTGAATATAGAACCATTCTAGAAATTCTTGGTTGCAAGGATAAAAACTAAAAGGTATAAGATATGCTCTCTGTCCTCAAAGACCTTCCAATAGAATTAGAACTTCATGATGTATACACACGAAAATCTGTATTTTAAAAAGATTGGATTGGAATCTAAATTATATTCCATAGAAATAAGTTGTAAAATTAAAAACTAAAGTGACTATAATTAGTCTTATAGGCAATCAGATATAGGCAAGTTCTTGGGGGTCAGGGGAAGTCTTTTTAAAGGAGGTAGGCTCTTGTAACACAACAAAAGAAAGAATTGGTGGTGAGGTGATGACAGGTGAGGACCACAGTGGACTAGCAATGTGGGCACAAAAGGTAATGTACATATATGTCAAGGAAAGACTCAGAAGCAGAAATTCTTGTGGCATGTTGATAGTGCAGTATGGAGACCAGTCCAGCTGGAGGAAAGCATGGAGACTAAGCAGTGTCCACTAATGGGAGCCTGCCATTTTAAAGTCATGACTTTGCCCTTGAGGGAATGCATCCATATTTGAAACCCCACTTTTGAGGAGCAGTGACTGCAAGATTCTTTCCTGGAATAGAGGCACCCTTCTCCCACACTGTCTCCCTCACTGCTGGTTCCGATGCTGACCCCTCCCCCACCTGTCTCCCTTCTGCTTGCCTTGGCCCCTTCTCCAGCTCTGCCCCCATGCTTTGTCTTTCCCTAAGTCATCCTTCCAACTCCTAGCTCCACCCTCTGGCTTTGCTGCCTTCTTTATCCTGATGTCTTCCTGTTCAAACATATCTTGGCCTATGGACATATTTTTATGTACAGCCCCTGGGGCCAGTTCCTAAAAGCCAACTTTGCCAATGGGCCAATTCTCTCTCCTGGTATTGATTTCCTCCACTCAAGTACTTCCCCCTCTAAGAATCCAGTAAATGGTGAGGCCACCCAGCCTGTCCTGGTTGCTTCTACTGTAGCCTGATAGAGGCCTCTCCAAGCCACCCCTGAAGTTCAGTACCTTCTTGGAGCCCCTAACATCACCACACATGACATGCTCTGGGGCCCTCTGCCATGGCTCCCACAGTCAACAAATAAATAGGGCCTTGCCACCAAGATAGCCTCATCATGACTCACCTTTCTCTGCTTCTCAACTACTGTTGAAACCTTCCCAGCTACCACCATCTTCAGAAACTTTCAGCTCCAGTTGCCTCAAGAAGCTGGGGCTGGCCTCTCTGCGACCCTATTCTATGGCTTGATCAGAGATAGGTTAGACTCTGAGTCAAGGAATCTTTTGGGGTGTCAAAAGGTAGCAGTCTCCAGGTTAACAAGTATTAACCTTCCCATCCCCACTTTACTGGGAATACCAAATAGGCTGAAGTGAGATGAACTGGGACAGACTCAGAAAGTATTGAATAAGACTTGCAATAACTCCTCTTCTTAATGCCCCAGGATCAGGGCATGGGTCCACAAATTGCAGCTAAGCTAACAGGAGGTCCTGCTTTCCTGTAATTTAGGATTAACTACTGGAAGTGTTCTCATAAATGTTTATGAAATGGGCCCCTCAGTTCTCAGTTTTTCCCCCAAAGCCTCTTTTTCAACTCCCTGGAAACTTATGAATCTCCACACAAGGAAATAAGTCTTGGCCTCCCAGGAGCTGAATCTGACCCTGATTCCTCAGGGCATGAAAAGACAGCAAAGTTTTTCTAGTGGGTGAGACATGCTGACAGCCCTGTTTAGGGAAATCTGCTGTGACCTCAGTGTAAAAGGCAAACAAACAAAAACAAAACTGGAGGTAGAACGCCTGTGAGGAGGTCATTGTATTTGTCCAGGTGAGAGGTGTCTGAAGCCTGATCTAGAGATGATAGTGGATGGAAGAATTATTATGAAGGAAACTTCAGGACCTGGGCCTATCTACACAGGGAGCTGAGGATGCAGGCATCACACAGAGGACTGTACATTCAGAGCCTTGGCACAGGTACCTTACCCAGATTCCAAGGGCAAGGTCAACCTTCTTCTAGATCACAGTCATTGTCATCCTAGCCTCTGGGAAGGTAAGGGAGCTCAGTCCAGGTATTTGGTCAGAGGCACTGGCTTGGTTATTAATTAACCGCTGAAGACCCTGGACTGGGACTTTCTAACACCTCATATTGTGTATTTCTGGCTTCTCTGGCAGTAGAGCCCTGGGGAAAAGCTGGCATATAAATAAGAGAACAGTGGCCATTATAAACCTTTTATAACCAATCTTCCTGGCTAATTAAAAATTTGTGGTCATTTTTAGATGCAAAGCCACCTCAGCCACCCCTGCCTGTCCCAGACAATGTCCTCCTGACTGCTCTACCTGTACTGCTGCTCGTTGTGTGTGCGATGGTAGTGTTCTTTATAACACTCAAGAAAAGGAAGAAGAAACCTGGCCCCTCTCATGAATGTGGTGAGTCAGTGCTTGTCCTCTCTGCAGAGTGCCACTTTGCAGGGACTTCCCCATCTGTTGCCTCCTGCAGCTCCTTGGTTGGGGCCAGACTGGCAAAAAGTCAACAAGAGGTTGGAAGACAAGGTTTCCCCTCATGATCTTGAATCCCTGTAGATGAGACTCAGCAACTGATAACATTGCTCTGGATTTCTAGGAAAGGCAACATTTCTAACCTAAGACTTCACAAATATAAAAGATTATTCCTTGCTTTACCTACCTCCCTTCATAAGGTTACTTTCAGAATTCAATGAAGGAAAATGGTGAAAGCACTTATAGACCTGGTGATGTTCAAGCAGGGATGTTTGGTGGGGGAAGAGGAACATTAGATAACCATCAGATTTGCCTTCTCATCTCTAAAATAGGTCTCCTGAGCAGTTAGATGAATTGTTCCTCACTAACTTTAAAAAAGAATATGAACTTTTATTGATTACCAAGCATTACATATGCATTACTAAATATACTGGGGGGGTGGGGGAGATAATCACCTATAGTTCCAGTAGTAAGAAAAAAATTATTATGCTGATAGCATTTAGTCTATATTTTCCAGATACTTTTTATGTATAAATCTGTTCTTTTCCATAAGTGGGATACTATTATAAGGACTATTTTGTTTTACAAGTAGGATAATCTCACATTTTCTAACTTTTTTGTACTAAATGTACAAAAAATATTCAATGTCATTAAACATCATTCTACAGCATCACATTAAATAGCTTCAAGATATTCCATTATGTGGATATACCTTCATCTATTTAACCAACTCTATATCATTGGACACTTGGATCTTTTGCTATTGTAAATAGCACTGCATTCAACAGCCTCCCACATATGTTGTAAAAGTGGCCTGTGTTTGTTTAGTGGGGAAAATGGTTCCTGTCTTTAGAATAATCCCTATATATGGTTTGGGCTGGTTTGGATAAAGTTGTAAAATAAGGTTGGACTTCATCTCAGTAATTGCCTCTAGTAGAAGTTTGGTTGGTGTTAATAATTCAGGTAACCTTCTTACTCACTTATGGTAAAAAGAATAATGCTTCTGGTCAGCATCTTATTTAAAACTTCATTATATTGATTTTAAGATCCATGTAGAAAATAGATGGATGACATTAGCAGTTATTTATTTCATCCCTGCTTTAAAACAGGAAATTTGGGGGTGATTAGCCAATTTCAACAAATTGACACAAAGCATATGGCAGAGCAATTCAAGCTGCTAAAGTAGGGAAAATTCAGTACAGAGGATCAGATGTATGGATTTACCATGCTTGTCCAGGCTTTGACTTTTCAAGGTCAGGGTTTTGAGCTTCTCTTTTTTTCAATCTCATTGCCTTTAGAATTGGCTAAATGTGCAGAAGCAACCTTCAGTTAGGGAAGAAGCTGTCTCCAAAATTTGCTTTCACATTGGAATAATTAGTTTACAAATGAAATAAAGAAGAAGGGATAGAGAAAAGGAAAGTAAGAATGTTTCTTCCTCCAAGAAGCAATCAGAAAAATTCAGGAGACTAGAGAAGGGAATTAAAGAGGAGGATGTGTGTATACACATGAAAGAAATTGGAGTTTTAAGAAGCTATATGTGTGCATATAAGATGGTCAAATTGAGCTATGCATGGTAAAAGGCAGAAGACAAGAGGGCACAGCACATATATGAACCCCTCCCCCCACAAGAATGTGATAAAAAGTACTGATAGGAAAACATTGTTTGGTCAGTCACTTATGCCAGTGAATCTGATAAAAGAGAAGAGCCTTGCTATCACTGGAGGACGGGAGATGTACTGAATAACTATGACGTGTAGATATGAAATGTTTGTAAATTTGGGTTCCATAACTTCAGCAATGTCTACATTTGCTTTGTGAATTCCTCTGGCATTAGCTATGTGATAAAAAGAATAATGCCCACAGTAAGGTGTCTACCCAGAATCTATAATGTTTTCTTCTACAGCAAAGAGGACTTTCATATGTGATTAGGACACTGACCTTAAGATAATGAAATTATCCTGGATTATCCAGGTGGACCCAGTCTAATCACATGAGTCAGAGAACTTTTCCCAGTTTGGTTAGAAAGATAAGAATGCAAGGAGAAGAGAACCAAAACTTAAGACAGACTCAACCCACCATTTCTGGCTTTGAAGATGGAGGAAGGGGCCATGAGCCAAGAAATGTAGGCAGCCTTTAGAAGCTGAGAATGGCCTTCACCTGAGAGCCAGCAAGGGAATGGAAATTTCAGTCCTACATCCACAAGGAACTAAATTCTGCCAATAGACAAACATGAAAGCAGTTGTGATCCCTTCAGAGAGGCACAAGTTTACTGATAATCTGTAGGAATTTCTCCAAAAATGGAGCTTCCTCCTATTCCAAAACTAATCCTCTCTTCAGAGGAGAACAATCCTTAAACTAACTTGGCATCAAAAGTCCTTTCCAGTGTTTGTTCATAATTATGTTGGGGTTTTCCCCTAAACCATACATATTTACCCTGTTTAACCTGTTAAATTTTTAAAAAGGGGAAATGGCATGGTTATTTAGCTGGTTTCCAATCTCTCTTCTCTTTTTATTTTGTATTTTTATCAAATAAGACAGATAAGGCATGAGAAAATGTCATCTTGAATTACTGTCTTTTCCCAATCAAAAGCTACCTGTCAGCTTACCCACTCAGGAAAAAGACTAAAAAAACTCCTCCTGAAATTTTGCTTCCTTGTTTGGTTTTGTGTGACTGACATCTGTATATATTAGTGCCCTAGCAACCAACAGTTGTGTTTTTTTTTTTTCAACTTGCCTCCTTCCACCAAACCTGAGTCTTGGCTTTTCCAGGAATGATCTCTTAAAGGGCAAGTGTTTTCTCCAAAATAAAACATTTCAACCACCATTTAAGCAGAAACCTTCACAGGGCTTAAAAATTGAAAGTTAGTGATATCATCACATCTGCCCTTCAAAATGCTAAATTTATAATCAAACCTAAAAGGTTAGAAATCTATCTTTATTATCTGCTTTCACTTTAAAATATAAGTGTGTGTGTGTGTGTGTGTGTGTGTGTGTGTGTGTGTTTAATGGTGATGATTTTTGTCATGGACATAAAAGGATAACTTAATTATTCTGGATTGGTCTACAGACATTTGAAATATTTCATTCAGCTATAAGCGCCATTATTTTCAAGAGGAACTTTGACAAATATAGAATCTAAACAGATTTATTTTGTTTGGAAACTAAGTCAAATAACACATAGCTCTGATGGTAGGGGGAGCCCTGATATCAAAACTAGAAAAAAATTACAAGAAAATAAAACTACACATATCTCTTATGAACATAAATGTCAAAATACTTAACAAAATTAACAACTAAAATCTAACAATATATTAAAAGTATGATACATCATGGTCAAATGGGATTTATTCCAGGAACATAAGGAAGGTTTAACATACAAAAACCAAACACTAAAATTCACCATATCGACAACTGGAAAGAAAAACCATGTGATTATGTCATTGGATACAGATAAAACATTTGGCCAAATTAATATCTATTTATGATTTTTAAAAAGCAAGAAAAAACCCTTATAAAAGTAGGAATAAGAAGGAACTTCCTCAACCTGAAAAGGACATCTACCAAAACCCTTCAGTTAACATCATATTTAATGACAAAAGACTGATTGATTTGCCGCTAAGATCAAGAATAAAGCAAAATGTTCACTCTCACTATTTTTGCTCAACATTGTACTGGAGGTCCTAGCCAGTGCAACAAGTCTAGAAAAAGAAACAAAGGCATATATATTTAAAAAAGAAGAAGCAAAACTCTCTCTTTTGTTGCAGATAACATGCTCATATTTATAGAAAAGCCTAAGGAATCCATTAAAAACTATTAGAACTAATTGAGTGTAGCAAAGTCACAGGATATATGGTCAACACACAAAATCAATTGTATTTCTATATACTGACAACAAACAATTGGACACTGGACAAAATTTAAACACCATTTACAGTGACATCAAATAATATTAAAGGCTTGGGAATTAAATTTTAAGAACAAATTCAAGACCTGTATACTAAAAACTAAAAAATATTATAACCCACAAAAATTTAAATGACCTAAGTAAATGGAGAAATATGCCATGTTTATGGATCAAAAGACTAGATTTTAAGATACCAATTCTCCCCAAATTGATTTATGGTTTTAATGCAATACCAATCAAAATCCTTGCAGGCTGTTTGGTGGAAACTCAAAACCTGCTTCTAAAAGTCATGTGGAAATGCAAAAGACCTACAATTGCCAAAAGATTTCTGAAAAATAAGGAAACATAGGACTTATACTACCTAATTTTAAGGTTTACTATACAGTTATAGTAATCAAGGCAGCATGATACTGGTGAAAGCACAGACACATCAGTCAATGGACCAAAATGGAAAGTCCAAAAATAAATTCACATGGTCAACTTATTTGACAAATGTGTGAAAATGATTTCATACAGAAAGGATAGTTTTTCAACAGATGGTGTTGGGCAATTAGATATCCACATGGAAAAATATGAACCTAGGCACACACAAAATTAACTTGAAGTGAACTACATATCTAAATATAAGAGCTAAAATTAAAAGACTTTTGAAAGAAAACATAGGAAAAAATCTTTGTGACCTTACCTTACCCAAATCTTAGACACAATAAACACAAATTGATAAACTGAAATTCATCAAGATTAAAAACTTTTATCCTTTGACTTTGTTAAAAAAAAAAAAATGAAAAGTCAAGCCACAGGCTGGGAGAAAATATTGCAAAAATGTATATTTGATAAAGGGCTTATATCCAGAATATATAATTATAGATTACTACTGGGTAATAAGAAAAAAATTCACTTAACAAAAGGCAGGGAGCAAAAGACTTGAACAGATACTTAACAGAAGAAGGTATATAAATGGCCAATAAACATAGTCACACAGTCATAACACCATTAATCATTAGGCATATACACATTAAAGGCATAACAAGATACCATTATACACCCACTAACATGACAAAGATTAAAAAGACTAATAAATACCAAGTTTTGAAGAGGATGTGAAACAACTGAAATCCTGATGCACTGCTATACAGCCCTGCAATTCTAGATACTTACCCATCTATATAATAAAAGCTTAAGCAACCATTACGGCAGGACGACCTGAGCAACCAGTCGCTATGATGTGCACTGACCACCAGGGGCAGATGCTCAATGCAGGAGCTGCCCCTTGGTGGTCAGTGAGCTCCCACAGGGTAAGTGGCAGCTCAGCCAGAAGCCCGGCTCATGGCTGGTGAGTGCAGCAGCGGTGGCGGGAGCCTCTCCTGCTTTCACGGCAGGGCTAAAGAGCAGTGATCCAAGCATAAGGAGTGAGGGATCCCGGATTGCAATAGGGATGTCTTACTGCTGGCTTAGGCCCGATACCCGGCAGTCAGACATCCCATGAGGGGTCCGGGACCGTGAGAGGGTGCAGGTTGGGCTGAGGGGAACACCCCCCAAGTGCACAAATTTCATGCAGTCAGACATCTCACGAGGGGTCTGGGACCGTGAGAGGGTGCAGGCCGGGCTGAGGGGAACACCCCCACCAAGTGCTGTCAGACATCCCACGAGGGGTCTGGGACCATGAGAGGATGCAGGCCGGGCTGAGGGAACACGCCCCCCCCCAAAGTGCACAAATTTCATGCACCAGGCCTCTACTGAGAAATAAAAACCATGTCTGCACAAATGTTTACAGCAGCCTATGGTACTGAAAACCTGGCATCCCAAATTGGTGAATGAATAAACTAATAGTGGTATAGTACTGGCAACATGCCACAACTCAGATGAATTTCAAAAGCATTATGTATGCTAAGTGAAAGACTCCAGGCACTAAAACACTACACGTTATCTGATCCTACTTACATGAAATTGACACTCTTGTGACATTAAACAGATCAGTGGTTACCAGGGAACAAGGTGGGAGAAAAGGGCAGCTTTGGGGGCTTATATAAATGTTCTATATCTTGGTTATGGTGGTAATTACATGACTGCATACATTTGTTAAACTCACCAAAATCTATATGAAAATTGATTGAATTTTATTGTATATTAATTATCCTATATAATAAAAGGCTAATATGCAAATCCACCGAACAGTGGAAAGACTGGTCACTATGATAAGCACTGACCACCAGGGGGCAGATGCTCGATTTGCTCAGCCAGAAGCCAGGCTCACAGCTGGCGAGCACAGCAGCAGTGGCGGGAGCCTCTCCCACCTCCACTGCAGGTGGGAGTGAGGGGTAAGGAGCGAGGGGTCCCAGACTGCGAGAGCCCCGGACTGCAAGAGGGATATCTGACTGCTGGCTTAGGCCCGATAGGGGTCCCATGCGAGAGCCCCGGACTGCAAGAGGGATATCTGACTGCTGGCTTAGGCTCGATCCCCCAAGGGATCCAGGACTGTGAGAGGGTGCAGGCCAGGCTGAGGGACACCCCCTCCAGTGCACGTGCACCAGGCCTCTAGTATCTCAATAAAGCTGATTATTTTTCAACACACACATGCCCATTCACACACACAGACACACCCACACATACCCGCACCTGTGTGCGCATGAACTGCCAATGATAGAAAATATTCAAAACCATCAGGGGAGCTGTTGAGAGAATTCCCGTGATCCCTAAATTCCTCAGTGGACACCCAGGTTAACAACCCCTGCTGTAAGGCTCTAAGTGGGACGATAGCACTGTCACAGCAGTCAACCTAGAGGACTTTACACTCCAAGTTGCATCAGTAGTAAGTCCATTCCAGTAGCAACTCAGGCTTTGGGAGATCTAGCCAGCTGGAGATTTTTCACGTGGGTCCATCCATGCGGTATTGTGTAGTTGGTAGTGTCCACTGGCTAACCCACTTCAGCATTAACATCTTCAAGATTTCCTTTTCCTCCTAAGTCTTATTTTCAGAAAAGGATTGGACATTCTTGTCTGATCACTAAATGATTGCTAAAACTAAATGTGTTCCCCCTCCCACTAGTATTTTTATTTTAGCAAAGACTAGATTTGTAAGTGAAAATCCTATTTCCAGCATTAGAACTTAAGGCACAGTGAGCAAGTAAAGGCATTTACTTTTTGGATGCAAGGAGCTCCTTCTCAGTCCCCGTGAAATTGCATCAAGTAACCGTCTATTTCACATGTAAGGCTACAAGGATTTTTCTCCGAGTAGGACTTTGGAGCCTCTTCAAACTTTCCCTTTTTTAGGATGAATGGGCAATACATTTTCTGAGATTGTTTTGCTCTCTTTCAGAAGTCATCAGAGTGGAAGGGGAAGAGAGTGAACAGGCCAAGGAAAGGTGAGTCCAGACCCTATAACATTGTTGAAAGAGGTCTGATTCCCAGAGGGTCTATAACTGAATAGACTTACATCTGAGGCCTGCTGAGACTCCAACAAACATGAACTAATGGAGAGGGAAAGGAAAGCGAAACTAATAGGACCAGGAGGAAAATGTCCTAGTTGTAAATGGATGGCAGGGAGTCCAATGCACAATGCTCAGTCATGGCCAAGTAAACAATCAATACCAAAAGGGCCTGACGCGGGGAGCATGGGCTGCATCTTATTCACCACAGTAACCCCAGTACCTAGCACAGTGCCTGACTAGTGGCTTTCCTACATGTGTGGAATGAATACATGAATAAACGAGGAATGATAATACGTTCCATTTAGCTTCTGTGTCTTTGAATCTGCTGTGCCTTCTGCTTGGCATATTCTTCCGCCACTTCTTCATCTCATTCTTCAGATCTTGATTCAAGCAGCACTCTCTTTAAAACCCATCCCAAACTAGATTATGTCAGCCCATTATAGTGTCATGTGGATACCTGTCCTTTTTCTTTATAAAGAAACAATATTTACATATTATTAAACTCTATAAATCTAGACTCTATAGAGAGCAGGGATCATATTAGTTAAACTAATCATTGTGCTGCTAGCAACCAGAACAGTGCCTGGCATATAGTAGGTGCTCAATACATATTTGTTGAAAGATTGAATGAATACATGAAGGGATGCATGGAGATTCCTGGTGATCAGTCCTTTCACCACATGGTATAATTAGATTGTCCATACCTCCGTCCCTCCTGAGGAACTGAGCTTGTCAAAAATATCAAGGCTCTGGCGGCATGGCTGTGGGCTCAAAGCAGCCCTCAGTGAAGAGCCTGGTCACAGAGACACAGCTAGGACCCAAGGGCACCTGGGACCCAGAGTGCCCAGCATTTATATGGATATTGCAGCCACTGTGAGTCTAGGGGTCCTGGATGGTGAGTCAGGGTCCTGAGATCTTGCCTGCCCTGTCAGACTTAGTTCAGAAATAGTCCAGAAAAGCCTACAGAGTGAAGGTGGCAGGGACTCAGCCTAGGGCAGGGACAGGCCCAGACAAAAATAAAGGGTAGCTATTGAAAAAAGTGTGGGTGACACTTCACCTCTCTCTTCAATAGTTTGTTCTTCCTCATTGTTATTGCAATGTCCCCTATATTTGGCCCTGTCATTGAAATCTAGAAAAGGAAGTGGCTCCACTGTGAAATCTGACTTAATTCTTTTTTCTATTTCTCCAGAGTAGAAAACCGTGTACCTGAAAGATCTAATGAAGCCCAGTGTATTGTCAACATTTCAAAGACAGACTCAGGTGACAAAAGTGCTACACATTTTTAATTAAAGAGTAATGTCCATTTGACTATTTTTTATACCATGTGGGTGGTTCCTCTTTCTTTTTTCCCTTTTTAAATTAAGTTTATTGGAATGACATTGATTATTAAATTATGTAGATTTCAAGTGTACAAATTCTATGATACATACGCTTTCCTTTTCAAGTTTTTGGCTGACTTTTTTTTGTCTCTCTAAACCTTCTCAGAAGGTGAGAAAATTTTACCATAAATAATAGTGGAGGCTCTAGGACTCCCTCTATACACAATAGCCTCCTTATAATGCCAGCTCGGCTCCCTATGCCAGGAGCAGATTTTATCTGCTTCTTTTCAGAACACACTTGGATTGGATTGGATTGGATTGGATCCTAATGTTTAGGACTAATGCCTTCTGTGTCAGACGTGGCCTCTTTTCTTAATTTTACAAACTGTGCTTTCTGTAGAGCTCCCACTACCTGGAATAGTGACTTTTATCTACTTTGAATTCTAAGGTAATGCCACAACCTATCTTGTATACCTATGACTGAACACCTACCTCTTCAGTGTGAGAGGGAGCTATATATTTTATGGCTTTATAGTGTTAATATTAACATTTTGAAATATAAAAAATGTACTCTACTAATGTAGCTATGTGCTTTGAGAAATGTCCACCCTCTGCCAAGGAGTTGTTGTTCTTCTGTCAGGGTCAGTAAGGAAAGCAGACAAACTCAAAATTTGGGAGACTAAGAGAGACGGAGATGGCAGCACTCTGGATCCTGGAGCCATTTCTATATGGGCTGTTGCTAACACTAAGGAAGATCCATGTGACCAGCACGCGATTGATAAGCCTTAGGAGAGAGCGCTGGATAAAGCAGGACAGTGCCGTGCCTCGTGAACCCTACTTCTCTTCTTGAAAAAACTGACTGAGATCGTGGCCTGGGCAACTGTGCAAGAACCAACAGAGAGATCACAATACTCAAAAAAAAAAAGAGAGAGAGGGAAAAGAGAAAGATCTTGACCAACAGAGATGCACATGAATGTTCAGTCTGTCCCGTCCTTCGACAAGCCTTGGGGACAAGCCACAGATGGACAGTTTGTCCAAATGGACTTAAAACAGACAGTAGTTTCCTGGGTGGTCAGTGAGGGGTTTCGATGATACCAGGTGGTTGTGATGTTTTATCCGGCTGAAAGCAGAGCTTGGGGTAGAGAGCTATCATCTTGATCGTGGGATAAATGGAAGGAGACTTCGAACTTTTCCAACTAATGGCTGAGAGACAAAGAGCTGGAATAAAATTAGTTTGACCAGCATGCAAATCATCCAGAAGTTGACTTAGCCCACAGATGCCCTAAGAACATATTGGCCAGCCCAGAGCAGTGCTAGTGAACTTGTGTCTGAGGACTATGAGCATCATTTTCAACAATAAGAAAACTGGGTGCCAAGAGACAAAAATACTAACCCAGTAAAAATAAGTTAAGAGACCCTGGCTCTAAAGCAACATCACTAAGAGATGGGGCAGCTTCGGTTCGAACCTAAAGAGGACTTTGGGGGACTCACACTATAGAAATAGTTCTGTAGAGCCGGCCTAGAGGGTTATAGACAGCCGTGCTAGCCATGCTTGTCCTTGTGAAATTGCCATTTGTGTGCTCTATCCTGCTCCTGCCTTCTTTAGACTCTAAGCATCTTGCTTAGAGTTTTGTACAGAGAAGTTTTCAATAAATTTTCATTAAGTCGATGTAAAAATTTATGTTTGGCTTCTATTTCCGGAGTACTACTCAGCGCTTGTAGTCTGATGTTCCTCCCTCTGTCTTCCTAATATACTTCCTCTTGACGTCTCTGTGGTAGCCCCATTCTCCAGTCACCCAAGCTAGAAGCCTCTGACTCATCCCAAACCTTCTCCTCTTCCCTTTCCCCTAACCATTGTATGAGAAAGAGGAGCTAATATAATTCTATATGTTAATCTCAGTAATAACACATAAAAGATTAGTTAAGACAGGTTGTTTCTGAAGACAACTGGGAAATTTAGAGTGAAGGAAGGGATACTTGCTTTTCAGTTTATAAAATTTTATACTGTGTAATTTTAAAATTATGTGCTTGTATAGTCACTAAGCAAAGGCTAATGAAAAAGTATTTCTAAAAATACATTACTATAAAATAAATTCATATAACTGTACTTTATGTTTGAAAGTTGCTAAGAGAGTAGATCTCAAAAATTCTCATCAGAAGAAAAAATAATTTGTAACCATGTATGGTGATAGATGTTAATTAAACTTATTGTGATAACCATTTCACAGTATATAAATAAATCAAGTCATTATGTTGTAATCCTAAAACTAATACATTATATGTCAATTATATCTCAATTAAAAATAAATAAATAAATGTAGGGAAATTTGGGGGGAAACTGTCTAGGCTCTGTGAGAGCAGGGATGTGATCTAACCTCTTCACCAACGAATCCCAGGAAACTAAGACAGAACCTCAAAACTATTTGTTTAGCTATTGAATGAAACATTAATACTTATTCATTCAATATTAATATCTGGTTTTAAAAAATCCCTCCTTTGTATATTAAATTATCTAGACCTCTGTGTTCCAAGTCTTGGGAAAAGAAAGCCAAGTAAGGTTAAAAGAGGTTCACCTTGTAACAGGGACTCCTCTAAACCTTTAAATGTATTATCCCACTTAATCCTCATAATGACCCTGTGATATCAGTATTGGGATATGATGCCTGTTTTGCTGATAAGGAAACTTAGGCACAGAGTAGTCAAAGCAATTTATCCCAGGTCTCCAACTTAGTAAGTGGCAGAGCTGGGGAAACTTTTTAAAAGCATTATCCCCACCCCTCATTCCTTTCTTTCCCAGCCCCATGTTTTCTGGCCATAGAAGAGACAGCAGGTGAGTGCTTACACCACATCTTTTGTTACACTAGCTCAGTCACCCAAGATAGTGCCTGCAGAGGACCCGCCACTGATTTTTCCAGAAGTCATTCATCATCTCATAAGGCAAATGATGTGGCCAGTGAAAATGAGTTTTTGGTCAGGGGGGAAGTGAACTATAATTGTTGCCTCCCCCTCCACCCCTGCCACTTACTATCCTTTTGCAATTCACCCTCCTCCCTCCACCATTCTGAAGCCAGTTTCATCCACTCAGCGCCTTCACGTGTTAACCCAAGCTAGAAAGCACAGTCACCTCTGACTACTGCCCTCCGACCTTTCCCTCAACACCCACTGCCACCTCCACTGTATTGCCACATTTGGTCATAACCAGGCCAGGCAAAGTCCCTCCAGCTTCAGCATCCACTCCTTTTCTCAGCCAGGCTCTTATTTCCAAGAACTGACAATCAAAACCAAAATGACCCCAGTCTACTCTCTCTCTTACCCTGCATTTTGTCCAAAACATCAAAAGACACAAGGCAGCGGGAGGGAGAAGTAAGAGATCAACCAAAGGACTTGTATGCATGCATATAAGCATAACCAATAGACACAGACACTAGGGGGGTGAGGGCATGTTCTGGGAGGGGGGAGTGGACAGGGAGAGGTCAATGGGGGGAAAAGGAGACATATGTAATACTATATGTAATACTTTAAACAATAATAAATAAATAAATAAATTTTTAAAAAAGGAACAAGGAGGTAAATAGAGAAAAGAAGATCTCTCTCACATTCTTTTTTTTTCCCTAACCACACAGAGGCGAGTTTAATCTCCAGCTTCTTATGTATCCTTCCATAGATACACTATGTATATACATATATACATATATATAGTGTGTATGAGTCTATGTGTATATATAGTGCATATATACATATATACACACACATATATGTGTATATTTTTATTTTATTTATGTGTTCCATATGTTTTATATATTTCATTCAGGCTTGGTTTTATTCTACACCTAAGCAACATAAACATAAGGCTCTTGTTAAGATGATTACAAACATACTTCTTTATTGTATCAGTTTTCAGTCTCATCCATATACCAGCATTCTTGTGGAACTTATAATAAAAGTGAGGTTCCATTGGCTTTCATCATCGCCACCTGTGTACTCCAGGAGGAAAAATACAAACATATACAAAGTCTTGCACTGTCCTTAGACACAAATTTTTGAACGTGCTCCAATCATAACAAGTTATACCCTAGGTCTAGTGAATAAGTCATTCTAAACTGGATCTCCTATTACCTGCATCTCATATATTTGTCTTTCTTGACTTACTTCCTCACTTCAGTTGTACATATCCACCAGTAGCTTTTTGAGAAAGGATATATGAGAAGTAAATTTAATGAGATTTTTGTGTATCTGAAAATATCTTTATCCTACTCTCCTACTTAATTGATCATTTGTCTTGATATAGAATTTGGAGTTAGAAATTCTTTTCATTGTCTCCAGCTTCCAGTCTTGCTCTATAAGTATCTACAGATATTCTGGCTCCTTATCTTTTTATATGGAAGCTTTTAGGATCTTCTGTCTATCTCATTGTTCTTCAATTTTGTAATGAAATGCCTATATGACCACTGTGGTTAGCACTGAGGTGGTACTTTCTATCTGAAAACATACATCCTTTACTCTAGGGACATTTCTTGAATTGTTTCATTGATTTTTTCACCTCTCTATTTCTCTAATCCGCATTCTAGGATATTGAATTTCAGTGTTGGATCTCCTAGGCCCGTGGTTGGCAAACTGTGGCTCGTGAGCCACATGCAGCTCTTTGGCCCCTTGAGTGTGGCTCTTCCTAAGCCTTAGGAGTACCCTAATTAGGTTAATAACAATGTACCTACCTATATAGTTTAAGTTGAAAAAATTTGGCTCTCAAAAGAAATTTCAATCGTTGTACTGTTGATATTTGGCTCTGTTGACTAATGAGTTTGCCGACAACTGTCCTAGGCTGATGTTTCTATTTTCTTATCTTTCTGTCCCCTTCCATCCTTTTGTCTTTTGCTCTGTTTCTTAAAGATTTCCATAACTTTATCTTCCAAACTTTCTGTTGTATTTTTAAATTTCTGCTATCAAATATTCATTTCCAAGAGCTCCTTTTTGTTCTCTGAATATTTCTTTCTCTAAGGAGCCTGTCCTTAATTGTTTCAGTATCATTTCTTAACTCTCTGACTTTCTGTCCTGTTCCATCTTTTTGTCTTTTGCTCTGTTTCTTAAAGATTTCCATAACTTTATCTTCCAAACTTTCTGTTGTATTTTTAAATTTCTGCTATCAAATATTCATTTCCAAGAGCTCCTTTTTGTTCTCTGAATATTTCTTTCTCTAAGGAGCCTGTCCTTAATTGTTTCAGTATCATTTCTTAACTCTCTGAAGATATTGGTAGGTTTTTAAGTGTTATTTTTTCCTGTATTGTCTCTGTATCCTCCAAGTTTTTTCTTCCTGTTTGTTTACCTTGGTCTGTAGCAGTAGTTTTCAACCTTGGATGCACATTAGAATCACCTGGGAATCTTTTTAAAATCCTGATTTCTGGGCCTCATCCTCCAGAAATTCTGTTTCTTTGTTATGGGGTGGGGCCACAACATTAGTAACAAAGAAACAGAATTTCCGGAGGATGAGGCCCAGAAATCAGGATTTTAAAAAGATTCCCAGGTGATTCTAATGTGCAGCCAAGGTTGACAACCACTGGTCTATAGCATCTATGTTGGAGGCTCCTTGTGATGTCTGATTAACTTTGATTGTCTATTCATGAGTAAGAGTGAGAAGCTAAAAATTTGTTTGGAGGATCTGAATCTATGGATTAGCTTATTAACTTTAGCTTTATTATAAAGGAATCTGGTGAGCCTTTTTAGGAAACCATCTTTAAAAGGTCTTTTCTCTTAGGCTGGTAGTTTTGCAGTATTTTGCCTGGAAGGTAGAAGTCTGGCTGTCAGAATTTTGGGAGCCAAAGGAGAGAAAAGGTTTGTGTGTGTGTGTTCCTCCTCATCCTGGCACCAATCATACTGTTTCCTATTCGTATACACACAAGAACAATAATGTATTTTTATAAACAAGTATAACATAGAGATGAGAGTGCCCAGTACTTTTTAAGTGTTTTTATTATGAAAAGATACCTTTTTAAAATATACACAAACTTATTTCAGAAAGTATGTTTCTGGCCTGACAGTGGTGCCAGCTCAGTGCTACTCATAGCTTATGGCAGAGTGGCTTCTTCCCAAAACCTAATTGTATATCATTGTTCTGAGATTAAAAGCTGTGAACTCATGGGTTTGCTAAATGTATAGAGTGCAGAGTAAAAAATCACTAAATTGTCCTAACAATCTATTAGAAATGGGAGACATGTAGAAAGTATCCTTTTTTTTCTTTTTCTGTTTTTGTGGCAAATGAGAGCAAAGAGAAGATTCGCCAAACACCAAAGAGAGCCATGAACAGAACTTAGGTTCCCAATCTTCAGACCAAGGTGCTTTCCACCTTACTCAGACCCTCTGTTCTTCCTGTTCCCTGGAAGAGCTGGGAAGTGGGCGTCAGCACAGTGTAACACAGCCAGAGCATGGACTTTGGGTCAGATAGACCTGACACTGTTATAGTTGGCCTGTGACCTTAGGCAAATTACTTAATCTCCCTGATTCTCAGTTTCCTTATGTATAAATAGGCTTAATAAAACATACATACCTCACGAGATCAAGGACAATCTAGAAGATATGAGGATTATACAAATGAAAAAAGGAGAGGAGAGGAGAGGAGAGGAGAGGAGAGGAGCCCCAGCAAACCTGTAATTAGAGTGGGGTTAAGAGTGATGAGGGAGCATTAGTAGTGAGAGAATTGGAACAGGAAGTCATCATGGAGTAATAGGGGTGGGTGTGGATTTTCATATGACTCTCAGACCAGAAGTCCCTGCACACCCTGATGAAAGCCACAAATGCTCCTACAATCATTGCTACATCAGCATCACATGAAGAAGCCTTTCAGCATCTCAGCCCAGGGGACTTTTTCCATTTTTACTATCTGAGGCCAAAGCCATCTTTCTAAGACCTTCCTTATCTCCCCTTTGTAAGATTATTTCCAGACATTCCCCAAATCTCTACTCCTCTGTTGATATTTAGCAAGAGCTCTGTCCTTGCTAAATAGAACATAAAATTCTAAACAGTCAGGTTGAGATAAAAAGGGGGGAGGGGGGCAGGGATCCCTAGCCAAGATTTTGAAAGACATCCATTTTAGAGGGCTCTCATACAGAAGATGGTTTGTGGGGGAGAGGAGTGTGTATATCAGAGGCAGGAAAATCAGTTAGGAAACTGGCACAAGCATGACATTTCTAAGAAGCCGAACTAGGCAAAGCCTTCTGACATTTCCAGAGTGGATCCTGGTGCCTGGGCTCATTAGACCAGGGGCATGGCCGAGTAGACTCCACTACAGAAGTGAATCCAAATGACAGGGAAATGGAAACTTAAGGGAGTTGCTCTACTAGAGGTAGATCACAGGAGTTCTCTGTACTCAATCTGAATGAGAGGAAAGAAATCCTAGAATATGATGTTGGAAAGGCTAGATGATCTGCCATAGCTAGAAGACTAAAAATAGTATTATACATCAGTCTTTGATTTAGTCACCAAGGTGAAAAGATCCTTTTCTATATCACAGACCCAGCATGAGTTAGGGCAAAGGTTAATTCCAGATATGAGAGACAATAGACACAGAACGGAAAGCAGGGGCTATTTGCTTCCAGATCCCTGACTATCAAATAATTAATTTGATATGAATTTCTTAAATTTGTATTTGCAACCCAAAGCATATATGTGAAGTTTAAAATGTGCCAGGGTATGGAACTGGTAGCACAAACTACCAGTTATATGCTGTTTCCACCAGTCCACTTGCCACTTTTTAACTGTACACATCACGTATTTGCCCTCAGGCTTCAGACCTCACAACCTCTGTAAGAACAAGTGAGCTGTGTCCACTTGATGGGAAAACATCATCTATTCCATTTTTAAAAAGCTGATACAAACAATCAAATCAGTCCTCTTTTTTTAGGATTTACTAATATTTTCTCTAGTTTTAAATTTATTTATTGAATTCTTTTAGTGTGTCAGAGTTTGAGACTCTATCAATTTTTTAAAAAAGAAAAGGATTGCTTTTTAAACATTAAAAATAAATCTGTTTCATCAGAGTTTGAGACTCTATCAATTTTTTTAAAAAGAAAAGGATTGCTTTTTATTTATTTATTTATTTTTTTAATCTGTGTCCAAACCAGCCATGCAGATTATTAACATGTATGAATGTTCTCAGGGTTTAAACAGTCTTGGATGAAAAAAAAAAAGTACTGTAGCAAGACTTAGAGAAACAAGATGGCAGATCAATGAGAATTTTAAAAACTTTCATTCTCTCAAAGTAATTGCTTATATCCAGAACTTACTAGCACTGGTTTATTTGTAGCAGAAAACATCAGTGAAATATGAAGAAAATCTTACATTAGGGTATTAAGCATTGGAAACAATTTTCAAATCTTCCCAAACCTATGTAAGGAAGAGATGTTGCTGCATCATCATCTTCATCTCTATTTCTTGAGCCCACCATGTGCCAGGAACTATGTTAAACAGTTTACGTGTATTATCTTGGGAAGAAGGGAAAAGTTTGCATCATCTTTTAGAAGTTTAATAACTTTTAGGAGAACCAAAAAGAAAGCGTACTGAAGTAAGATAGTATGAGAATATAGAGAAGATAAAAGAATTATGAGAGCAGTAGACTAGTGACCTACCGTTTTTGTTGTATTGGGGCAGGATGATGCAATGTGAACCCAAATTGTCCTACACTAAGGCTCTGGTATAAGTGATCATGAGGAAAGAACTGATGGGGAAGAACTGGTAGTACTCAGAAATAATTTATCCTAAAGAAAGAGAGAACCCAGGTTTGGATGTTTGATTCAGAAATCATGGAACTATTGTTAAACGGAGTAAGTAGATTTTGAGGAAACCAGAATATCTGTCACTCAGCTTATTGTCTAATTCACATTGAACCCAAAGATGGAGCCAGTCCTAAGAAAGTAGATCCAAGAGATGGATCATGGTGAGGTCAGGCAGGCCCCTCCAGCCACCCTTGAAACAAATCTGCTCCTGGGCTCTTCAGTTATGTGAGCCAATAAGTCATTTTTCTCTCTCTCCCTCTCCTCTCCTCACATCCCTTTTTATTCCTTGAGTTGATTTTATTCCTTAAGTCAGACTTTCTGTTCTAGACAACAAAATGTTCTTAATTGATAAATTACAGCAGTGGTTCTCAACCTTCCTAATGCTGCGACCCTTTAATACAGTTCCTCATGTTGTGGTGACCCCCAATTTCATTGTTACACATTGAACATAATTAAAGCATAGTGATTAATCACAAAATCAATATGTAATTATATATGTGTTTTCCGACGGTCTTAGGCGACCCCTGTGAAAGGGTCGTTCGACCCCCAAAGGGGTCACGATCCCCAGGTTGAGAACCACTGCATTACAGAATGGAAAAGCCTTGGCCCAGCTGAGACCAAAGGCACAATCAGTATTTTCAGGCCACTCTCTTTCTCTCTTCAACTTTATTTTGGCTCAGATTTTTTGCCTGCTGATATCCTCTCCTATTATAGGCAGGTTCCTTCAATGCAGCCAGGAAAGGTGGCCACAAGCAGCTCCAGCTTATGTTGTCCAGAGTATCTTCTCTGTTGGATCTAGCAGAATGTCCTTAAGAGGATGCTGATTGGGCTTGTTTAGGTCACAAGTTTATCCCAGAAGCTATGACCATGACTAGGGATTTTGGAACTTATTCTCTCTTGCTCCCTCCCCCAAATCCTAGGGGAATGGAATCAATCCAAACTTAAATACATGGAACGGAGGAAAGGTGGTGTAATGGTTGTTGCTGGTGTCCCACCCAGGACCCCTTTACCTGGCCAATGCACCTCTTCCCCAGGTGCTGTGAATGTTGACTGATAACCCACAGCTTCCCTCTCTCTGAGATTTGCCCTTACTCATACAGGAACCTCCTCCCCTAATTCTATCTTCCTTTAAAAGTTGGTTTTATCATCGATGGACACTTAAGTTATTTCCTTGTCTTAGCAATTGTAAATAACGCTGCAGTAAACATGAGGGTGCATATATGTTTTCAAATTAGTATTTTAGTCTTCTTTGTGTAGATATTCAGAAGTTGAATTGCTGGATCATGTGATGGTTCTATGTTAATTTTTTTAGGAACCCCCATACTGTTTTCCATATTGGCTGCACCAAACTGCATTTCCACCAATAGTGCATAAGGGTTCCCTTTTCTCCACTTTCTCACTGAGACTTATTATTTCTTGTCTTTTTTGTAATAGCCTTTCTAACTATTGTGAGGTTTTTGTTTTTTTTTAAATTTCAAGAAAAACCATTTTAAATATAGCATTACATGCAATAAACATTAAATATTTATGGAGAGTATGTTTTAGGTTTGTGAAATATGCTGTTGGTATTTAAATGGAAATTGCATTGAATCTAGAGATTGCTTTGGGTAGTATGGACATTTTAATGATGTTGATTCTACCAATCCATGAACACAGTATATTCTTCCATTGGTTTATGCCTTCCTCTATCTCTTTTTTCTTTTTCTTTTTCTCTTTTTTCAACGTGCTGTAGTTTTCTGAGTAGAGGTCTTTTACCTCTTTAGTTAAGTTAATTACTAGGTAGCTTAATTTTTTTGGTGCGATGGCAAATGGGATTGTTTTTTAGTCTCCGTTTCTGTAAGTTCACTATTGGTGTATAGAAATGCCATAGATTTCTTGGAGTTAATTTTGTATCCTGCTACACTGCCGAATTCATGTATTAAGTCTAGTAGTTTTTTGATGGAGTCTTTAGGGTTTTCTATGTATAATATCATGTCATCTGCAAATAAGGACTATAAGAACTATTCATTTTTCATTCTTCCTTCTTTTTTCTCAGAATCAATAATTTCACAGGTTATATCTCTACTTTACTGATTCTTTCTTCTATCTGATTATATTTGTTGTTGAACCCTCTGGTGTATTGTTCACATTTTGTTATTTTACATTTTAACAACAAAATTTGATTCTATTTTTTTTAATTCTTTATTCTTTAAAGTATTACATAAGTCTCCTTTTCCCCCAATTGACCTCTCCCCAGCCACTCCCACTCTCAAGCACATGCCCTCACTCCCCTACTGTCTGTGTCTATGGCTTATGCTTATATGCATCTATACAAGTCCTTTGGTTGATCTCTTACTCTCCCTTCCCCCAGCCTACCCACTTAGGTTTGACGGTCTGTTCGATGCTTCTATGTCTCTGGCTCTATTTTGTTCATCAGTTTATGTTGTTCATTATAGTCCACAAATGAGTGATATCTTGTGATATTTATCTTTCTCTGACTGGCTTATTTTGCTTAGCATAATGCTCTTCAGTTCCATCCATGCTGTTGCAAATGGTAAGAATTCCTTCTTTTTTACAGTAGCATAGTATTCTATTGTGTAGATGTACCACAGTTTTCTAATCCATTCATCTGCTGATGAGCACTTAGGCTGTTTCCAAATCTTACCTATGGTAAATTGTGCTGCTATGAACAGATGGGATGCATATATCCTTTCTGATTGATGTTTCTGCTTTCCATTTTTAACTTTTTGAGGAAACTCCATACTGTCTTCCATAGTGGCTGCACCAGTCTCCATTCCCACCAGCAGTGCATGAGTGTTCCTTTTTCTCTGCATCCTCTCCAGACATAAACAGATGGAAGAACATACCATGTTCTTGGATTGGTAGAATCAACATCATTAAAATGTCCATACTACCCAAAGCAATCTAGAAATTCAACGCACTCCCTATTAAAATACCAACAGCATATTTCACAGACCTAGAATGAACTCTCCAAAAATTCATCTGGAATAAAAAAAAAAGACCCTGAATAGCTGCAGTGATCCTGAGAAAGAAGAACAAAGTAGGTGGGATCTCAATTGCAGATATCAAGCTCTATTACAAAGCCACTGTTCTCAAAACTGCTTGGTACTGGCACAAGACAAATTCATTTATTAAGTCTAATAGTTTTTGGATGGAGTCTTTGGGGTTTTCTATGTACAATATTATGTCATCTGTGAATAATGACAGTTGTACTTCTTATTTTCCAATTTGGTTGCCTTTTATTTTTCCTTCTTGTCTGATCACTATGGCTAGCACTTCCAGTACTATGTAGAACAGAAGTGGTAAAACTGGGCATCCCTGTCTTGTTTCTGTTCTTAGGGAAAATGGTTTTAGTTTTTGCCCATTAAGTATGATGTTGGCTGTAGGTTTGTCATATTTGGCCTTTATCATGTTGAGATATGCTCTCTCTATTCCCACTTGGCTGAGGCTTTTTATCAAAAATGGGTGTTGGATTTTGTTGAATGCTTTTTCTGTGTCTATTGATATGATCATGTGATTTTTGCCTTTCAATTTTTTTATGCGATGTATTACATTTATTGATTTGCTAATATTGTACCAGCCTTGCATCCCTGGAATAAATCCCACTTGATCATGGTATATGATTTTTTAAATATATTGCTGGATGCGATTTGCTAAGATTTTGTTGAGGATTTTAGCATCTATGTTCATCATGAATATTGGCCTGTAATTCTCTTTCTTTGCAGTATCTTTATCTGGTTTTAGAATTAGGATAATGCTGGCCTCATAAAAAGAGTTTGGAAGTGTTCTTTCCTCTTGGATTTTTGAAATAGTTTGAGGAGTATAGGTGTTAGTTCTTCTTTGAATGTTTGGTAAAACTCCCCTGTGAAGCCATCCAGACCTGGGCTTTTGTTTGGTGGGAGTTTTTTTTTTTATTACTGCTTCTATTTCATCAGTTGTTATTGGCTTATTCACGTTTTTTGATTCTTCCTGATTCAGTCTTGGGAGATTGTATTTTTCTAAGAATTTGTCTATTTCATCCACATTGTCCAGCTTGTTGGCATATAGTTGTTCATAGTATATTCTTACAATCCTTTGTATTTCTGTGGTGTCAGTGGTTACTTCTCCACTTTTGTTTCTGATTTCTTTATTTGGGTCCTCTCTCTTTGTTTCTTGATTAATCTGGCTAATGGTTTATCAATTTTGTTTATCCTTTCAAATAACCAACTCTTGGTTTCATTGATTTTTTTTGTATTGTTTTTTTAGTCTCTATGTTATTTATTTCTGCTCTAATCTTTATTATTTCCTTCCTTCTACTTACTCTGGGCTCTTCTTGTTGTTATCTTTCTAGTTCTTTAAGTTGTAGGGTTAAACAGTTTATTGCTGATTTTTCTTGTTTTTTGAGGTATGCCTGTAGTACTATGAACTTCCCTCTCAGGACTGCTTTTGCTGTGTCCCAGAGATTTGGGGTTGTTGTGTGTTCATTTTCATTTGTTTCCAGGAAGTTTTTATTATTTCTTTCTCGATCTCATTGGTAACCCATTCATTGTTTAATAACATGAGTATAGGTGTTAGTTCTTCTTTGAATGTTTGGTAAAACTCCCCTGTGAAGCCATCCAGACCTGGGATTTTGTTTGGTGGGAGTTTTTTTTTATTACTGCTTCTACTTCATCAGTTGTTATTGGCTTATTCACGTGTTTTGATTCTTCCTGATTCAGTCTTGGGAGATTGTATTTTTCTAAGAATTTGTCTATTTCATCCACATTGTCCAGCTTGTTGGCATATAGTTGTTCATAGTATATTCTTACAATCCTTTGTATTTCTGTGATGTCAGTGGTTACTTCTCCATTTTTGTTTCTGATTTCTTTATTTGGGTCCTCTCTCTTTGTTTCTTGATTAATCTGGCTAATGGTTTATCAATTTTGTTTATCCTTTCAAATAACCAACTCTTGGTTTCATTGATTTTTTTTGTATTGTTTTTTTAGTCTCTATGTTATTTATTTCTGCTCTAATCTTTATTATTTCCTTCCTTCTACTTACTCTGGGCTCTTCTTGTTGTTATCTTTCTAGTTCTTTAAGTTGTAGGGTTAAACAGTTTATTGCTGATTTTTCTTGTTTTTTGAGGTATGCCTGTAGTACTATGAACTTCCCTCTCAGGACTGCTTTTGCTGTGTCCCAGAGATTTGGGGTTGTTGTGTGTTCATTTTCATTTGTTTCCAGGAAGTTTTTATTATTTCTTTCTCGATCTCATTGGTAACCCATTCATTGTTTAATAACATTCTATTTAGCCTCCATTATTTGAATGTTTTTGGGTGTTTTAACTGTAGTTGATTTCTAATTTCACTCCACTGTAATATGAGAAGATGCTTGATATGATTTCAATCTTCTTGAACTTGTAGAGACTTGCTTTGTGTCCTAACCTGTGGTCTATCTTTGTGAATGATCCATGTGCACTTGAGAAGAATGTATATTCTGCTGCGTTGGGATGAAATGTTCTATAAATGTCAATTAAATCCATCTGATTCAGTGTGTCCTTTAGAGTCTCTATGTCCTTGTTAAGTTTTTGTCTGGAAGATCTATCCAGTGAAGTCAGAGGGGTGTTAAAGTCCCCTGTTATGACTATATTGTTGTCAATCTCTCCATTAAAGTCCTCTAGAAGTTTTTATATATATTTAGATGCTCCTATATTGGGTGCATATATGTTTACCAGGGGTATATCCTCTTGTTGGATTGACCCCTTTAGTATTTTGTAGTGACCTTTGTTGTCTCTTGTGATGGCCTTCATTTTAAAGGCTATTTTGTCGAATATGAGTATTGCTACTCCAGCTTTTTTTTTCTTTTCCATTTGCATGGCAAATTTTTTTCATCCCTTCACTTTTATCATATGTGTGTCTTTTGTTTTGAGGTGGGTCTCTTGTAGACAGCATATAGTTGGGTCTTGTTTTTATAACCATTCAGCTACCCTATGCCTTTTGATTGGAGCATTTAGTCCATTTACATTTAGGGTTATTATTGATAGGTACTTATTTATAGCCATTTTAATTCTGTATGGCTAGGTTTCTCTCTCTGTTTCTTCTTCTCATTATGGCAATCTCTTTAATGCTGACTTACATTTCTTGTAATGCTGACTTGGTGGTGATATACTCCTTTAGCCTTTTTTTGTGTGTGGGAAGCTCTTTATTTGACCATCTATTTGAATGATAGCCTTACTGGATATAGTAATCTTGGTCTCAGATTCTTGCTTTCCATTACCTTGAGTACTTTATGCCATTCCCTCCTGGCCTGTAGAGTTTCTGGTGAGAAATCAGGTGTCAGCCTTGTGGGAACTTCTTTGTAGGTAACAATTTTCTTTTCTCTTGCTGCCTTTAAGATTCTCTCTTTGTCTTTAATTTTTGGCATTTTAATTATGATGTGTCTGAGCATGGGCCTATTTGGGTTCTTCTTGTTTGGGGTTCTCTGTGCCTCCTGAACTTGTGTGATTTTATTCCTTTACCAGGTTAGGGAAGTTTTCTGCCATTATTTCTTCAAACACCTTCTCTATGCCTTTCACCCTTACTGCCTCTTCTGGCACACCTGCTATTCTAATATTGTTATGTTTCACATTGTCTCACAGCTTCCTTAAGCTGTCCTCCTATTTTTTAAATATTTTTTCTTTTGGTTCTTTGATTGAGTGATATTTTCAACTCTGTCTTCTAATTCACTTATTTGATCCTCAGTTTCCCCAAATCTGCTATGTATTCCTTCCAATGTGTTCTTTATTTGTGTTACGTCATTCTTTATCTCATAGTTACTGTATCTTTTTTCATGATGTTGAGCATCTTTACCATCATTACTCTGAACTCTGTTTCAGATAAATTTCTTATCTCTGCTTCATTTACCTCTTCTTCTGGAAAATTCTCTAGTTCTTTCATTTGGGGATTGTTTGTTTTCTCACTTTGGCTTTCTATTTGGTTTTGTGACTATGTATTAGGTAGATTCTCTACACCTCTCAATCTCTAGTGCAGGACAGTGTTAAAGGCTGTTTCTGATTAATTCAATCAGGCAAAGACTCAAAGCCTCCAGAGATCTTCTCTTCCTACAGACTGACAGGATTCCACTTGACTTGCCCTTGGGCAATTGTCCTCAGGTGTGGTGAGAGGTTTTTTTTCAACAGGGTGGGGCAGTTGCTTCTGCCTGGAGGCTAATTGTTATTTTTATTCTTTTAAGTGGCCTCAGGGCAAGGTGTTTTCTAATAGGATGTGTCAATTGTCTTCCCCCCAGTCAAGACAAATGTCTATGTGTGAAAGATGTCTTCCGCTGTGTAAGGGAATGACTCAGCCCAGGAAACTTGGGATGTCTGCCTTCTGAGCTCTATGCCACAAGTCCCCAGTCCTGGCTTCTGCTCTCACAGCTCCAGTCCACTTCCCCCTTCCTCGGCCAGAGCACAAGGTGGATGGCTCCATGGGCAATTTTGTGCATTGGCCCTTTAAAAGGGTGCCTGAATTTTTAGCTGTTACTCTCTGGCAGACAGCACCCCAATGCTTTTCACAGCCAGATGTTATGTGGGTACCCACCTCAGTTTTGGTGCTCTCTGCTAGGGAGCCCATCTTGAGGATTAGATCCCAGAGTTCTCAGTGGCAACCCCCACAGTCTGAGTATCTCTCCAGGACTTCAGTTGCTATCTGTGGGCGCCCCACCACCCTTTCACGCCTCCACCCCTCCTACCAATCTCTATGCAGTCTCCACTTTCAGTCCTCAGGTGTCAGGGTTCTCTCCTGTGAGTTTTCTGTTGGTTATTCAGAAGTTTTTCTGTATTTTAGTTGTAATATCAGTTTGTTCCTGGGAGCATGTCTGTGCAGCATCCACTTCTGGTGTGAGGTTTTGATTGACATTTCTCTAATGATTAATGATGTTGAACATCTTTTTATATACTTATTAGCTGTCTTTATGCCTTTTTTGGAAAAATTTATTTAGATTGTCTGCCCATTTTTAATCAGATTTTTTTTACTATTGAGTTGTATGAGTTCTTTATATATTTTTGATGTTTTAGTACCTAATCAAATTATTATTTGAAAATATGTTTCATTCAATTACTTTTTCATTTTATCAATGGTTTCCTTTGTTTTGCAGTTTCTTTATTTGATGTTGTCCCACTTATTTATTTGTTTGTTTGTTTGTTTGCTTGTTTGTTTTTGTTGCCTTTGCTTTTGGTGTCAAATCTAAAAAATTATTACTAAGACATACATCAAGAAACTCACCACCTGTGATTTCTTCTAGGAGTTTTATGCTTTTAGGTCTTACATTCAAGTTTTTAATTCATACTGCTTGTATACCCATGAAACTGCTGCCAAAACCAAGATTCACAACATTTCCTCCACTCCCGAAAGATTCAGTACTCCCTCTGCAGTCCATCCCTCTCTCCATCCTTGGCCCTCAGACAGCTATCAATTGCTTTTTGTCATTATAAATCATGGATTACGTAGATTAACTTATGGATAATAAATTTCCATAAATGAAAATCATAGAGTATGTATACCTTTTTGACTGGCTTCTTTCACTCAGCATGATTTTGAGAATTCACTTATTCTTGCCGAGCAATTTAATTTTTCCTAAGTTAGGGATGTTATGAAGAACTAGAGGCCTAATGCACAAAATTTATGCACTCGGGGCAGGGGGGCCCTCAGCCCGGCCTGTGCCCTCTCGCAGTCCAGGAGCCCTCAGGGGATGTCCAACTGATGGCTTAGGCCCCCGGGAGCAGGCCTAAGCCAGCAGTTGGACATCCCCCTTGCAGTCCAGGACCCCTCGCTCCTTACCACCCACCTGCTCACTGCTCCTTACAGCTGGGCTCACTGCTCCTTAGTGCTGCCGCGGAGGCTGGAGAGGCTCCCGCCACCACTGCTGCACTCGCCAGCCGTGAGCCCAGCTTCTGGCCGAGCGGTGCTCCCCCTGTGGGAGCGCACTGACCACCAGGGGGCAGTTCCTGCGTGAAGCATCTGCCCCCTGGTGGTCAGTGTGTTTATAGCAACTGGTCATTCCACCGTTGAGTCAATTTGCATATTAGCCTTTTATTATATAGCATACTATTGTTAACATTTGTTTAAAAAGAAATAACAGGCCAATAAATGGGGGCTATAAAAATGGAGTCATTTACCCCCATGTTAGCAAACCAAAACTTAACTGCAACCTCTCCCAGGAATGTGAACTTTAAACAATTAATCTGAAATTTCCCAATTAGCACCAGTAAGGTAATTTGCATAATAATACCCTACCATTCTCTTTACCCTCCTCCCCTTAAAAAAGATGACCTGGCCCAAAACCAACCTTTCTTTGGTTTTTCAAATAATTCCCATGCCCCACCCTCTTTCTTCTTATAAAAACCTTCCATTTTGTATCATTCCTTGGAATACCCTTCTAGTTGCTAGATGGGGTGCTGCCTGATTCATGAATCACTTAATAAAGCCAATTAGATCTTTAAATTTACTTGGTTAAATTTTGTTTTATGACAGATTTGGGGGCAGTGATGCAATCAAAGGAGATTTCCAGTGGCATCAGGGAAGAGAAACATGAGTGTGGTACCCAGGAACCCTTTTGAGTTCACTGTCTTTCCCACCATTTCCAGGGCTGTCTGTAAGTTCCTCTCAGTTTTGAGCTCCACTCTCTTTGCATTTAAGCTTCCGATTTAATTGGCTTTCCCTTACTGGGTAGGTCTGCTTGAGCTGGCTGAGGGGTTCTCCCCAGAACCAAGCCCCTAGCCTTTCAGACCACAATTGCCAGGACTCAGTAACATCGCTTGGTTAATGGCAATATACTAGTAGTGGAAAACTCTGGCCCTTGATTCTGCTCCCAGATTCCATGTTGGGAACTGTTGGTGTGGTAGCAGTTACAATTCTCTATTTGTTTGGAATCAGTCCACAGTCCCATTCCTATGATTTTCTGGTTCAATTCTTTCCCTAATCCATGGTTCCGTGGGAATTGTCTGTGGTGTCCACAGGGCCTTTTCTTGGCCAGGATGCAGTAATATCTCTTGGTTACTGCTGATATATTTAGGTGCACAAATTTGTTTGTCTTTTTTTCTACAGATAAAGGTTAAGGGGAATAGGATCCTTTGTATCCAAAAATTTGACAACTATAGTCCCCAAAACTGCAGATATTTAGCAAAATGGCAAAGTATTAACAATGGTCATTATAGGGAATGGTCCAATTAGACAAAAATGTTCACTTAAAAAATGCACTTGAGAGCAAAGGATGCCAGTTAAACATAAAGAAATGGAATGGCTACTTTAATTGATATGCAGAAACTTACAAAAGCCTTTATACTCCAAAGTGCCTTCATTGAAAGATTCATTGCAAAATGCTAATAATAAAAAATTAAAGCTACGAAAGGTATCTAAAACAACACCTTAGGCCTCCACATTATAATCTCCTCAGTATCAAAACACTGGCCCAGAAATTGATGTCTTAATTGTAATCAACTGGAACACTGGAGAAGAAATTTTCCTCAAGATCCTTTGCAAATTATCCAATGCCTTCACACCTACCTTCAAAGGAGGGCCACATAGGAGCCCCTCTTAAAATTGATGGGACTCTTGAGAGATTTTCTAGAAAACTGCTATGCTATTCTCTTAAACAGCAAACAGGAAACAGAAATATTTACTGTTTGTCCTGACTAAAACCTGACAAGATATTTGAAAGGAATTAATAACCTTTGATCACAAATTTGGTCAAATTGGAAGCTGATATTCAGAGCCTGGTAGGAATTTTTTTTTAACACCTTGCCCCTATGCTAAAACTAGAAAAGAACCATTCCAACAATAAGTGGATGGGTGGGTCATTGCTTTGATATTATTCAGGCTGCAATCCAGTTCTTGGGGAACTGAAAACAACTATCTTTGTCTTGCAAATCTCTGTAGGGCCAGAAATGTGGCTCTAGTGGTTCAAAGTTGACCTGCCAAAAATGATCCCTCATTGCCAGACTTTTGCCATCCTATTGCTCTTATAACATGGTAACAGTGTGCTCCAGAAGTAGAGTATTAAGATGGGTAAACAATGTCTGTAAATTAAATGAACAGTCAGGGCTTTGGGATACAACCATCTGCTGATCCCTTGTTGCCCATGCTAGTATGACCAGCTACTGTAAGTCTTTAATGTCTTATAATACAATTCTATTGTCAACAGGTTAAAGAAGACTTACCAGATCCCAATTCAAAGATTCCTGTTCATTACAGTCTAGGCTCTAGAGCCTGGTGCTGGTATTCCAGAAGCATCATGAGAGGAAGACAGCCCATGAGCCCCATTAGAAAGGACCTTTCCAAGTGCTCCTGCTACAAAACTGAGCTGTGGATGTGCATCAGGCTCTACCTGACATCTGGTCCTGTATAGACGCTGGAGACCTCCAAATCAAACTGATGAGGAAGAGAAGGAGCTGACATCAATTAGAGTGCTTCTGTTCAAGACAAAGGGTCAAGACTTCCCACTTCAATAAATTTGGAACATTTTTGCCTTCTTTTACTTTCCTTTATTCCAGCATTGGCCTGGAAAGCTAACATCATCATGCATCTCGCAGGCCATTACTAAGAGGATGACCTTTCAGATTGCTGGATTGTTATCAAAGATTCCAATTTATACATAATTAACAAGCTAAGATTTTCCTCCACCTATTAAGAGTCCTCAACAGCAGCACCCATTTTTACAAGGCATGTAGGATGACTCTTTGTTTCAGGCTAGGAGATTCTCTTCCCATATGCATTAAAAATCTAACTGACCCCTGGTTTGAACAGGTATATGCAGAAATTCCTGAAAAATGAGTCTACTCACAGTTCTGCCATAGCACACAGCCAGGCAATGCCTCTTAGATTATCTAACTGTAACCCTAACTTCACAAATGAACTGGGATTCCTCATTGGTCAACTTCTCTGAATCTACATTGTTGAGTTAGAAAGTACTTACAGGAGGCTTCACTTTAAATTTTAAAAGGACCTTTGGCAGGTCCCTACTTCCCTGGTTTAGGAATAAATACAAATGAGGCAGAAATCTGCTGTGAAAGCAATAGCTAACCCTCACCCCCCATCCCAATCTTTACATTCTCTAGCCAAAGTTGTTCTTGATAATAGAATAACCTTCTATTATATTTTTGCTGAGCAAGGAGGTGTCTGCTGTGGCCAACACTACCTGCTGTACCTGGTTCAGCACTCCTGGGGAAGTGTAAATGCGTGTTCACAGCTGCTAACTACTCAGCAAATGACCTCCCTAGGACTGGAGTACCTGAGAGGGAAGAGAAAGTGACAGTCTTGAAAGCTGTGGGCCAGGGGTCACAGCCTGTGAGAGTTCCAAGATTCAGCACCATGTCATGACCTACGAATACCACACAAAGCATCAGCAAAAGCTGCAAGAACTAGAGAGTGGTAGCTGAGAGTGGCACTAATGCCTTAATTTTTTGTCACATCTCAGCTGTTTGATCAAAAGGGGGGAATTGTTAAAAAAGAAAGAATAAGCCCAAAATGGAGTCATTTGCCCCCATGACAGCAAACCAAGACCTAATTGCCAAATCCTCCTCTAGGAATGTGAACTTCAAGCAGTTAATCAAAAGTATCCTGATTAGCACTAGTAAGATCATTTTCATGAGACCCCTGCCACTCCCTTTCCCCTCAAATAAAAGATGACCTGGCCTGAAACAATCCTTTCTTTTATTTTGCAAAAGCTCCATTGCCCCACCCTCTTTCTGTCTATAAAACCTTTCCATTTTGTTCAACTCTTCATAGCGCCTTTCTACTTGCTGCCCAATTCATATGTCATCTAATAAAGTCAATTGGGTCTTCAAATGTACTCACTTGAATTCTGTGGGTGTTTTTTTTTAACACATTCTTATACACATGTCCTGGTATACATGTACACTAGGGTTTGTTTATGGGGTCGTGAGATATGCTTAGCTTCTGTTTTACTAAAGAAAGTCAAACTAATTTCCACAAAGGAGCTTGTTCCAAATTAAACACCCACCAACATGTATGACAATTTCCACAGAAAAGTAAATTTATTCCTGCAGTATATAGAAATGACACATTTACCAGATCACTCACTGTATTAGTTTCCTAAAGTTGCTGTAGCAAATTTCCACAAACTCAGTGATATATTGTAGTAAATACAATGAAAACGAAGAACAGGTGCTATGAGAGAGAATGGGCATTGGAGCTTCATTGTGCCTGGCTCACCTCCAGGCCAGCTCTCATCATGCCTTGTTCTAATTGTCTGAACCCTGTGGTTTTTATGCCTTGGCCACCAATTCATCTTTTGTCCGACAGCATTTCTCTCTGAACCATCATCCCTAACATGGATAAACTCCAGGTTTGACTCCATTTCCCTCTCTCCTGGCCACCCTGCTGACTTAGCATGGGTATGAGTCATTCTTGCTCTGAGAAACAAAGTTCTGAGAAAAATGAGCCAACAAACCGGTGACAGAAAAATAAAACTCCTAACGCAAGGGATTTGGAGCATGTAGGGGTGGAAAAATCACTTTGGAATTATCAGATGAACCTGATCCAGATAAAATACTCCGTGCTCAGATGAACAAACAGATAGTGAAGTAAATAAAAGTACATTTGAGTACTGTTTGAAACAGTGGTGTGGAAATGCCTCCTATACCTTGAGAAAGGCCCTCACAGTTATAATAGAAATCTTGTCACAAACCCAAACCTAAATGTATGGACTGGGACAAAATTAGAAGACAGAATATGCAACTAATTAATCCAAATTTTCCCTATCATCATAGTCTGGAAAATAAACCATTATATCCTCCAGGTCCAGGATCTCAGAAGTCCTAAAATGACAGGGAAGGACATTCTAGTGTCTTCCTCAAGCTCAGGGCCTGCCATTGACTAGTACAATCAAATCTCTGCTCTATCAGCTGCATGATCTTAGGGAGGTTTTTTTCTAACCTTATTTTGCTTCAGTTTCTTCATGTATATAATGTGTAATAATAATGGGCTACTCATCGATTTTTTGCTGCTAAATATGGTAGGCATTATAACTTTATAATATATAATTTTTCAGCACCCCGTTCAATGCTGAGCACATATTCGGTGGCCAATAAATATTTTATTGTTTGAATTAGCTTTTATTATTGGGGCCTCTCAAATACAGAGGCTGCATGTTTGAGAAAATGTGGAGGTGGTCTCTGCGGCTCTACAGAGGCTTTCAGGGGCCTGGTGATCTCACCCAGAGGCATTCCAAGATGGCTGAGCCCAGCTAAGCCCCCAGCATGGAAAAGACTTCCTCCCTTTACCTGGTCCAAGTGCGTTGCTGGACCCATTTATCTCCCACCTTCCTAGGAAGACATGGTCACAGAAGCAAGAGAACAATTTGAATATTCTATTTTTTAAAATAAATATATAAAAAGCACTGGGTAATGCTTATGAACATTCTTAGTCAAGCTTCGCTAAAAGGAAAACTCTGGCTGGCCAGGGAGGCTTTGCCAACCACCTGCCCAACACAAAATCGCATAGAGTGGGCTTTCCCCAGCAGGACAGTAACCCAGTTCCAGGCCCCACACCAGGATTCTGAGCTCTCTTTCCTGACCAGAGCTCTATCTCATGCCTGGTGGTCTTCAGGAAGCTCATGTTACAACTTTCCCAAAGGAGCTGCAGAAAGTATCTTCTGTATTTTGTCATCTGCTTCACCACCCAGTACAGCGCTGAGCACATGAATTGGGGTGGCCACCTGCCTACAAGGCTCCCTCCTCTAGCTGCTTCCCTGGGTGTTTAATGGCAGCTTCAGCTCTGCAGGGACTCTGCTCATGGGGGCCTAATATTTGGGTAAAAGGGGGATCTCTCTGAGCTTCACTGTGTCCCAAATCAGTCTATGACACTGAATAAGAAGGGATTCTGGCTGGCTGTCTGTCGTGGCTCAGTGGTTGACCGTCAACCTATGAACCAGGAGGTTAGGGTTCAATTCCCGTCAGGCCATATGCCCAGGTTGTGGGCTCGATCCCCAATGTAGGCTGTGCTGGAGGCAGCTGATCAATGATTCTCTCTCATCATTGATGTTTCTCTCTCTCTCTCTCTCTCTCTCTCTCTCTCCCTCTCTCTTCCTCTCTGAAATCAGTAAAAATATTTTTTAAAAAAAAAGAAAAAGAAGGGATTTTCAGGGGAGAAGAGAGACATTCTGCATGTCTCTACCTAAGAGGGTAAGGGTCATTCTAGAAATTCTGATGGAAAATTTGATGGACCCAATCAATTAAATCATCTAAAATTCAAAGAGACAAGCTTCTACCACAAAGAAAAATAAAGTCAGAATTTTTCTTCTCAGAAGAGCCTGAGCCACTATTTGGAAAGGACGTTTGATATTTGTAATTATGGTTTTCTTATTAATTACCTGGCAACAATTTTAAAAATCAAGAATTGGGACATAATTAAACGCTCAGATATGAACTTGGTACATCACAGTTAAGGTCAATACTGTGACAGTAAAATGGTTAATCTTGGGTTCACAGCTGTGGAGTAAGACAGAAAAAAATAGTTTATTTCCTGAAGGCTAAAGACTAGGCTCTCTCTCTAATCCCAGATCGCATTATGCTGATAAATAAGGAAGCGGTGCTTATTAACAGGAGCTTAATAAGATTGCAGCTCCCATTAAATAATCCTGAAGACACTGGCCGCTTTCCCCTCCAGCTGTAAACTGCGGTGAGCAACTCGGGGTCATTTCCTGCTCTTCCTGTGGACATGGCTGACCAGGGCACGGAGCCCCAGGAGTCATCTTTCTTCCAGCGCATGGATGTGAGAGCAGCACCATTTGCAGGAAGCACAATTTTGTCCAACGTGCTTCTGGGACAGCAAAAGCTGTTCCTATTCAGAGACTGCAGAATTTAATTTCCTCTCTTGCCTGTGGAAATGGGCTCAGCCTATAATCCTATTTGATCACCAGGTTTGCTATCAAGGTTTGATTCTCCTGACTAAGGTGGCCGACTGGCAGCCTCCCTGGTCCATGCAGATGCCAGTGCTATTCCTCCAGCCCCAGCAGACAGAGCTCTTGGCAGCCCCATCAACCACAGTAGACATGTGCGATTAAAACCACCATATAGTTCCTTAGTTCAAAGATGCATATTATTTTTTTAGAAGGAGAGGAAAGCACAGTACTATTTTAATAGTTGGCACCAGAATACCACAGAGAGAAGAGAATTTGTTCCAGCAACAGTAATGTACATTCATTTTGATGCTCTTTTCAGAACTATGTTCAAATTCCCCTCTGTTATCTCTACCCCTTCAGTATCTAGTATAGACAACCACCTGTATTCCTGAAGCCTTGGGGAAAAAGAAGGGTAGTGCCTGAATGGAGTGAAGCCTGCGGGGTGAGGGGGGGAGGTAAGGAGGGAAGGACCAGATGCTGAAAAAATGTAGAAGCCAGGAAACAATGGAAAGGCAGGCTGCAGTAGACAAACTCATAGAGACACAAGAGAAACCCTGCAGAGGAGGGCGGGGAATGGGCAAATACACAGATGGGGATAGAGGACCTTGGGGCTTATATAGAAAGGAGCTTAATATGATAATTCATATTAATTTAGTACCCTGACCTTTTTGCAAATATAATCTCAAAAACACTTTCTATGTTAATAATACATTATCTTGATAAATATCATTTTCAAATTGTAGTCTATTGAGCAGATTTTCCAAGGATTATTTAATTTATTCCCATTTTGGACTTTTGAATACATTAAAATTTTTTGCTAGCAAGGTTGATAATGCTAGGGAACATATTTATGTATAAAGGTTTTATCATAGGATAATTTCCTCATGACAAATTACCAGTAATGGAATTTACTGGATCAGATTGTATGAAATTTTCAAACTTTTGATAAATATTAGTAAAGCTGTTTTTACTCCCATCAATACTGATGAGAATCTCAGTTTTTTTTTTTGCACAAGGGAAGCCTGCTATTAAGTTCCATTGATTCTCTGGAGGGAGATGTTAAGACTGGCAGGTATTTTTAGGGATTGACAGGCATTTCTTAGATACTGGTAGGTAATACCAAATTGCCTCCCAACTAGGCCATGCCATTTGAATTCCTATCAACAGTGTATGAAAATACTCATTCTTCTATACTCTCTGCAACTATGGTTATTATAAAACTTCAAATACCTGTTTTTGTTCAATCTGATGGTCAAAATATCTTATTATTTTAGTTTACATTAACTGCTAGAGAGGCTAAACATTTTTTCATATTACTAGCTACTTATATTTTGTCACCTGTGAATTATCTGTTCACATACCTTGTCCATTCTATTTTGATGGTTTGTATTTTACTTAATGATTTGTAAAAGCCCTCTAAATATGACTAAATTATAGTGCCTATTATGTATATTGCAAATATTTTCTGTCTTCTTTGTTTTTAATGCTTTTTATTGTACAGAAAGTTTAAATTGTATATAGTCCGATCCATCTATCTTTCCCTTTTGGTAACTGCTTTTGTCTAGCTTAGGAGAGTCTTACCCAAGATTATAAAAATATTCTCAGAAGTTTTATTCTAATCATTTTGATGTTTAAATTGGCTATTGAATCTATATGGAATTTAGTTTTGTATATATTGTGAAGTGTGATTTTATTTCTTTTTTTTTTTTTTTCTAAAAAATGATGAACAATTGTTCATTTGTCACAAACTAAAGCCATAGTTTTCTTGGACCTAGTTTCACAGTCTCTAATTATTAACTTCATAATAGCTTTTGTTATTTTGATATTTTTCCTGTTTTAAAATGTTATTGGTCTTTCTTATGTATTTACTTTAGTAGATGAACTTTAAAAGAATCTGGAAGATAATTACTTTTTAAATCAATTAATTTTTCATTGATATTACACTGAATTATATATTGACTAGAGGCCCGATGCACTAAAATTTGTGCAAGAGTAGGTCTTCCTTCCCCTGGCTGCTGGCACTGGCTTCCCTCTGGTACCGGGTACCCGGGCTGCTTCCCTCCTCCCACTGCCCACAGGTACCCGGGACCCAGGCTGGCTTCCCTTGGGCCCCGGCTTCATCAGGAAGGACTTCCGGAATGACATCCAGAAGATGTCCAGCCTAATTAGCATATTACTCTTTGATTATTATAGATCTGGTGAAAATTTCTTGGTAATGATATTAAAACTTTTTTATACATAGAATGGCATTACTCTCCATTTATTTACTTGGACTACTTTTCTATTTCTTCTATTTTATTGATCTCTTCAAATATTATAGTTTGTCTTGATTAAATTTTAATAGCAGTTTTATTGAAATACAATTCACATACCAAAAAGTTCATCCATTTAAAGTATATAATTCAGTGGTATTTAAAGAGTTGTGTATTGATCACTACTATTTAATTCCAGAAGATTTTTGTCACTCCTTATAGGAACTTCATACCTATTAATAGTTATTTCACATTCTTTACCTCCCCAAACTCTGGCAGCTACTAATTTACTTTCTGTTTCTATGAATTTGCCTATCCTGGACATTTTCAAAAAGTTGAATCAAACAATTTGTGGCATTTCTGTCTGACTTCTTTCATTAGCATAACAATTTCTGTTTGTTTGTTTGTTTTTGTTAATCTTCACCCGAGGATGTTTTCCCATTGATTTTTAGGGAGAGTGGAAGAGAGAGGGAAAGACAGAGAGAAACATCCATGTGAGAGAACCTCCAGAACACTGTTGAATAGAAGTAGTGAGAGCAGACATACTTGTCTTGTTTCTTATCTGAAGGAAAAAACATCTAGTCTTTAACCTTTATGTAGACCTCTAAAGGATGTCTTTTACCAGGTAGAGAAAGATCTCTTTTCTTAGTCTATTCAATGTTTTCATCTTCATGAAAGGGTACCGTATTTTGTCAAAAACTTTTCCTTCATTTATTGAAATGACCATGTGGTTTTGTCCTTTATTTTATTAATATGCTATATCACAGTAATTGATTTACTGATGCTAAACCAAACTTGCATTACTGGAATAAATCCCAATTGGTCATGATATATTATTCTTTCTGTGTTACTGCTGGATTTAGTTTGCTAGTATTTTGTTGAAGATTTTTGTTTCTATATTCATAAGGGATATTGGTCTATAATTTTCTTTTTTTGTGATGTCTATGAATGGCTTTGGTAACAGAGTAATACTTGCTTCATAGAAGGAGTTGCGAAGTATATCCTCCTCTTCTATGTTTGTGAAGAGCTTGTGAAGGGTTGCTGTTAATTCTTTAAATGTTTGGTACAATTCATCTGTGAAGCCATCTGTGTCTAGACATTTCTTTGTAAGAAGTTATTTTATTACTAATCCAGTCTCTTTATTTGTTATAGGCCTATTCCAAATTCTGTATTTCTTTCTGAGTCATTCATGTAGGTTTTTTTATTTGTTGGCATACTATCTATATATATAAAAGCCTAAGCAACCATCAGACCGTTTGACCATCCAACCAGTAGCTATGATGCGCACTGACCACCAGGGGGTGGTTCTCAGGTGACACACCCAGAACCAGAGAGGAGAGAGCCCGATTCCAGGGTGCATCACCCAAGAACCACTCTCTTGCAATCCAGGACCCCTCAGGGGATGTCGGAGAGCCAGTTTCAGCCTAATCCCCACAGGCCAGGCCGAGGGACCCCACCAGTGCATAAATTGGTGTACCGGGCCTCTAGTTTTTAATAATATTCTTTAGTAAGCCTCTTTATTTCTATAAAGTCGGTAGTAATCTCTCTTCTTCATTCCCTATTTTAGTAATTCATGTCTTATCTCTTTTTTTTAGTTTAGCTAAAGTTTTAAAAATTTTGTCAATCTTTTCAAAAAACCAAATTTTATTTTATTGATTTTCTTTATTAGTTTCTATGCTCTATTTCACTTATTTTCCTTCCTTTTGCTTGCTTTGAGTTTAGTTTTTATGCCTTTTTGTTTGTTTCTTATGGTGAAAGGCAAGATTATTGATCTTTCTTCTTTTTCCCTACAGATGTTTATAGCTATACATTTCCCTCAGATTTATCTGCATCCCATAAATTTTGGTAGGTTGTTCATTTAATTCATCTCAAAGAATTTTCTAATATACCTTATGATTTCTCCTTTGACATATTGGCTATATGGAGTATGTTGTTTAATTTTCAGATGTTTACTAATTCCCCAAATTTCTTTATGTAATTGATTTGTAATTTCATTCCATTGTGGTCAAAAAACATACTTTGTCTGATTTCAATCTTTTTAAATTAATTGAGGCTTGTTTTATGGCCTAACATATGATCTGTCTTAGTCTGTTCAGGCTACTATAACAAAATAGCACAAACTGGATGCTTTATAAACAACAGAAATTTATTTCTCACAGTTCTGGAAGCTGAAATGTCCAATACCAAGAAGCTTGCAAATTTGGTGTCTAGTGAGGGCTCTCTTCCTGGTTCAGAGATAACTAACTGTTTGCCATGTCCTCACATGAGGAAAGGAGGCAAGGGAGCTCTCTGGGCCTCTTTTATAAGGATATTAATTCCACTCATGAGGGCTCTACCTTCATCACCTAATCACTTCCCAAAAGCCCCATCTGCAAATACTATCACATTGGGAATTAGGTTTCAACATATGAATTTTGGGGAAACACAAATATTCAGTCTACTCTATATTGTTGTCTATACTGGAGAATTTCCATGTATAACTGCGAAGAATGTGTATTCTGTTATTCAGGGGTGTTATGTTCTACAAATGTCTGTTTAGGTCTAATCGGTTTATACTTTCATTCAAGTCTTCTATTTCCTTGTTGATGTTCTTCCTAGTTGTTCTATCCATTGTTGGAAGTGGGGAATTGAAGTCTTCATCATTGTTATTGAGTTGTCTATTTTTCTCTTCATTTCTGTCAGGTTTTAGTTTGTGTGTCTTGCCACTTTATTGTTATGACACATATGTCTATAATTGTTGTCTTTCTGGTGAATTGACCCTTCTATCACTAAAAGATTACTTTTTTTGTTTCTGGCAATAATGTTTGTCTTACAGTGTATTTAGTCTAATATTGGTATAAATGCTCCAGTTCTCTTTTGGATACTGTTTGCATAGTATATCTTTTTCTTATTTTAAAACTATGTGTGTTTTTTAATCTAAAGTATGTCTCTTCACAGACAATTGTGTGCTGAAGGCCTGGGGTGAGAGGGCAGGGGTAGGCTGAAGGGGGTCAGTGGGGGGAAAGGGGGACATATACTTTCTACAATAAAAAAAAATTTTAAAAAAAGAAATTCAACATCAAAAAAATAAAGTATATCTCTTGTCACAGTATATAGTTGACTCGCATTTTTTATCTATTCTGCCAATTTCTGCCTTATTTTCAAATAAGAGACAACAAATGGATTCTGGACACAAGAGACAGATAAGGTAGGTGTTGATTCCAGGCAAAATTCCAGAAAACAAAATAAATTATTAAATACTTTTTTTAGTATTTAGAGTCGAGTCATATTGAATTGATTAATACAAGTTGAACCAAAATAATATAATTGCTTCTTGTTTTAACAGAATTACTGGGCATACAATAGGGAAGGTGTTATTAGATTTCTTGAGTTTAGCAAGTCTCTCATGAAAGTAAAGTTACTTGGATGGTTAAATAAGAACTAAATGGTAATATGGTCAGCAATTTTGTAGCTTACTGATCAAATACATCTAAAGAGGGTTGGTAAAGGGATTGGTATTTACCCAAAGGTATAAATAAGTGAAGAGCAACAGGACCTGGACTTTAGCCCTGTCTAGGTTTATAGGTGTTAAGTTACTTGGACCTGCTTATCAAGTTTTCTAGATATATAAGGCAGTTAATAATATAATTGATGATCGCATCAAGACTCAAAATGATCTCAATTAACTGGAATTCTAGTTTAAAATTTAGTGGAGTCAGATCCAGGTTTCATGAGGCCTGAAGCCTATAGAATTTGAAAGCCCCTCTTTAATTTAAAAAAGTAACATTATGAATATAAAAAATAAAGTACAAAAGTAAATATTTATTAACATAATAAAGAAATCATCACAGCCATGGAGTTAGCTCACTTTATTCAGCTTTCAGAATCTCCTTGCATTCACAGGGGCCTGACAAATGAAGGCCCTTGAAGCTTAAGCTTTCATTAGCTTTAGGGTATAACTACTCTGGCAAAAAAAAAGTTTGCATTTATGTTAAAATAACTAAACTTTATTTCAATAATATAGGCTGGGGGGTATTGTCTGATTATAATCTTACTGTGCATCAATATTGTGACACAGCAAATAAAAAATGAGCCAGCTCAGGCAAGTAGTATTCTAAATTCACCATATGCATTGGTCAAATCAGTTCTGGGAGCCCAGATTGAGAGGGAACATTGGCAAACCAAAGCACATATAAGGGAGCAGACAATCTGATGAAAGTCTCTAAAACTTGCCTGTGAGGAACTTCTGAAGGACTGAAGTGCTTGGCTTTGGGAAGGAGATGCTGCTGCGGGACAGCAGAAGAGCCATCATAAAAAAGAATGAAATGTATTCTGTATTGTCCTAGAGCAGTGGTTGGCAAACTGTGGCTCACGAGCCACATGCGGCTCTTTGGCCCCTTGAGTGTGGCTATTCCACAAAATACCAACTTCTGCGCATGGGCCACGAAGTTTCAATCGCACTGTACATGCACACCCGCACGTGGTATTTTGTGGAAGAGCCACATTCCAGGGGCCAAAGAGCTGCATATGGCTCGCGAGCCGCAGTTTGCCGACCACTGTCCTAGAGGAAGGAAGTATGGGTTGCAAGAAGAAGATTTCAGCTCAATGTATTCAACAATATATTCTACTCAATTCAGCAATATTTATGGTGCCTATTATGTGTTAGGAACTGTTTTGGAGCATGGGATAAAACTGTAACCAAAAGGGGCAAAAATCTCTATTTTCACAAAATTTACTTTTTGTGAGACATTAACATAAATATATGTCAGGTGATGATTTGTCCTAAGGAAAAACTACAGCAACAAACAATTAAGATTAAAATTTTAAAAGGGTACAATTACATCAAAAAGCATAAAAACCTAGGAACAAATCTGTCAAAATATGTGCAAGGCTGATAAACAGAAAACTATAAATTATTAGTGAGAGAAACTAAAGATGACTTAAACAAGTGGGAGGATATGCCATGTTTGTAGCATATCTAAATATTATAAATATGTCAATTTCCCCTAAAATTGACCTAGTGATTCAATGTAGTCCTAATTTTTTTTTAAAAAAGTATTGGTGCCCTGGCCAATGTGACTCAGTTGGTTGGAATGCCATCCTGTGCACTAGAAGGCCGTGGGTTCAATTCCCTGCTGGGGAGTGTACGGGAAGCAACCAATCAATTTATCTCTTTCATATCAATTTTTTAAAATGTATTGGTGTGTGTGTATGGGGGGACAAGCTAATTCTAAAAATATATATGGTCCAAGAGGAGCCACAATGATCTTAAAGAAGAATAAATTTAGAGATTTTACTGTACCAAATTTCAAAACTTTAAAGCCACAATAAATAAAACAGTGTAGTATTTTGGTAAAAGAAATGACAAATAGACCAATGAGATACAATAGAGTCCAGAAACAGACCCACAAATATATGGGTACTTTATGGCAAAGGTGATACACAGAACAGTAGAAAAGGTTGATCTTTTCAATAAATGGTGACAAGTCAACTGGATATTCATTGGGGGAAAATGAAAGTTGAACCAGGAGGATTGTAGATCTTAATTTAAAAGGCAAACAGTAAGATTCCTAAAAGATAACATTGGAGAACAGGGTCTGGCCTATAGAGGGGCTTTCAGTCCCAGCAACAACAACAACAACAACAACAACAACAACAACAAAAATCACAGACATTCCAGAAAACTGGGATCTTAAGCCAGCCAAAGGAATGACATTTCAATTTTTCATTTTTATTTTTTTATTATTATTTTGTTAGCTTTTTTGTTGCTTTTTTTTGCTTCTTTCTTTTTTCTCCTTTTGTTTGTTTGTTTCTTTGTTTGTTCCTTTATTTCCTACTTCTTTTCACATTACTTTTTCAACCACGTGAGCAGCAGACACGTGAGCGGTGCACTCTTGTCCAGGGAGCATCAGCCCCGTGAGCAGCCTGCCTCGAGCCTAAGAGAAGCAGCCTCATGTGGCCTGCCCCTGTCCAAGGAGCAGCATCTGTGTGAGCAGCTGTTTCCCCATCCAAAGAGCAGCAACCATGTGAGCAGTCTGACCTGTCCGAGGAGCAGCAGCCGCACGAGCAGTCTTCCTATCTCTGAGGAACAGCAGCCCTGCGCAGCTCGCCCCCATCTGAGGAGCAGCAGCTGCGCACAGCCCGCACCCTGCACTAGTCCGAGGAGCAGCAGCTACACAAGTATCTTGCCCTCGCCCAAGCAGCAGCAGCCGCACGAGCAGCCTGCCCAATCCAAGGAACAGCAACTGTGAGAGCAGCCCGCCCCCATCTGAGGAGCAGCAGATCTGCAAGCGGCCCGGCCCCATTAGAGGAGCAGCAGCAGCTCACCCCGGTGCGAGGAGCAGCAGCCACAGGAGCAGACCGTCCACATCCGAGGAGCAGCAGCCCTATGCAGCACACACCGGTCCGAGGAGCAGAGCCACAACAGCCTGCACCTGTCCAACGAGCAGCAGCCGGTCATACGAGCAGTAGCCCCACAAGCAGCCGAACCACATCAGAGGAACAACAGCAATGTGCAGCCAGCCCCCATTCAAGGATCAGCAGCCACGTGAGCAGTCCGCCCCAGTTCAAGGAGTAGCAGCTGCATGTGTAGCCCACCACCATCCAAGGAATAGCAGCCTCATGATCAGCACACCCTCTGTCTGAGGAACAGCAGCTGTGTGTGAAGCCTCCCCCCACCAGCCAGAGGAGCCACCACAGCTGTGAACAGCACCCACCAGAGGAGCTGCTGTCAGCTGAGGAGCAGCTGCTACCACAACTGCCCGAGGAGCAACCACAGCCCGAGGAGCCACTGCCACCCAAGGAGCACCCCCTGAACAACTCAACATCTAGTTATGTCGGTGAGATCAAACATGGGTAGACAAAGAAACCCCCAGAAAAGGAAGACTCGCCAGAAAAGCAGTAAGTGAAACAGAGGCATGCAGCATGACAGAAAAAGAATTCAGATTAAGGGTCCTAGAATGCATAAACTGGATGGAGGAAAAAAATCAACAACTAATGTAAGAATCAGAAAGAAACGAATGAAAAAATCAATAAATTATGTAAGAACCAAGAGGAAATTAAGAGTGATATAGCTGCAATAAAAAACACCATTGAAAGTTTCAACAGTAGACTAGGAGAAGCAGAGGACCGAATTAGCGAATTAGAAGACAGGGAAGTAAAACACACCCAAACTGCACTGCAATGGAGAAAAAAATTAAAAGACAAGAGGAGAGCCTAAGGGAGCTATGGGACAACATGAAAC
>NW_005367587.1:7140272-7149641 GCF_000412655.1 Myotis brandtii
TAAGACGCTGGGGGGAAGGGGAGGCCAGGGGATTGTCAAGGGCGGGGGAAAAAGGAGACATATGTAATACTCTTTGTAATACTTTAAGCAATAAAACAATTAAAAATAAAAAAATTTAAAAAAGATAACATTGGAGAATATATTGATGACTTGATATAAGGAAAGATTTTTTTTAAGCATGACAAAACACACTAACCGTAAAGGGAAAATAAATAAATTGAACTGCATTAGAGATGAGAACTTCTGCTCATGGAAAAAGCACTCTAAAGAAAGTAAAAAGTCAAACCACAGGATTGGAAAAGATTATTTTCTATATCAATAATTAATAAAGAACCTAGAATATAAACCTAGAATATTTTTTTAAAAAATAAACACATATGGTCCAACCAATGTGGCTTAGTGATTGAGCATCGACCTATGAACCAAGAGGTCACGTTCGATTCCTGGTCAGGACATATGCCTGGATTGCGGGCTCAATCCCCAGTGTGGGGTGTGCAGGAGGCAGCAGCCAATCAATGATTCTCTCTCATCATTGATGTTTCTATCTCTCCCTTCCTCTCTAAAATAAAAAAGTATATTTAAAAAAATAAAAAATAAACACATATGGAAGTAAAGAGATCACTCAGTTTTTTAAAAGGGGTGGGAGAGGGAGACATGAAGAGACACTTCATTAAAGAGAATATTCAAATAATAAATATTAAAAAAGGGACTCAAATTCACTGGTCATAAGAGAAATGCAAATTAAAACTGCAATAATGAGATACCACTTTACACCTACAAGGGTAATAAATATTTTTTCAAAATATATCTGTAATAACAAGTGCTGGTAAGTAGGTGAATGAATAAGAACTCTCATTGACTACTGGTGGACATATAAATTTTTATGACTACTTTGGAAAATTGTTTGGTAGTATCTTCTAGCGCTACACATATGCATATCTTTTAACCTAGTAATATTACTCCTATATATTGTCCAATGCAAACACATGTACACCAAGAAACACATAAAGAAACATGCATGGCAACATCCTATATAACAGAAGCCTAATATGCTGTGTCTGGTTGTGCGGTGACTGGTTGACTGTTCAACCAATCAAAGCATAATATGCTAATGATATGCTAAGGTCGCTCAACCGCTCACTATGATGTGCACTGACCACCAGGGGGCAGACAGTTGACCGGTCAACCAGTTGCTATGATGTGCACTGACTACCAGGGGACAGATGCTCCAACTGGTAAGTGAGCTTGCTGCTGGAATCTGGCGAATCGGGACTGAGTGAGATGGGCCAGACATTCTCTGGGGCCCTCCCAAAGTCCCTCCTTGGCCACGATCGTGCACAGGTGGGGGTCTCTTGGAATGGCCTGTGCCCTCTTGCAATCCGGGACCCCTTGGGGGATGTCAGAGAGCCTGTTTCAGCCCGATCCCACAGGCCACTCCCCTGAGGAGGGCGGCAGACACAGGGCTCATGGCTGGTGAGAGCTGCCGTGGCGCTGTGAACCTGTCTCGATCGGGACTGATTGGGCATGAGCCCGCAGCAGGCACAGTGGGGCCAGGATGAGCGAGAGCAGCAGGTAGGAGCTGCCGGCAGTGTTGGACTGAGGGTTTTGGCCCCGATCCCCACAGACCACCCTGAGGGACATGACCCATGCATGAATTCATGCACCGGGCCTCTAGTTACTCATAATAGCTCAAGACTGGAAGCAACTCAAATGCCAACAAACAGTAAAATGAATCAATAAACTGATATTGTAACAAAATTGAATATTATACAGCAATGAAAAGAAACAAATGCCTGCACCATATGGTTGAATCTCATAAATTGTGGAATGAAAGAAGTTAGATATAAAAAAGTATTTGCTGACTGATTCCACGAATGTAAACATAAGTAATCCATGGTGTTGTAAGTCAGGACAGTAGTAACTCTCTGGGTTTTTCTAGAATAGAAAAAGGTATGGGTGCTGCTCAAACTGCACATATTTCTAAACATGTTATACTTCAATAAAAGTCATCAATAAAAACAAACAAAAAAGATAAGCCCCATTTGAGTGTTTTTAGAGTATCCTGAGAGGAGGTCAAATAAAAAGATGACATAGGCCACAGGTCAGAGTGTGAGAAAACCCTACAGAGTGTGAGTAAATAAGAGACTGGGGACCCAGGAGAAAAGACAGCTATCAAGCAAGTCACGGTGCCTGAATTCCCTACGTGTTTTATTTATTTATTTATTTATTTACTTTCTTTTTTTTTAAAGAATTTTTGTGAGTTATTTGAGCTAAACTAGCAGGTCACGACTCCTCATTCCCAGAATCATCATCATCATAACAGTCAGCATCTTCCTCCTCCTTATCTTCATCATCAATGTCAAGGTCGTACAAGTCCTCATAAAGCCAATCTGAGCTGTTGTCATTGGAAGGCACTTTAGTTTCAATGCAATATTCCGCCAGGGTCGTGGGGACTTTCACTCCATCCTTTTCTGCTTCAGCTTTAGTGGCTGAAACTTGTTTTCTAATGATTTCAGCATATTCTTTGTCTTTTCCTTTACTGTCCCTCCATTTCCTGAACATAACTGAAGCCTCCACATTGGCTGGGGAGAAGGTGTTGGGCTCATTAAGCAATGAGATTACACTTAACAGGATAGTCCTGACATTCTGAGTAGGATTCCACCTTTCGGAGGGCAGTTCACCACTCTGTGGGTCATCTACGGGTGGATGAAGAATTGAAACGCATACGTGTCCACGGTCATAAATGTTGGGGTGCCACATTTTGGTCAAGAATCTGAAGGTAGGTGGTGAATATGGGTAGTCAATAGGAAATTTAATATGCGCCTTGAAGTAGCCGCCTTCGTAGAGGGTGTTGGGGGGTCCGAAGATGGCAACCTCCCAGTTGTAGAGGTCGGACTCATCCACCAGGGTGATGCGGAAGCCCTCCACCGGCTCCTGCTGCAGGGACTTCAGCTCCAGCATCAGGGCCTTCTGGGAGCTGGTCATCCGCTGCTGGGCCATCGCGGCGGCGCCTGGCCGGGGCCCCAGTCCTCACGCACCAACCGACCCACTGACCTTTTCTTTAGAATAGTGCAAATGGGCAATTGTGCGCTCACCTAGGGAGCAGATCCGGGGCTTTCCGTAGCAGGAAAAAAGGAAGAGGTCAGCTCAAGGATCAAGCCTTGATGTGTGGTTGCAGTCTCTTCCAGAAGTCTCCCCAGCCAGGTGAGTTCCCAAGACACTCTGTTCTGGAGAAGGTTGAGTTGTGCTCCATGAGTGTTCTTATATTTGATTCTCTAAAGGCCACGCCTACTTCTTCTAAGGATGATATTTCAGAGGTCTTTTAGATAGGATTAAATTCACACCCTAATTAATCTCCCTAAATAACCTCTATAAACATAATCTAATCAAGAGTCACCGATTTTACAGCAAACCAGCCCTAACAACCCGCCTTTCTATCTAAATGTCTATATGCCAGGATTAGTATAAAATCATATCACCTAGAGAATTATTTTGTTTTTGTTAATCCCTACCCAAGGACATTTTTCCCATTGACTTTTAGAGAGAATGGAAAGAAGTGTGTGGGGGGGGGGGCGGTTTATGTTGGGGGGGGGGAGCAGGGGTCCCCATGTGGGCGGGCCAGCGATGGCAGCACTGGTGGCCTCTGAGGCGGCCCTGGCAGAGGTCGAGTCCCTCGGGGCCGCTTGGCCAATCAGATACCCCCTGAGATCCTGAACGACCCCAGCTGCAGGCCGCCATTCAAGTCCTGCCTTCCAACTATAACTTTGAGATCCCCAAGACCATCTGGAGGGTCCAACAGGCCCAGGCCAAGAAGGTGGCCCTGCAAATGCCGGAAGGCCTTCTCCTCTTCCCTGCACCATTGTGGATATCTTGGAAAGGTTCACAGAGGCTGAAGTGATGGTGATGGGTGATGTGATCTACGGGGCTTGCTGTTTGGATGACTTTACTGCAAGGGCCCTGGGAGCTGACTTCTTGGTGCACTATGGCCACAGCTTCCTGGTTTCCATGGACACCTCTGCCCAAGACTTATGGGTGTTGTATGTCTTTGTGGACGTCCAGATAGACACTAACCACGTACTGGACTCTATCCGCCTCACCTTTCCCCCAGCCAGTGCCCTTGACCTGGTCAGCACCATACAGTTTGTGTCAATCTTGCAGGCAGTTGCCCAGGAGCTGAAAGCTGAGTATCGCATGAGTGTCCCACAGTGTAAGCCCCTGTCCCCTGCGGAGATTCTGGGCTGCACATCACCCTACCTGCCCAAAGAGGTGGAGGCTGTTGTATATTTGGAGATGGCCCCTTCCATCTGGAGTCTGTCATGATTGCCAACCCCGATGTCCCTGCTTACCGATATGATCCATACAGCAAAGTCCTATCCAGAGAGCACTATGACCATCAGCAAATGCAGACTAACTGCCAAGAAACCATAGCCACTGCCCGCTCAGCTAAATCCTGGGGCCTTATCCTGGGCACTTTGGGCCGTCAGGGCAGCCCCAAGATTCTGGAGCACCTGGAATCCAGGCTGCAAGCCTTGGGACTTCCCTTCGTGAGGCTGCTGCTCCCCAAGATCTTCTCCAGCAAACTCAGTCTGCTTCCACAGGTGGACGTGTGGGTACAAGTGGCATGTCCACGCCTCTCCATTGACTGGGGCACAGCCTTCCCCAAGCCACTGCTGACACCGTATGAGGCGGCGGTGGCCCTGCGGGACATTTCCTGGCAGCGGCCCTACCCCATGGACTTTTATGCTAGCAGCTCCTTGGGGCCCTGGAAGGTGAACCACGGGATGAGACAGGCTGGGGAAGATGCAGGAGGGATCCGTGCGTGCCTTTCTCCAGCTGTGACTTGCGAGGGTTGCAGCTGCAGAGACTAGGAAGTGGTGCCACTCGCTCCGTGAGACGTTTGCTCCTGAGTCTCAGGGTCCTGCCCTCCGGAGGAGCAGCCTGGAGGCTGGTGGTTTTCGGAACAGGGGGCAGACGTTTTCTCCGCACTTTTTCTTCTTCCTCTTCTTAAAGAATACCTTTCAGCATTTCATATAATACTGGTTTGGTGGTGATGAACTCCTTTAGCTTTTTCTTATCTGTGAAGCTCTTTATCTGACCTTCAATTCTGAATGATAGCTTTGCTGGATAAAGTAATCTTGGTTGTAGGTTCTTGCTATTCATCACTTTGAATATTTCTTCCCCTACGTGTTTTAAAGAACAGAGTATTTAATGTTCATTTAAAGTTGTTTTCTATGCTGTGATTTGCTCTAGCCTCTCTGTGATCCCATTAAGACCCCCCACAATTTATTGCTCTCAAACCATCAGTAAAGTGTGCACCACCCTAAATATAATAAAGCAGGATAAGAAATGGTGATGGAATGGAGTGAATGGGAGAGGGAGGCTTTGCCACTAGGGGCCAGACACCCCAAAGGAACACCTCTCTGAAAAGGTAAAATGAATAGAGAGCAAAAAGTGTGAGGGAGAAGAGTGTTCCATGCTAAGAAAAGTAAATGCAGAGACTCCAAGGCAGGCTATGCTGGGCACATTTAAAGACCAGCAAGGAAACCAGGGTGTGTGGAGCCAAGAAAGATTTTAAGAAATGGCATCAGAGAAATAGCCAGGAGCCAGATAATGCTGGCCATGGATTTTACTCTGAGTGAGACAGAAAGTCATTACAGTAAGGGTTTTGGGCAGAGAAATGACATAATTAAAGTTAATTGAAATGTATCGCTCCAGTTGCGGTGGAAAGAATACACTGTAGAGATGCAGAAACAGGGAGGAAGTTTTCTAAAAGAAAGATGCTGCTGGCTTGGGTGAGGCCACTAGTGGTCTGGGTGGGGGAAAGAGGTTGTTCTGGGTGTATTTGGAAATTAGAGCCAGCAAGACTTGCAGGTGGGTTGGATATGGAGTGTGAGAGAAAGAGAGTCATCAGGGGCGCTCAGGAAAGACCTTTCTAACCCAAGGAGCTGTCTGACATGGAATGAGCTGTCCCCAGATGCAGTCATTCAATAGTGGAGGCAGTTGGTCCTTCAGAGGGCTCTTCTCTTTCTAGCTTACCTGCCAAGTAAGCTCCTTAGAACATTTCTACCTTTAGAGGCAATGGGCCCAGGTGACCTCTAAGATACCTCATGTGCCAAATACTTTCAGGCAGTCGGAACAGGGTTCTGTACTTCATAAATGTTCAGGCTAACTGGTTGCAAAGTAATTTCTTACACCAAAGTAACTTTTTGACTGCTGTGTACCTTTCCCCCCACACACTCATTTTTATACTGATCAAAATGGGTTAAAGGGAACAGCAGAGACAGCGGCTTTGGGATAAGCAGGTACCACACAAAGAAACCTGAGAGTGGGAAATGCTGATGTGTGGAAGGAAGGGGGAGCAGCCCCATCCTTTTGGCCTTTGGGGATGGTTATGAATAGAGGCTACACCAGAAGAAGGTGTAATTGTAAATGACTGAATTGTAAGCAAACACTCTAACATTTTCAAATCCCCCCAAATGTTGTCTCTTTCAAAACAAGAACCTTGGGGGTAATCTAGTGCTCCATAAACTATACAGTTGTCATAGTGGTGCTGCCATTGCTCAAAGCTTGCTTTGAACTCTTCTTTGTTTTGTTTTTTTTCTTGAAGAGAGTTAATGTAACTTACTCCAAAATCTAGTCTCTGAGGTCCCTGGGAAGCTCTGCTGTCAGGAACTTCAGATTCTCCTGGCTGGCAGGAACGTTAAAGCTTCCTGCCTATTTGGTGTTTGACCTCCCATGGCATCATTAGTGACAGCAGGCATCTAACCTCTAAGTCAAACCAGGAGAGAAATGAATGTGGTTAACACCCTCCAGGCAGCCTCGACACATCTTCCTATTCAGCTGTGATTGTCAGAAAGTTCTTTCATTTCTAACTAAAACCTGCCTCGTTGTACCTTCCATCCACTGGTCATCATGGAGTGTGGAACAGAAGACAGGCATTTGTGAACCACCTCCATTATTTTGCCATTTTTATCCTATCCAAGTATCACTAGTCCTATTGGTTTTTAATATCTTTCTTTCAAATGACCCAATTTCATAGGTGAGTAATTTTACCTTAAATGTAAAATACATCCCTTTGTAAGTGGAAAACCTACATCAATCGGAGCCTGATAGCATAAGGAATAATATCAGAAGGAACAGAAAGTGATGATATTAAATTCTACTTAGGAAGTGTTGCCTAGCAAAGGTGCTGAGCTTGAGGCAACCTCTCTGTTAAAACAGAGATTAGCAGATGTTGAGAGGTATAGAGACAAAGTACCACAAAATGATACTTCTTCCTTATTGTAGGCTCAAGAGAACTGAAAGGGGCATACTGTTTGCACCATGTGATCTCTTATTTAACCTCACTGTCGGTGTACCACTCAAAAGCATCTCCTATACCTCTCGTGGGAGGTGTACACATTGGGACCCACTGGTGAAGGGGCCAAGCACTTTGGCTATGGTCAAGCTGATCAGAATGAGATCATGGTTCTTCTACCTCTTAGCTGCTCCATCCTATACACCTTAACCACTATAAACATCAGTTTCTTCATCTTTAAGGTGGGGGTAGTATTAGCTCTTCAGAGTGATGCTTTCTTAAAGACATTTGAACATTATGCCCAGGTCGTAAGCTGAATATTGAAGAATATAAATTCAGCCTAAGACTCCAGCATCATTCAGTTTTGGGGCTGAATTAATTCAGCCTTTACACACTGACCAGGCTGTGCTTGTAGCCAACTAAAATCGCTAGGCTACATTGGCATGTTCTGCCTGTCAACCAAATCCCCCTTGTGAACTTGTGCTGCTGAGCATTTGGGCCCGAGGGAGGACTTGGCATTATTCTTGTTACCTAGATTCTCCCCTTCACTTTAACGTGTGCTTGAACATTTGTTCAACGCCTTCTGCTACCCTGCATTTGAGGGAAAGGGAGTCAAATGGACAGAGCGGAGCTATGATGAGAATGTAGATGTGAGTCTGCATTCCTTTGAAATAAGAAAATGGAAACTTTTTGCTGAGTATCCACTATGTTTTAGGCACTTTCCTCTAACATCTCATTTAATAATCCAGGAACCCCTTAAAATAGATGCAATCCTCATTTTACAGAGCAGAAATCTGAATTTTTATTTTAAGTTGTTAAGCATGGTAATTATGCAATTTTTTACTATTTTGGCTTAATATTATTTCATAAACACTTTATCTGCTTTATCATATTGCTTAATATTTTTCTGTTTTTCCCCTTTATAAATAAATGTCTTCTCCTTGTTCTAAAAACTTTATTTTGTTGTTGTTAATCCTCACCCAAGGATATCTTTGTTTTAGAGACGGAGAAGCATAGATGCGACACATTGATTGGTTTTCTCTGAATACCTCCCCCTCTCCCCCCCACACACACACCCAGGGCCAAATTAAGCCTACCCTTGACAGGAATCGAACCCATTCCTTTCAGTCCACAGGCCTATGCTCTATCCACTAAGCCAAACCAGCAAAGGCTCTAAAAACATTTTGAGACCCTCTTACCTTCATGTTTATCATTTTAACGGTTGTATAATAACCCTAAGTTACCCAACCTTAATTTATTTAACCTATTTCCTTTTGTTGACAGTTTAGTTTTGTTTGTTTGCTTTTTGTGGTTTTTTAAATTATTATTTCTGTAATAAATGATCCTGATAGGAACATCCCGCACAGCATTATTTTGTTCTGGAAATTTCCCCAAGAATGGAATTACTACATCAAAGGGGATTTGGCTCTGTATTTACAGAGACTAGCGAATTGCTTACCCAAAGGAGTGTGTGGTTCTTGAGGGTAAAAAGAAAAATCTGGTTTCTACAAAAGAAATTAATTTTCCACTTATTCATAAAATATTTGAGCTCCTGATAGATGTTAGGCGCCGTGCCAGGGGCTGGGGATGAGCAAGGTCCGGTCTGGTAGAGGCAACCTCGCTCCAGGTCCCTTCCTCTGGACAGGGAGGACCGCGCGCCCCTCCGCGCGGAGGAGTGGAAGGAGGGAGCTGTTGCGAGTACCGGGGAGATCTCGCAGCACAGACAGCTCTCGGCCTGAGCCTTGCAGAATGAGTAAGAGTTTAGGCACGGGATTTATATTTATTTTATTGTGACTCTCTGCCCTTCCATCAGAAAAAAAAAAAAATTTCCCACTTTTGGCACAGAGACCATTGGAGCCCGAAGCCCCCAACGTCGTAAGCCTCTTTCCATCTCCTAGGAGGAGGGCAGGGGGTGTCTTCGACCGCGGGTGCGGGCTCCCGGGTCCGGGAATTCCCGGCGCGGGCCCCGCAGTCCCCAAGGACCAGACCCGACGCGTGGCCCTCGGGGGAGGGAAGACGCGCCCTGGGCGCAGGGCTCCCTCGGAGTCAGCTCGGCGCGGTCAGGTTGGGCA
>NW_005367587.1:7150053-7150464 GCF_000412655.1 Myotis brandtii
AAGGGCGCAGGCCCGAGCAGCTCAGCCCTGGAAACACTGGGTGCCGGCCACGGGGCAAGTCAAGTTGCAGGACCAAAAGCTTCCCGGCTGGACCCAGCAGCTCATTTACCCTCAAAGGGGCGGTGGGACGGACGCCTTCGAGGATGAACCCGAGTGCGCGCCAAGACTCGGGCTGTGGATGGTGTCTTGTGCTTGTGCCTTGTTTCTTCTGTCTGTATGCAGCATTGTCACAAAGAACACCTTTTCCGTGTGTGTTAAGGGGACGGTTTTCTAGGCTGTTTGGAACGGGGGGCCATGGCATCTGCACCCATCCTGCTGGGCCCTAAGCCCTCTTGGAGGATCTTGGCCCAATCCTCCAGCTACCTTAGGGACCTTGCCCCTGATCACCAGCCTCCATATTCCTCGGGGAGT
>NW_005367587.1:7150513-7195139 GCF_000412655.1 Myotis brandtii
CTTTTATTATTTTAAAAATTATTTTTAAATTATAGTTTCAATAGATAACACATGCACATGGTTTTTAGAAATCAAATGCAAGTTTATCTTCTAGAATAATGCCTATACTAGCATTTGTGTTTATTTTCAATTCACTTGTTTTTTCACCCATATTCTTTCCTACTCTTCTTGTTCTGTCTCCTCCTTTTGATTCTGTATCCCACCTCCTGCCTGATGAAAGTACCGGAAGATAATGATGTCACCCCACTGTCTGCAAACCTTAAGCCCACTAGCACTACCCCTGCTTTCTTCAAAGTCTTTCACTGCAGTTGCCCTTGGGGTAGGGAGCCCACTACCCAAAGGATATTTCCTTTATTTGCCTTAACTCTCCAGCAATTTGAAGAAAGCAGCATGGGGAATTGTCCGTGAGAAGTTCTGTATTACCTGTTCTTTCCCTTAAACTGGACTTTCCAAGTGCAATTTCAGTGGAGGCTGGTAGTGAGGGGAATCAAGGAAGGATACTTCCTAAAGTGCTTTAGATTTCCAGGAACCAATACCTCGCTGGTTCTGATTCCTGAAAGTGGAACTCTGCCAGTTACATCTTTCCATTGTCCTCCTCTTTCCCCCCAGGACCAGCAGAGTTGCATGGGATTTTTCCTCTGTAAGAACTCAGAGGGTGGAGGTTTTATATTTGTGAAGGGGGGCGGGGTGGGCTGTAGAGGAAGGAGGTGCAGGCCAAGACCCCTGAGTGGAGAGGAATCCTGGGGCTCAGGGCCCTGTCACTCAGGAACAGCCTCCAGATAATTTTGTAAGAGACCATATATGTGGCTTACTTCTTGCCAACAATCAGCACAATCAACTTTTTTCCAAGGCTTTTTCTATGCAGGGCAAAACAGACTGAGAAGTAGAAAAAAATTAGCAAATAAGCCCATTTTTATCTATATGATAAAATAGAAGTTGTTCAAATTCCTTTTACTGAATTATAAGGTATTTTAGGAGTTGTGTAGAGTGTCTAAACCTAGTAGCTACTCCAGTCACTACATTTTCTTTTATTTTTTTCATGTTGCATGACCCTGACCTGGATCCCAAACACGTCAAAATATACAGGTTGGTTAGAAGCTGACACTTCTAAGAAGCCCTGTGGATTGGAGGGTTGGGAGGGAGAAGATTACAAAATAAGGACTTATCCTTTTGCTAATGTAGGGAAATAATGGAAAGGAATGGATTAAGTATCAGCTTGAGTTTGGTAAGAAACTGAGTATAAGGAAACAGGGAAATGAGTAAGAGGTGAAGGAATCACCATTCATTCATTCAAAATGTTTACAGTGTGCCTGGCAATGTGCCCGTTACTGGGGGAGAAGGAGTAAGGGTGAATGGAACCAGGCAGGATCCCTGATCTCCTGAAGTTTACAGATGCTTTGGGGGAGGCAACTGTTAGTAAAATAACTATTGAAAATGTAATTGCACACTAAGCTCTCTAAAGGAAAGAAGAGTGTATACATGGACTGCACTGCATGACCAAGTAAGGCTTTCTCAAGGAGGTTTCCCTTGAGCTGATATTCAAGGGGAGATGGGAATGTTGGGGATATATACCTGGTTTTGAGATAGGATCATAATGTATCAGTTAGGAATTGCATTTAGCTGCTTGGAATCAAGAAGTCTGTCTTCCATGTGGTGTTTGCCATACAGTGTGTGCACGCACGTAGAGTTGGCATTTCTGGAATTTGGGGAAAGGATGCTTTGTTATCATCGAATCATTTGTCCTGTCTTGAGTTGGTCATGTTTTCCCATTGCTGTCATTCTTGCTTTTAAGTTAAATGTTTAAATTAATTTTATTCTTACAGTGACAGTTTATTGTTATCACTGAGTACTTTCCCAGGTGAAAACGGTGTGGCAGGTAGACTGCAATATCTTCTCCCAAGCCCTGAAACTGCTCGTACCTTTTCACAGTTTCATATATAGTCCTTAAGTAAAGGGGAAAAAGCTAATTGCATTGATACTGTCAGTAAAAGTAATATAAAGCTCACAATGGGGTTCTCTGACAAGCAACATATTTTATGTGCAAATAATTATTTTCATTTCTTCCAACACTACTTACAGCAAATTTTCTAATGTCCAGCACTGTTTTAGATACCATGGATAAAATGGGTTAGTAAGACATGGTCCCAGCATTTAAGGAGTTCATAGAAGTCTAACAGGTGGGACTCATACTCATCCATGTACGGCTAGGAAAGAACTGTGGTTGCTATAATAAAGTTACAGTGATGCACTGGGAAGGGAGTGGTCAGTTCTACCAAGGAAAGGAGGGGCTCAGAAAAGTTTCATGGAAGAGTTAACATTTGAGTTGAATCTTGAAAGATGAGACATTCCACAATCTAGACAAAGGAGAGAGGGCATTGTAGAAAAGGGTTTAGTATGCAAAAACAAACAAACAAAACCCACAGAGACATAAGGTCCAGGAGACAAAGGAGAGAGGGCATTGTAGAAGAGGGTTTAGTATGCAAAAACAAACAAACAAACAAAACCCACAGAGACATAAGGTCCAGGACATTCATGTGGCTCAAAGAACTGAAGCATAAGGAACAAAGAGGGGCTATTAAGAGATAAGACTGGAGTGGTGGGCAGGGCAGGTCACAGAGAATCTGCACACCATCATATGGATAGCCTGGTGGTGAAAGTATGCACTCATATGGACCCAGATTTGAGTCATGGCTTGGCCACTTTCTAGCTGTGGAACGTTGGTTAAGTAACTTGGCCTCAATATATAATGGTAATGAAGGTTGTACCACCCTCATTGAGTTGCTGCAAGAATTGAGATAAGTCATGTAGTAACTGTCACAGATTATGCACCTGGTTATTGTTGGCTATTGTTTTCATTATTCATCTTAGGACAAAGGGAACCACTGGAGAGTTTTAAGTAAAGGAGTGATTGAGTGAGCATTTTGTTTAAAGCACAATCACTCTGGCTGCCTATGGATTCCAGGTTAAAGGGGAGTAAGTTTGGGGCAGAGAAACCACTTGAAGAGATTATAATCATTCAGATAACAGTGAAGATGGCATGAATGCTGGTGGCTAGGGTAGTAGCCCTGGAGAAAAGGAGACAAATGCTTGAGATGTCTGTGGGGGAGGCTCCACAGAACTCAGTTACTCATTAGGTGTGGGGAATGGGATTCTGATCTGTCATCCTTCGGTTCTGTCATCCAAGTGACCTCAGGGTAAACAAAAAGAAGCCGGCGCCAAGCAGGACTAGGGATCCGGTATCTAGGAAGTGCTTATGTGAAGAGGACTTAATGATTGGTACCCCAAAAGCTGTCTTCTAACTCAGAAGGTCCCTTGACAACTAGTGTGTCATAGAGTAAAAGGATCAGAAAGACTTAGTTGATCCAGAACAAATAAAATTCTTTGTTTCTCTCTCTCTCTCATCTCTGGGAGGCTTTTAGTTCAAGGTAAATGAACATTAGACTTTATCCATTTGCCATTGTCATAAAGTGGCACATATAACCCTCACTCATGCCTGGCAGTTTTGATTCAACTCTTGCCTGACAATAACCTGATTGAAGTTTTTCTCCTCTTTTCTCGTGTCCTGTAATCCCATAAGCACTGGCTGAGGTGCCTTGACTAATGCCAGTGAGAATTAGAGGATTTAGGCGGACCCTACTTTATCATGCAGAGTAATGTTGGTTACCATTGCATCCATTCATAAAAGAGAAAATAACCCAGACCTGTGTGATAGTGTTTGCTGAAAAGTTTCCGGGAGCTTTATGCCTATTTCCCCCAAATGTGGATCCTGGGAAAAGCTGATTGATTGTAGTAGCTTGAACAACTGTATCATTACTCAAAGGCACAGAAATGAAAAGACATTATAATTAGGCAGAACCAATGAGTGAGGTGGCAAAATGTGAAGTGAGGAAAATAAGTCTAGACTTTGGATATAAGTGGACTTTCGATGTCTGTGACCTTGGGCAACATATCTAACCTCTCCGAGCCTCAGTTTTTACTGGTGGACATTCTTTTGATATCTGTAAAACTGCGGTAATATCTCCTGCAAGGGCTGGTTGTGAGCTGTATATGGAGGTGCCCAGCATAGGGCGGCTGCTTAACTGACCTGTATCCTTTGACTTGACTGCCTCTGAGGTCTCTCCTTACATTGAAAAAGCAGGAAGAATGAAGATTTCTCGGGGTGAGTAATCTGAATTAATTGGCTTTTATGTGTTTCTCATCTATGATTGATTTTTGCCCCCTGGTAACAGAGCAAATACCTGTTTTCCTCCACCCTCAGGGAATGCTTGTCAGTGATGATGGGGCAAAGGTAAAATGATTCCTGCAGAGAGTAAGCTAATTTTAGCTACTCTTCTTTCAACACACACACACAAGCAAAATTACTAACACATAGAAAAATGGAGTGATTTGACTTCTTCCTCGGTGGAGTTCCTAACAAGCATTTTTCTTGTCTACTTGTTGTTTTTCATGGAGAAAGAAAGAAGCAAGGTCAAAGAGATTGTAATGGTTCCCCCACGCCCCGACCCCCTAATAATTGTGAACTGTTTGTTCTTAAGGAAAAAAGTTTTGTTTTTCTCCTCTTAATAGGAGTTGATGATTGAAAGAAGTCTCATACCCTCCATATAGTTTTTCTAAATATTTTGTACTTCGATCAAAGCCTTCAGCTTAGTTCAACAAGCATCAGTTGAGCTCCAACTGCATGCTAGGGGGGTGCGTTGGCACTGTGGACACGGAGATGCCAGCTGTGGTACCTAGATCTCCAATTTGGTAGCCCTTGCAGAAGAGGCTGAGTAGGGAGAGGAGGTGGGTGCCAGCTGATTTAAGGGAGCCAGTGAGAAGGGACCCCTCAGGCCAAGGTTCTCTCCTACAGTTTCAGAGCCCTGTCCATCAGATCATGAACTCCTTTAGGTCAGGATCCAGGTCTGATCATATCTATGCTCCATGTCCTTGCATATGAGAGCCCTTTTGTGCTAAGTGTTTGTTGATTGAGAGATCAGGAGAAAAAGGCAGTGAGGAGGCCAAGTGGCCTTCTATTTCTGCACTCTTAAAAATGAAAATATTCCAAATAAAGGTTTGCTCTATGCAATTAGCCAATTTTCACCCTTATCTTTTGAGAGGCAGTGCAGTATAGTGGTTAAAAGTCTGGGCTCTGGAATTAGAGTGCCTGGCCCTGTATCCCAGCTCCACAACTTACTAGGTTTGTGACCTTGGGCAAGTCATTTAACCTCTATGTGCACCAGTTTCTTTATTACCTATTTTATTGGTTGTTAAAAGACTTAAATGAGCTAATACACATTGTTCACACTCATCAAGCACAGATACTATGTCTTATTCAACACTGAATCCAGCATGGTGCCTGGTACACTGGAGAAGCTGAGTGAATGAACAAATCTCAATATGTAGGCATTTGACTGACAAGGCACTTTCCTACCATTAACTCACTTGATCCTCAGAACATCTCAGGAGATAAATAAAGGAGATGGACAGGATAGGTACCATCATCTCCATTTTACAAATGAGGAAGTAGGGCACTGCAAGATGGAGTGACTTGACAAAGAAAGACCAACTATGTAAATGACTCATGCTTTTTTAAATTATTGGCTTAGAGAGCAGAAGGGGGGAAAGAGAGAGAGAGAGAAGGAGAGAAACATCGATTTGTTGTCCCACTTATTTATTCATTCATTAGTTGGTTCTTGTATGTGCCCTAATCAAAGATCAAATCTGAAACCTTGGCATATCAGGATGATGCTCTAATCACCAGGGCCAGGGCCTGATTCGTGCTCCTAACTCCATTTGTTCTTAGCCCTATGATCTTACCACTATCTGGCTCTGGCTGACCCTCAATCTTATGCAGGTTTCATGGAACTCAAAGGTTATCCACCAGCAAATATGAGCGCACATAGTTTTTTTAGCTTTCTGAAGAAATGGACTTCTTACAGTAAATACACATAGTCAAATTGTAACTTCAAGTTAAAAGTTGAAGTTTGGAAAGTTTCTATTTTGGGGGATGGGGAGAAAAGCAGAGGATATTTTATGGGAATGAGGAAGTTCTTTCTATGTGTGAAAGTAGCAGAGAATCATGAAGGAAAATATGGACAGATTTTGCTACATAAATATTTAAGATACTTATGTGTAAAAAGTCACAATTAAGTTAAAAGGAAAATAAACTTTAAAAAGTTGAATTATCCCTGGCTGGTGTTTCACAATGGTTTGAGCCTTAGCCCAAGGACTGAAGGGTCTTGGGTTTGATTCCCAGTCAAGGGCACGTACCTGGATTTTGGGTTCGCTTCCCGATCCTGGTTGGGGTGTGTGCGGGAGGCAACCAGTCGATGCATCTCTCTCACATGGATGTTTCTCTCTCTTTCCCCCTTCCATCCTCCCTTCCACTCTCTCTGAAAAAAGCAAAGGAAAAAATATGTCAAAAGGTTAAACATTTCAGTATCTAAAGAGCTCATAGAATTTAATAGAAAAAAAACATTAAGACCTTTTCAAAAAAATGGGCAAAGGATTAACAGTTTTCAAATGAGGAAAAGCACATGGTTGATGAACATATAAAATATTTTAACTTTACTTGAATAAAAGAAATAAGGTTTTTAAAAATGATATACCAATTTGCTTATCAAGACTATTACAGCTTTAAAGATGCTGGTGGAGTGAGATAAAATGGTTACCCTTATAACAAATTATCCTGAAAATAATCACTTTAAAATTGTTTATAGAAAAGAAACAAGATATCTAAGAAACTATAAACAAAAACATGCTTGGTACTATTGTATGTTCATAATAACTAAAGTGCTGAAGAACTATAACACAAACCTAAAAAAAAACTTATGCCTAAAAATGTTCTTCACAGTATTTATTTATGAACGTGAAACACTAGAAACAACCCATGTCCAATAATAAGGGAGTGTTTAAATAAATTATGATTGAGATGAAGCAGCATAGACTATCAGCTAAAAGTATCAAGTCTCACCACCTGGATTTAAATCCTAAATTGACTGCATATTAGCCCTACAATAACCTCTTCATGCCTCACTTTCTTTTTTAAAAAAATTTAAATTCTTTATTATTTATGGTATTACCTATGTCTCCTTTTTCCCTCATTGACCTCTCCCCAGGTGCTCCCACCCGCCAGCACATGCCATCACCCCACTACTGTCTGTGTCCATGGGTTATGCTTATATACATGCATACAACTCCTTTAGTAATATAGCTTGATATCTGGTATTGTGATCTCTCCAACTTTGTTCTTTGTCAGGATTGTTGTGGCTATTCAGGGTCTTTTTTTATTCCATATTAATTTATGGAGAGTATGTTCTAGGTTTGTGAAATATGCCGTTGGTATTTAAATGGAAATTGCATTGAATTTAGAGATTGCTTTGGGTAATATGGACATTTTAATGATGTTGATTCTACCAATCCATGAACACTGTATATTCTTCCATTTGCTTATGTTTTCCTCTACCTCTTTTTTCAACGTCCTGTAGTTTTCTTAGTACAGGTCTTTTACCTCTTAAGTTTATTCCTAGGTATCTTAATTTTTTTGTTGCAATAATAAATGGGATTTTTTTTTAGTTTCTCTTTCTGTGAGTTCATTATTGGTGTATAGAAAAGCCATATATTTCTGGGTGTTAATTTTGTATCCTGCTACATTGCTGAATTCAGTTATTAAGTCTAATAGTTTTTGGATGGAGACTTTAGGGCTTTCTATGTACAATATCATGTCATCTGTGAATAATGACAGTTTTACTCCTTTTCCAATTTGGATGCTTTTTATTTTTTCTTCTTGTCTGATCACTATGGCTAGCACTTCCAGTAGTATGTCGAACAGGAGTGGTGAAACTGGGCATCCCTGTCTTGTTCTTGTTCTTAAGAGCAACAAGAAAAGACCAGAGTAAGCAGAAGGAAGGAAATAATAAAGATCAGAACGGAAACAAATAACATAGAGACCAAAAAACTATAGAAAAGATCAATAAAACCAAGAGCTTGTTCTTTGAAAGGATAAACAAGATTGATGAACCTCTAGCCAGGCTCACTAAGAAACAGAGAGGACTCAAATAAACAAAATCAGAAATGAAAGAGGTGAAGTAACAACCGACCCCACAGACACACAAAGGATTATGAAAAAAAAATACTATGAACAACTCTACTCAAACAAACTGGACAACCTAGAGGAAGTAGACATATTCCTAGAAAAATACAATCTTCCAAAACTCAATCAGGAAGAATCAAAAAACCTGAATAGACTGATAACTACTGATGAAATTGAAGCAGCAATCAAAAAACTTCCAGCAAACAAAAGCCCTGGTCCAGATGGCTTCACAGGGGAGTTTTACCAAACATTCAAAGAAGAACTAACACCTATCCTCCTCAGAGTATTTACAAATATTCAAAAGGAAGGCACACTTCCAAGCTCTTTCTAAGAAGCCAGCATTACCATAATCCCAAAGCCAGATAAAGACACTACAAAGAAAGAGAATTATCCCTGATGAACATAAATGCTAAAATCCTCAACAAAATCCTAGCAAATCAGATCCAGCATTACATTAAAAAGATCATACACCATGACCAAGTGGGATTTATTTCGGGGATGCAAGGATGGTACAATATTCGCAAATCAATAAATGTGATACATCACATAAACAAATTGAGAGACAAGTCACATAACCATATTAATTGATGCAGAAAACGCATTTGACAAAATCCAACACCCTTTCAGCGAAGTGGGAATAGAAGGATCATACCTCAACATAATAAAAGATTTATATGACAAACCTGCAGCCAACATCATACTCAATGGGCAAAAACTAAAACCATGACTCACTTTCTTCATTTATACAATGGTGACGAGAAGGGTACCTACTGCGTAGTTTATGTGGGTTAAATGAATCTATATAGGTCAACAATTCCAAAATTCTCAAAGCTCTACAAACCTAAAAGTTTTTGTAAATTTATTAGCAGCAAAATATGATTGAACTGACATAACTTTATCCCACTTTCTATTACTACTAGTATATTCTGGGGCTATAGTCAATCTTAATCCTTTCCATAGTTTTATCTTCTCTGCAGAATCTCTAAGGTTCTCTTATGAATTAATAACCCTCATGAACATGTGAAAAGATTAACTGAGGTCAATGCTAATTGGAGTCAGGTACATCTACTTTGAGCTAATCCCTTAGCCTAGAAACCTTCCAAATCCTCCAGCCCAGAACTTTCAAACTTTAAGATGGAGAATTTTTATTTTTTTGTTAATCCTCACCTGAGGATATTTTTCCATTGATTTGTAGGCCTTACTTCATAGTTTTATGATATATTTGTGTCCAGTTCATTATGCCACGACTTGGGGTTACCATAATGCACATTAGTTCATATGCAATCAGTAAAGAAGAAATTTGTGTCAATACACACAGAAGTCACATTGTTTTTACGAGATTTTTTCCTCACACATAGATGTTCAAAAATCTTCTTACCACCAAGGAGCAGCAGCTGACGGCCAAGTGCACTGACATGGCTGTGTGCAGCAGCTGTGAAAGTCTGTACATGATGCTCATCCATTTCAATTTCTCTGGGCTCCCTGTGGCCTCGTATGCTGACTGGGAAATGCTCGTTACATAGTTCTTCCTGATCTTTGGGCAGTTTGTCCCAAGGCAGCTTACCCAACCCTTCCTTAAACCTCCTCCTAAAAAACATCTTTCTCTTTTCTGTAAGATGATTCTCATATTTGCAGTATTATGTATTTATTAAAAATGTAAAAAGTGTCTTATAATTATCCTAATGTTTCATTAGGATTTTTACTGGTTTTATTAATATTCTGGTTACAAAATTATGCAGGATTTTTTGTATATTTTTCCATAGGATCTCTGTTACTTTTAATGCATATTTTGCAAAATCAGAACATTTTTTAAAATACATATATTACATTATTTCAGAAACACTTGTATCCTTAATGCATTGCTTAATTTGAATTGTTTTTAATTTTGTGCAAATGGAGTCTGCAATGTGCATTTTTTAAAAATATTGTATTTGTGAGAGTAATCAGGTTCATTCATTTCCACTGCTGTTTAGAATTTCATTGTATGAGTGTAACAAATTTATTCATTTATCCTTCTTTCCATCAGCAATTGGTATTGCAGTTTCCTGCTGTTATAAAAATATCATTATAAACATTTCTATACATGACTTCTTGGCACATGTGCAAGAGTCCTAGGGCATTCTACCGAGGGATATACGTGCTGGGCTTAGAGCATGTTATCTTCATGTTTAGTAGACAATGCAAAATGGATTTTACCAGTTTAAACTTCCACCATTCGTGTATGAGAGTTCTCATTTATCCACATCCTTGCCAACTGTTGAGAGTTACTGCCAGATTGTTGTGGTTTTTATTTGACTCTCACTGTGTATGTGTTTTTTCCTTGTCTATTCACATTCTTTATCTCTATGAAGTGCCTGTTGATGTGTTTTGCCCATTGTTTTTCCATTGGGAGGTTTCTATTTTTCTTTCAATAAGAATGCCGTGTTTTCTGGATACTGCTCCCTTTTCAGTTACATTGCTGCGATTATCCCCTTCCTGTTTGCAGCTTGTCTTTTCACTTTGTAGGATCCTTTCATGAACAGTAATTCTTAGTTTAATATAGTCAAATTTATCCTCTTTTTCTCTTATCATTTGTGCTTTATTTCTACTTGAGATTGTAAAGACATCCTATATTTTCTTATAATTTAAAAAAAATTTTGCCTATCACATTGAAATCTTCAAGTCATTTGCAATTGATTACAGGTCCAAATTTATTTTCCCCCCATGTGGTTATCCAGTTTTCCAAATATTGTTACTGAATAGTCCACCCTTTCTCCCACCAAAATACAGCATCATCTGCCAGTTATCAAGGTTTCTGGCTCTGTGTCCTGTACTGTTTGCCTTTTGTCAGCTGATAGGGTGAGCCTCCCCTCTACATCCTTCTTCAGGAGTATGGACTAGTCTCTTTCCTTTGCTCAGCCATAGAAATTTTAGAATCAATTTGTCAAGTTGTGTGCATGCAAAACACACACACACACACACACACACACACACACACATCTGTTGAGATTTTTATTAGAGTTGCTGTGAACGTATAGATCAGTTTGGGAAGGACTGACATCATAACAATATTTAGTCTTCCTATTCATGAAAACAGTAGAGCTCTCCATTTTTTAGATTTTTTTAGTGTCTTTTGATAACATTTGAAATGTTCTCTATAAAGTTATTGCACATCTTTAGATCATTCTATTTTGAGAAAAAAAATTTCTTATAGCCAAACCGGTCTGGCTCAGTGGACAGAGCGTCAGCCTGCGGACTGAAGGGTCCCAGGTTCGATTCCGGTCAAGGGCATGTACCTTGGTTGCGGGCACATCCCCAGTGGGAGGTGTGCAGGAGGCAGCTGGTCGATGTTTCTCTCTCATCGATGTTTCTGACTCTCTATCCCTCTCCCTTCCTCTCTGTAAAAAATCAATAAAATATATTTAAAAAAAAAAAAATTTCTTATAAATTATACCTATTTACAAAGTATATATATTCTGTTGATGATTAATAGAAATGCAGTTGACTTTATACTATATATCTGGCAACTTTGCTAAATCCTCTTATTAATTCTCATTATTTGCACATAGAGTCTAAGATTATCATGTCTATAATGATCATTTAGTTTTATTTTATAAACTTTACTAGAGGCCTGGTGCACGAATTTGTACATGGGTGGGGTCTGGCTAGCCTGCCCTGATTGGGGCTGGGGTGGGGGGTGGGGTGTGGAGGGGACGCTGGAGGTTGGCCGGCAGGCCCCACCCCCTGGTCGAACTCCTGATTGAACTCCCAGTCTCCCAGTTGAGGGGTCAATTTGCATATTAGCCTTTTATTACATAAGATACTTTTGATATATGTTCATTATGTTACTAAACTGGCATTTTCCTCTGGGAAAATGTTAAAGAGAAGTGATGATGGAATATCCTTGTTTTTTCCCAATTTTGAAAGGAGGGCTTTTAACATTTGATCATATAGTGTTTGGCACCTTTAGCAGCCAATTGCCATGTGTTCTGGAGCAGACTTTTCTCATACTTGATTGGGAAATGCTCAGCTTGAGTTTAGCCTTGGAGAAAGAGACACACGGTCTAGATTATTTAGACCAGTGGTCGGCAAACTGGGGCTCACGACTTCTGCGCATGGGCCATGAAGTTTTAGTCGCACTGTACATACGCGCCCGCACGTGGTATTTTGTGGAAGAGCCACACTCAAGGGGTCAAAGAGCTGCAGTTTGCCGACCACTGTTTAGACTAATAGTAGAGAAAACGCTCCTCCGTCTGGTCTACTCTCAGTCACGAGAATTTATGTTGGGGCTTGGTGCTCAAGTCCCCGCTAGTATTTTCTTTACTTGCATTTCCTCTGAAACCTTGAAGGCAGGATTTGGATAGTTCTGAATCCCCAGCCAAAAACCACCTCCTAAGGCAGTGGGTGAGTATCAGAATCACCTGTGGATGGTTGGGCCCCACCTCAGGTTGAATGATTCAGCAGGTGTGGGGTAGGGTCTGATCATTTACATTTCTAAGAAGTTCCTAGGTGATGCTGATGCTGCTGGTCCTCGAATCACACTTGGAAAAAGTGTCCTAATGCTGTCTCCTTAAAACATCCCAATAGTGGATAGTCCAGAAACCAAGAAGCAAAATTATTAAAGTGCCTGAGAAGGAAGGAGGAAGACAGCAAAAAGTGACAGCAGCTGCAATGAGGACCAGCCCTGGAGAGTGACAGGTGGCCACCTCCAAACATGGGAGAATGGAAGGAGAGGGAAACACGGGAGAAAATGGGAGATTCGGGACAGAACAATGGAAGGAGCTCATGGGAAAGTATGAAGGGAGACCACAAATAAACACATGCACCAGGTGCGGCTCATTTATTCAGTCTGCATCCCACAAAGAACATAGAGCAGTGGTTCTCAACCGTGGCTGCACATTAGAATCACCTGGGAATCTTTTTAAAATCCTGATTTCTGGGCCTCATCCTCCGGAAATTCTGTTTCTTTGTTATGGGGTGGGGCCACAACATTAGTAACAAAGAAACAGAATTTCTGGAGGATGAGGCCCAGAAATCAGGATTTTAAAAAGATTCCCAGGTGATTCTAATGTGCAGCCACGGTTGAGAACCACTGACATAGAGGGAAGGATGGCAGTGCTATCTGTGTAGCTTTGGGGAGGGGAAGTGACAGGATGGCCATTTAAGGGACAGTTCCTTATAAATATTCCACGTAGAGAAGGGCCTCTGCCAAGTAAGACAGTGGGTACTAGATAAATCAAAACCCAAACCCCAGAAAGTAAGAGAACTAATGCAAGCTCCCTATTAAGCAGGTAAACTGGATTTATTCTTAAAGTAGAAAAGAAAAGGGGAGATACTACAAGTAGACCAGGCTTAAAGTTACGTTCATCATGGCAGGAGCTGCAGCCTACCAGAGACTCTTTGAATTGGGCCCATGGCCAGCGAGGTGGGACAGGGACAGTCTTTCAAGGAGGATGAAGTTCAGGCAATTGTCCTACTGGATGGAAAGCAACAGCAAAGGTGCCAGGGAGAGCCAAAGGCTAACAATGCACCAGGGGCTGGAATCATATGATGCTTTTGATACTGGTTTGTTGGATTTTTTTTACTCATCAACAGTGTGAATAAGCAGCTAATAAAAATTAGGAAGGGTTGCCCTGACCAGTTTGGCTCAGTGGATAGAGCGTCAGCTGTGGACTCAAGGGTCCCGGGTTTGATTCCGGTCAAGGGCATGTACCTTGGTTGCGGGCATATCCCCAGTGAGGAGTGTGCAGGAGGCAGCTAATCATGTTTCTCTCTTTTTTTTTATTCATCAACAGTGTGAATAAGCAGCTAATAAAAATTAGGAAGGGTTGCCCTGACCAGTTTGGCTCAGTGGATAGAGCGTCAGCTGCGGACTCAAGGGTCCCGGGTTTGATTCCGGTCAAGGGCATGTACCTTGGTTGCGGGCATATCCCCAGTGAGGAGTGTGCAGGAGGCAGCTAATCATGTTTCTCTCTCATCGATGTTTCTAACTCTCTATCCCTCTCCCTTCCTCTCTGTAAAAAATCAATAAAATATATTTTTTAAAAAATTAGGAAGGATGTAAGTTCTCCATTTCACTTCTATAACTCCTGCCAGCCACCTGCCTGTCAAAGGCTAGCTGGCTCTCTAGGGCATCATGTCTCAAAGCTGTCTCTGGCTTTGATAGTCATGTACAACATATCAGCTGGAAGGAACCGTAGAGGAGAGCCTCATTGGTCCAGCTGGGCCCATTCAGTAGGAGTGCCTGCCAAAGGTCAACTAGGGTAACTGCGTTCATTTACTTTTCATATTTGTCAGTAGAACTGCTTGTTTCAATTGATTGACTTATTGAAACATATACCCATATTTCCTGTATGGAATCTGAAAAGGTTGCCTTGGATTTATATAGTATTTTGTCTCTGGGTAGACTCAACTAGCTTCATCTGCGTAACTGTATAAAAACCAGTGAGAATTACATTCCTAGGAAAAGTTTTGAACTCAAAATAGATACAATTTTTTAGCAAGTTGCTTCATTGATCTGTGATTCATCGACTCTTGTGAGACTAAAGGTAAAAGCACTTTAAGTTTCAAGGAAAAAAGTTGCAATATAAATTCAAGATGGTTTTTAAAATTTCAGATTCTTCTAGTCACTAGAATCTAGTGGGACATGCAGATCGTGTGTCCACACTCACCCAGTGCTGGATACCCTCTCCACTCCCTTCACACCTGAATACCCAGCCTCTTCCTGAACACTTTTACACCCACACTTTGGGAGACATGTATCTCCATTTTTGTGTAGTCCTAATTGTTGCAATAGGAAATTTTTCTCATGCCATGTTGGAAACCTAGAGCATTGCTGTATAGTTCTGATGGATAAAATATTATTCTTTATATCACACCAAATCCTGTCTCCCTGAAATTTCTGCCTAGCTGCTCAGTCCTATTCTCCATACCCACCTAGAAAAGAAACAAAGACCTTTATCAGTATCCTGAAGACCTCAGTCATGTCCCAACTAAGAGTTCTTTTCTCCAGGCAAATTCTCAGGGTTAGTTCCCACAATCATTTCTTCCTCGTGGCTTCATTTCCAATCTTTCATTGTACTGTTTGCCTTCTCCGGACATAGGCCAGCTCATCTGGGTTCCCTTCTCTAAGACTGAGATATACATATACTTGAACACCATACCACATATGAAGTCTAGGTCAAGGGCTCTTAGTCCTCCTGATCCCTGTTAACAACCCACTGCTTTAGCAGTCACTGACCCTGTGGCTCATATATTGCTTGTAAGTACCATAGACCCTTCTATGTCTTTTTTTTCTGTACTATTTGGGTACAGTTGCTAGGCCAGTATCAAAAACATCTACCTGAATTACTGAAACCAACACTGACTTTTTTAATCTGCCATTTGGACAACCATCACAAAGAGAGGTCAGAGATAATCTAGGATGACTTGTTCAAGCTGGCTCCCAACTCTTTCAGCTGCGGTTTCTGAGAGGAACAAGCCCCGCACTTGAAAATATTGTTCTCATTTCTCCTGTGTGGTTGTTCCTCCTGACCAGGATCTGCCAGTTGTCCTGGAGCTGTATCCATGCATTGTCTGCCCGTATTTACCTCCTCAACATTTCAACATCTTGAAAACTCCAAGATGACTTTTGGAAGGGCCTGAGTCAACATTTGACGCTGTGTCATCCCTTCTTGAAAACTCCAAGATGACTTTTGGAAGGGCCTGAGTGGTGTTGTTGTTGTTGTTATTGTTTACTATTTTCTTATCCCATTGTCCCTCTGATATCTGTGCCAGATTCTGTCATTGGCTCTTTTAGGTTTGTTGATTCTACTTTATGACTCTGCTTTCTTTTTTCTGCCTACAGTATCCATTTAAAGATTCTTTAATGGAGAATGATCACTTTACTCATTAAAGTCTTTGATTTGTGCTGCCTTCTAAAAATAAATGCTTTTCTCAGAACTTCTTTAAAACTATGCCACAGTAGCTTTATGGTATCTTAAAGAGGGGTGTGCAAAGCTGGAAGAGACCCTAGTTCTTCAATCTCTGCTTTGTTTGGCTCAGGCAAGAGGATGGAGACACAATATTGCTATTCAGAATGTTCATAAACCTTGTGGGGATAATGGAGCTGGGGGGGCGGGGGCAGTGGGCCAGCAACATCAGTGTCATCTAATGCCACAAGCTGAACACATGTGAGTCCCAATTCTAGCCTACTAGGGAAAGGTACACTACTAGTCAGGTAAACTCAGTTGTCGTTTACTTTGTACTTGGACTGTAAAGGAATGCTTTGTAATCTAGACTCTACTAGCTAGAATTTAGCCGAATATAAGCTCCCTTGGCTGCTAAGGAGTTCCTGGAATGAAAGTGGCCAAGAAAAGACCATGTCTCCTGACTGAACACGTGGCAGCAGGGCAGTAAGGCTAATTCCTTATTTGAAAGTGCCCATAGCACAATATTTCTTCACCGACTGAACTAAAGGTCACACAAAAGTTCATGATAAATGACTTGCTTTTCTTCAGAGTCATTTATTAACCTCAGGAGTGTGGAATGCATCACCAAGAGGCTAATCTGTGCCACCGAAAGGACATAAACCAGAGTTTTCTGGACCACGAAGGGGGAAAGTGGAAGAAAGGAGGGAATGAGTTTATCCTTGCCTTTGCTACCATTCCAAACATGGCTGCCCCACCACTGTGAATAATAGCTGCATAGAGTCTTTGCCTACACATATGAGAAAGCTGGGCCGTACTATGATTATAGCCCTCTTCCTCCAAGAGTGAACCAAGAGCACAACCAGTTGGGCTATGAATGAGGCATAAAATAACTTACTGATTTATTTCAAACCAACACACTGGTGTGGGCACAGCCAAATGAATGTGGTCTCCTTTTAAGTAAAGCTCCTTGAAAAGATTTCCATTCATTCCATGATGTTTCTGTTGCTCAAATGATTGTTGGGAAGTTGAGTGAAGGAAAATACACATACACACACAGATGACAACCATCTACATCTACAACTCAGAATTAGCTACTGTTACTATCTTGGCATATTTGTTTCCAACGTTTGTTTTTATTTAAGAAATCTCTATTGTTTCTCATTAAAATAAAACATGGCTTTTTATAGATTTAAATAGTGTAGAAAAGAACAAAAAATACAAGGTTTTTAAAAGCATCTAAAAGTCCATCATTAATATTTGGTAAACATTACTCTGGGCATTTCTCTTTATATTCCATTCATTTGAATATCATTAGTTTTGGCAAAGTTTCCACCTTTGAGGAAGGATTTGGTTTTTGGAAATAGGTCAAAGTTGCCAGGAGCCAGCTAAGTCTGGTGAATAAGGTAATGTTTAAGCTGAGTAACAAGATTTTGGCACCAAATCAGTGTGATTGGTTTTCTGGGATACCTCACATTGGCTCCAAGAGAGGCACCCTTGTCAGATGTGTTCTGAGCACCAACACGAACTGCCCTCCGAGGGGCTCTCTATGAAGGACGTGCTTCATAGCAGATGCCTTGGAAACCATAACCTCTGCAGCTGTGCCAGGGACGTGCCCCTTGAGGCCTCTGGGCCTCTGCCAGGTCCTTATCGCCCTGGAGCCACTGTTTGCTCATCTTTAATGGGATGTTCATAATGTCCACTTTCCACGAACTGCTATGAAAATCAAATTAGGTCATGGAAATGAAAGCTCTCTTGCAAACTGTCAAGCCCTATACAAATGTAAGGCGTATTATTTATGTTTGTCAAATTAATCTTATTTCTTGATGGGCACACCTGCTACAGACACCATCACTCCATAGATGGGCACATCATCAAAACATAAGTAGGTAGAACTATTTTATCTCTTTCCACTCCTCTCAGGCTACAGGTTTATCCCTTCATGGCTGTCGTTACATTGTGGTCATTATACTTGATTTTTCCAACACCCAAGTTTGGGCAAGGGAAATCAGAGAAGGCAGGTGGGACACAGTTTGAATCCCTACTGCTAGCATTCCTAGCCTTCAGCAGCTGTGGGGCGGGGGGGCAGGGAGGGGTGTGGTGGTGGTGAATGATTATAGTCTTGGATGTCTATTTTGGAATTTAAAAAGGATCTGATCAATTTACCGTTTACCTGAAAGTTATTTTGACATTCAACACTTATCGACTACTTTTTCATGGAACAAGTGAATCTGAGGTCTAGAAGACTTCTTAGGAGTTCCCATGGTGCATAAAAAAGGGAAGAAAGGTTTAAAACTGTAGCTGTTGCATCTATTTTAAAAAAGGGGAAGTGATAACTGTACTATCCTAATAAATAGGAGGTTGAAAGGACTAAATTACAGGCATTAGGACAGTCTGGCACATAAAAAGTGCTCAATAAATGTTAGCCATTATTTTGGAAAGCAGCAGCATCTTTTTTTCTAGGAGTACTTATTTATTTGGTCTATTAACACCTAGATCTGAAAAAACAAAACAAAACAAACAACAACTTCTAAACATAGGGTAAGAAAACTTGGCCCAGCTGGTGTGGCTTAGTGGTTGAGCATTGACCTGTGAACCAGGAGGTCAGAGTTCTATTTCCGGTCAGGGCATATGCCTGGGTTGTGGGCTCAATCTCCAGTGTGGGGCATGCAGGAGGCAGCTGATTAATGATTCTCTCTCGTCATTGATGTTTCTCTCTCTCTCTCTCTCGCTCTCCCTTCCTCTCATAAAAATCAATTTAAAATATTTTTTATTGATTTGAGAGAGAGAGGAAGGGGAGAGAGAAAAAAACACATCAATTTGTTGTTCCGCTCATCCATACATTTGTTGGTTGATTACTGTGTGTGCCCTGACAGGGGCTCGAACCCAAAACTTTGGCATATTGGGACGATGCTCTAACCAACTGAGCTGCCAATAAAAATATATTTTTAAATAATAAATGAAAATTTGAACATTAACATTCTTCTTCAATTTTGTGAAGCTCTGCAGTACAGAAAACATGTATACTTCAAACAGCTGAAAATCGTGTCTTTGGGAGAAATAGAGTTTCTATATTGATACAAGAAAAATGGGCATTTTCCTAATACAATCTAGTCCTGGGCAGGTGGAGGGTATAGAGTCACCACTTGCCACCTGGAGGAATGCCAGCTCTCCCTTTCCCCCACTACCCACCTAGGGCTGGGCAGGCTGGACTGGGGCTTAAGACAATCTTAGGATGAAAGTGAGAGGGAAATGCCACTTGGGAAAACACCAGGTTCTCCACCCTGCTAGTATAAATATTGGAATTTCTAGATTCTATAAGTTAGAAAGGCGTCAGTGTATATGCCATCATTGACTTTTAACACATGAACAAGTGATTCATCAATAATGAGCTACTGTTATTAATACATAATTTATAGATATAATTTCATCATTTGGAATGTCTGCTTTTTATTTGCATTCATTCATTCAACATATATTTATTGGGTGTTGACTATATGTAAGGCATTGTGCCATCCACTGGAGATATAGCAGTGAACCAAATAGACATAGCCCTCATCCCCATGGAGCTATTGCCAAATGTATAAGATAATTTAGTAAACAAATTAATTACAGAAATGAAAATCTGATTATGACTTGTTTTAAGTGCAATACTGGGAAAATATAACTCTATGGAGTCATGTAACTGAGTGGAACCAATCTTATGTAAATGGGTGGGGAGTGAGCAGGGAGGATTCAGGGAAAGTTTCCTTAGGTAAATGACATGTGAACTGAGATCCAGAGAAAGAGCCGGACTAACATAGCAAAGGGTGAAGAGAAGCAGACTCCGGGTGGAAAGAACACCCAAAGCAAAGGCTGGAGGGAACAGGACATAGTCACAGCTGGAGTAGTGAGAGTGATGGGTTGTGGAGCAGAAAATGAGGTTGGAGGCTGAAGGGCACTAAACCAGGCAGGGCTGTGCAGACCATGATAAAAATCATGGCCTTGACCCTCACAGCAAAGGGAAGCCATTTAAGTAAGGACATGAGATGACCAGATTTGTGATTAAAAAATCACTCCCAGTGCAAGGAGAAGAATGGATTGGAGGGGAGTGAACGTACAGAGACAATGTAAGAGACTACCATAGCAAGCCACACGCAGGTTGAAAGTAGCTTGACCTAAGGTAGTAGTGGTGGAGCTGAAAAGAAGTGGGAAGAATCAAGTTATTGAAGAGGAAAAATCAACAGGATCTCATGATGAAAATTGCATGGAGACCATAGAACAGGGGAGGTTGGATAATCGATTCATTCATTGATTCAGCAAATATTTATTGGACTCCGATTAAATTCTAGACACTGTGCTAAGTACTGTGGATTTAGCTCTGAACAAGACAGGTCCCTGCCCTCAAGGAATCACAATCTAGGTTTGGAATTAGAGAGTTGATAATGAATAAGTAAACAGAAAAACAATCACATGTTTGCATTTGTATATCATAAGTATGTTACAGAGTATGTGATTACAGATTAGTGCTATAAGAAAAATGAACAGCATGTCAGATAACTAGGGTAAGAGCAAACTTTTGATAGGTTAATCAAGAAAGCCTGACCTATGGAGATGACATTTAAGGCCAGACCTGAAGATAAGAAGGAGGCAGCCAGGAGAAGAGCCAGTGGAAGAGCATTCCAGGTAGAGGAAGCAGTTAGGTCAAAGAGCTTGGTGTATTTCAGGAACAGGTAGGAGACTAGGGCAGCTGAAAATAATGAGCACAGGAGGAGTCATACAAAATGTAGATGGAGGGGCAGATCATTTGTATGTCATACTAAAGGTTTGGGATTTTTCCCCCTTCTTTGCATAGCCAATATAACGATCTCATTGGTGTTTAAAAGGTTGTTCTTAGCATAATACTCTCCAGGTCCATCCATGCTGCTGCAAATGGTAAAAGTTATTTCTTTTTTACAGCTGTGTAGTATTCCATTGTATAAATGTATCATAGTTTTTTAATCCACTCATCTGCTGATGGGCATTTAGGCAGTTTCCAAATCTTAGCTATTGTAAATTGCACTGCTATCAACATAGGGGTGCATATATTCTTTCTGATGAGTGTTTCAAGTTTATTAGGATATATTCCTAGAAGTGGGATCACTGGTCAAATGGGAGTTCCATTTTAATAAACTGATGAATAAAAATAGACTCAGAAACATCAAAGCATGGAACAGACTGTCAAACCTCAGAAGAAAGGCATGTGAGGGTGTGTGGGAAGAGATCAACCAATGAACCTGTATGCATATTTGTATTACCCATGAACACAGACAGTGGGGTGGTGAGGGGCTGGGGTGGGGGACGGAGACTGGCTGGAAGAAGTCAATGGGAGGAAAAGAGGGACATATGTAATACTTCCAACAATAATGATTTTTTAAAAAGATTATTCTAACTGTGATGTGGCAGAGGCGGAACGATCATTTCAGAACAAGAGTGAAAGCAGGGAGACCAGTTAGGAGCCCGTCATTCAGATGACAGAAGATGGTGGCTTAGACTAGGAGTGTGTCAGTGAATCAGGGAGAGGTCGGCAGATAAGAGGTAGACAGATGCATTTTGTAGATAAATTCACTTGGCCTCATTTAGGATCCAAATGGCCCTGAAAGCAGTGGTGGCAAGAATCATTTGCAGAGGTTGATAGCCTGGTGTAACCTACCTATAGAAACAGAATCTAGGATCCACCTACTGAGTCCAGGCAAGGATGGGGCTGCATTGTCCAAGCTCCAGAAGAGCAGGTTGTTGGCATTAGGGAGATCCAGCCCTGCTGAAGCATCAGAGGCCCAAGCCAGGTACTAGGCTAGATGGGATCAGGGCTCACCAAGATTACAGTTGCTGAAGTCACAGCAGCCCAGAGTGAAGGAGGAATTTGTTGAGCTAGGTCTTCACAAACGTGGCCTTCCTGAAGCCAGAAATGGGAACTAGTTAAAAACCCAGTCAACTGTGGAGGTTAGAGTGACAAAGCTACCAGTTAAAGGTTAGAGAGATGGAGATGTTCCACCTATTACACCAGTTTGATGAAACATTTGGTGAACAGTTCAAACATTTGAGATCTATTTGTAGAATAGCAAATAGTGTAATCCCAGTGTTCTTCAGCTCTTTGTGGACTTGGTTTGATCCAGAGCATGAGACCTTTTGGTAGCCTTACTGGGAGCATGCTAGCCTTCCTTGGTGCCATCCTCTGTTTCTCTGCCATTGCAACAGCATAATGCACGTAAGTGTATACACATGATGAGCCAACCATGATATGTGGCAACTAGGGTGTGAGTAATGGCTATATAAGGTTCATTAACTTGCAGGGCAACAACCATCTTCATCCCGTGAGTTACATTCAAAGTTAAAGAATAAGCAAAATTAATCTAAAGTGATAGATACCAGAATTGTAGTTGGGGTGTAAGTGACTAGCAGGGGGCATGAGAGAGCATTTGGGGTGCTGGAAATCTCTGACATCTTGATTTGGATGGTGGTTACATGGATGTGTACATTTGTAAAAATCCATCAAGTTGTACTTTTACATTTTGTGAACTTCGTTATATATAAGGTATACCTCAATGAAAAATGTTTTTATGAAAGAGACAGAGAAAGAGAAGAGATACCTGATCCCAAAGCAGATAAGACAAAGGATGGTCTATTCTGGTGTCGGGCACAAAGAGCAGCAATGTGCCTCCTCTTGGAGCTGGTTTGCATTTCACCACTCCTTCCTGCTCTTGTTCCGATCTCAACCCCCAGCCACGGCTAAATGCTACCCAGAAACATGTAAAAAGGCTGCCAAAGTATGACAATAAGCCACGAGCCAGTGAAGTGTCAGATCGTGCTGATTATTTCCAAGTCTTTCTTGTCTCCAGCCTTTTCCCACCCCAACTCCAGGACATCCCCTACCCATAGCAAATACAACAAAAATCTCCAGTACACCAGTCAGGTCTTCTGGGAACAATCCAACCTCGGTTTAAATTCTTTCTCCGTCATTTATTACAGTGTGACTTGGCCAAGTTGCTTTACCTCTATGAGTCTCACAAAGTTTATCCTGTGAATAGGGATAACATCGTGGAAATTGTTAGGAGGATTTAAGGAAAAACTATGGCAAATATAAAATATCTTTTACCTTTTACTCACCTCTCTCTTATTTGTACATTTAACTCCCATCTTCTCGCACTTCCTTTTAAATCTATTAAGCTAACACATTCCCCACACAGACACCTGAATCCACTTCTGTTCTGCTCCAGGCACATTAACTGAATTCTACCAGCAAGGGCAAACTGGCCACTTTCTTCCAGGACTGAGATGGGATCCGTCTTTTTCTGGAACAGCCTCTAAAAGACAACAGCATTGTTTCAGAGTAGATTCTGCAAAGTGTGATAATGGGGACCAGAAGAGGCCCGTGGGAGGGTCCATTCCCAGCCGGGGACAGTTTGCTTTGTCTTGACCCTTGGGTTTCTCATTTGCTAAGCGATTCCCAAGGTCCCCACCAGCTCTGGTAGCCTGGGTACACAGGGCATGGGCATAAAGTGCCCTGCAGCTTGCCCACACCACTTGCCCGTGAGAGATTCAGGAAGCAGGGAGGACATCTGTTGAGCACATTTCTGCATCATTTCTTAAAGAAAATTTAAAAAATTTCCCCTAAGGGCATCAAAAATGACTCTGTGGCCATGTCATTGAGGCTACTTTAGTCACATGTCCTTCTTGGAATGTATATACCTGTGAGGGACACCAGCAGTCTGAGGAAGGAGTGGATTAGAATGGTCAGTGGAATCTATGTGGAATTTAATGAACAAAACAAACTGTCCAACAAAATAGATCCGGAGATCTGGAGGCATGGAACAGACTGACAAATCTCAGATGGAAGGGGGTGAGGGAGAAGAGATTAACCAAAGAACGTATTGCATATATGCATAACCCATGGACACAGACAATAGTGCAATGAAGGGGGGGGTGTTGGAGGAGTCTGGTAGAGGGGGTCAATGGCAGAGTGGGGGCCGGGGCGGGGGAAGAATGGTCCGTGGAAGAATACTGAATCAGGAATCTGAAATCTGGTTCTAGCTGAGGCTTTGCTGTGACTAATGTTGAGCAAGTCACTTAACCCCCCAAATCTTAGGGAATTTTGTTGTTGCTGTTGCTTGTTTTCAGCCTCATGGGACAAATACTAGAAATCTCTTCCCTGTCTAGTGCACAGGGATGTTAATAATGCTTCATCTTTTCTTCCTATGTCTTTTCATATTTTTAAAACAAATTGGTTGCATGGTACATGCCGTTCTATAGGTCTGTTTTTAATTTTTTACAGCATATCGTGAGTATTGTCCCAGGTCTTTAGGTAGTTTTATTACATGTTTTTAAGGACTGCACAGTCTTCTATTATGAGGCTGTCTCATCTTTGCATGCTAATCCTCACTCGTTGAACATGGAATTTCATTATTTGCTGTTATAAATAGTGTTGCCAGGTGCGGAGAAAATGAAGGAATCTGGGCTCCTCAAATGGAGATCACATCTCTTGTTTTCTACTTACATAGACCCATCTGTCCCTGGCTGGGATCAAGACCCTGAAAACAGGAGGGACTGAAGGACTGGCCGCTTAGACGAGAGGAGGGGGCTGAGTAGAATAGGGAAGGAGCCGTATGTCTTTATTGGGGACTGATGTGCCAGACAGTTTTAGATGTATTACAACAACAACCCTATGGAGATAGGTTATCCTCAAGCAAGGGCTAAAGTGAATCCGTGCTCACACCAGGTTCAGAGGGGAAAGTGAGCAAGGGGGGACCAGAACCAACACTGTGCCACCCCTCCTGTGCCTTCACCTACCCTACTTTCCCCACCAGGTGTCCTTCCTTTCCTCCCCCTCACTTGTCCACATCTTCCATCCCCCAATGCCCACTCCTGTCAAATACACCCCTCAGATACCCATATACCCGCTGAGTTGTCTTTTCTGGAATTCTCAGTCACATATTGAGTATTTTATTATAAACAATCTAATTTACACAGCCCTGCCTGTGTGCAATAAAGTCCCCACATTGCAGAAAAAAAACCCTGTTTTTCTGAAATTATTGTTAAAATTTAATAATCCAACAATACTCAGAAGATACTCTATGCTAAGAATATATCATATTGTAAAGCCTTAAATTTAAAACATACATTTTAAAGACTGCTAAGCACTTTTCACACCCCACACTCAAAATCAGGACACATGCTAGAAGCAAAATTTCCTGCTTTCCTACTGGAGTGAACATATGGGGTTTGTTTGCATTTTTATGAAGGTGGGTTTCTCTATTTGTTTAATAACAGCTGTGGCAGTGAGCAGGGTCCCTAGGAATCTATATTCTTCTCTGCCAGTTGAACAGATGATAGCTGAAAAGAGGGAGTGAGCTAGAAGACTTCTAATATATTTCCAAATTTAAAGTGCTGTGTTATTGGACATATTATTTTACTGTTTCAGTGAAATGGATCTTTCCTTTGTGGTTTACTTTCTTTTCAAAAAAGTTTGCACACTATAGTTTGTACAGTAAAATTAAAAAAGAGAAGTTTTCCATTCCGAAGTGAGCTCGATGAAGTGAGAGAATTAACAAACATTCATACCCAACTCCTAGCACTGCTTAAGCCTGGCCATGTGACATTAGCAAGCCTTTCCCTCTCTGTGCCTCAGTTTACCCATTTGTAAATGCTAGACTTTAAACTAAACTTATTCTGAGATGCCTTCTTGTCAGGGCATTATTGGATTTTAATTATGTATTCATTTTGCTCAGGGTGTGTCTCTTGTCTTACCTTATCAATAGCCCCTCCAATGGGACGGGGTCCCCCAAGCCCAGCGTAGGCCTGCAGGAGCCGCGGTTTGGAGGGGTCGCCCTCATGGAACAGGAGAGCTCAAAGGCCGTGTCCCCTCTCGAAGGCCAGAGAGGGCCTCTCCTTTGGCTCCACGCATTGCAAGTCAAAACAACCTCTCTTCCCTGCTGACGCCACGCCCGGCCGGGCTGGGGCTGAAAATCTACCTTCGATCTTTCTGCTCCAGCGGTGGATGCGGGTGCGTGTGCGTGGATGCATGGGCAGGGGCTGCTGACGGCGAGGAAAGGAGCCCGCTCCCTAGGGCATCCTCTCCACACCATTCCCTGGCACAGGAACCCTCGCTGAGCCCCAGGGAGGAGTGAGACCCTCTCACCTGAACAGGGTGAGGGGAAGGAACAGGGAAGGGAGAGTGGCCACTGCTATGCCCACCCCTCTACTGACCCTCCTCCTGCGGGGAAGGGACTTAGAAAGACCCACCACACCCTGTCACCCACCTCGGCCGTCTTGCAGATGAAGAAACCAAAGCCTAGGGAAGGGCAGCAGCTGGTCCCCAGGGGCAGTGGCAGCGCCCAGACTAGGACCATGGTCTCCTGACCCTTCTAGTCTTCTCTCTCCTCCACCTGTTTTCTTCAGCCAAAGGGCTTTCTCCTGTCACACTGACCTGTGCTTCCAAAACTGTCACATTGACCTATCTGACTGATACATAAAGGGCGGGAGATTTGCACCTGAAACCTGAAACCCATCTCTCCCTACTGAGGCTACAGCAGTCCTCCCTTGCTTGTTCTGCTCGCCATCAGACTTTCTGCAGCTCTCGGGGTGCCGTCATCTGGCCTGCGGTCATCTTAGAGACATCAGAACACATCCTGATGGTGATCCCATTGTAGAAGTGAGTCACGCAGCTAATCTCACCCACCCTTTGGGCAGGATGCTTACTGCATCTCAGAGAGTACCGTTTCTCTAACCGAGCTGCTGGGTGGCTGCCTGGCTTCTACCCCAGTCCCATCTCATCATCATACACTTGCTGTTTGAAGGTAGCCCTCCTCTCTGCTGGGTGAGCTAAACCAGGTGCATTCTGGGACCAGAGGGAGATAACAAGTGACTGTTCTGCTAAATTCAAGAGGGGAGACATCACTATCGTATTAAGAACTATCTATGTTTATTGAGCATTTACTCTGTGCTAGGCTCTATGCTAAGGGCCTACAAGTATTATTTTAATATAATTCTTACAGCAACCCTGCTACTGTTATTCCTGTCCCACAGATGAGGAAACAGGCACAGAAATTGAACAACTTGCCCCAAGTCACCAACTAGTACTTGTCAAAGCAGAGGTTTGACCTCTGGCTTCATCCAGAGCCCATGCCTTCAACTGTTATGCCCCATTGCCTCTTGTGATGAAATAATCATCTTGGTGTAAGGGAAAGGATGCTAGATGAGGAATGAGGAAACTTGGCTTCTATTCTTACTCTACCTCTGTGGTCAGGGTCACATAACCTTGCTTTTCAGGCCCACAAAACACCTAAAACAAATAGAATTATGGATAGATGTGCATTTTTCTGGGAAGAGCAGCCATAATTTTCATCAGAATCTCAAAGAGATCCATGTACTCCCCCGACCCCCCCCCCCAAAACAGTCTAGTCTACATTCTCTCCGAACATTTTAATCATGATGAAATAAGGGTTTCAGACTCCAGGACCCTCCCTGGTTCAGGGATGTGAAGGGCTCCTGGCTGCACGCTGGCCTTTCAAGCACACCCGCATGTCCAGATAGCGATCACAGGAAGGACGACGCTGGGATGGGATCATCAAATTCATCCTGCACCTACTTGCAACACCTCAGCAATTTTCTTTTTTTTTTTTTTTAAATATATTTTATTGATTTTTTACAGAGAGGAAGGGAGAGAGATAGAGAGTTAGAAACATCGATGAGAGAGAAACATCGATCAGCTGCCTCCTGCACATCTCCCACTGGGGATGTGCCCGCAACCCAGGTACATGCCCTTGACCGGAATCGAACCCGGGACCCTTCAGTCCGCAGGCCGACGCTCTATCCACTGAGCCAAACCGGTTTCGGCAGCAATTTTCTTTTATCCCATTGTATTCTTCACTTTCAGTCAGACTCTACGTTTATATAGATGCCTTAAGTAAAGATTTTAGAACCCTTTTTTGATTGTACTATAAAAAGAATTCTAGTGGCGCAGCTTCCACAGGGCTTGGGGCAAAGCGTCCATTCATTGTTGGGCATCATCTGTGTCCTGAGCATACAGCAGTGAATGAGATGGACCAGATTCCTGACTGCAGGGAGGCTCAGAGGGACTCGGGCAGGGAAGTGCTAGGCAGGTGCACAGAGCACCCAGAGAGTGAGGTCTGGAGTGTCCTTGAGAAGTGGTAGGATCCAATCCCTGAAGGATGAGTAGGAATGAGTTAAGAGGTGTAAGTCAGAGGGTAGAAGAGAATCCAAGCAGAGGAAACAGCTGTGGAAAGGGCCCAAAAGAGTAAAGAACCGGCCCATTAGAGAACCTAAAGGGATGGGCAGGCTGGAGCACAGACAGAGGGACAGTGGTATAGGCTCTCCCTACACCTACAAATAAGGCTGCTGAAGGAGGTAGGGCCAGTGTATGCAGGGCTCCCAGAGTCAAGAAACATGGGTCCCAGTACCAGCTGTGACATTAACTGGCTGTATGGTGTTGGCAAGGCAGGTAACATCTCTGATCTTCCATTTTTTAACTTAAACATTAGAGGTTTAGCCCGGCCAGTGTGGCTCAGTGGTTGAGCATCGACCTATGAACCAGGAGGTCACAGGTCAATTCCCAGTCAGGCACATGTCCAGGTTGTGGGCTCAATCCCCATGAGAGGGCGAACAGGAGGCAGACAATCAATGATTCTCTCTCACCATTGATGTTTCTATCCTTCTCTCCTCCCTTCCTCTCCAGAACAAACATTTCTTCTCTCACATAAAGCACTGGGCTTTATCCATTCAGGCTTTCTCCTTCACACCCAACATGGGCTACTTGAGAGGTAGTGGTGTTTCTTTCCCAGCCAAATCACACCAATCATACCTCCCTTAAAGCCGTCTTCACGGGAAGGTAACCGGCTCCCAGGGAACTGACTCATTTGGGAGTATCGAAGGGGACAAAACCTGTGGCTGCTGATGACTCAGCTTCTTGGTTTGGAATTCCCATCCTTAGCTGAAGTTTTCTCACTAGGGGAAGGGGTATCCCCACCGCCCAACCCACTCTATTCTGTTCATGTGAGCAAATGGCTAACAAACATGACCCATGATGCCTCCTGAGTCTGCTGGCAACCAGGGGGAAGAAGTGACCTGTTTTTCTGGCCACAAAACAGACTGTGTTCAGTTTAGTGCAGGTTAACAAACTTTCTCTATAAAGGACCAACTAGCAAATATTTTAGCCTTTATGTATCAGACAATCTCTGTTGTAAGGACTCAAATATGCCTTTGTAGCCCCAAATCAACCACAGATAATATGCAAGTGAATAGGCATGCCAGTATAACAATAAAATTTTATTTACAAAAATAGGAGGCCCATAGTTTGCCAACCAATCCCTGGTCTAAGGTAATCAATACATAGGCACAGCTGAATAAGAATGGGAATAATAACCTTTCCCATAACTATTTTTTCTTTTTATTGAATTTATTGGGATGACACTGGTTAATAAAATTATACAGGTTTCAGGTGCACAATTCTATAATACATCATCTGTACACTGTATTGTGTGTTCACCATCCCAACTCAAGTATCCACCCATCACCATTTATCCTCCTTATACCCTCTTCCAACTCCTCTCATCCCCCTTCCCCGGCAATCACCACACTGTCGTCCATGTCCATGAGTTTTTTCTCTTTCAGCTGTCAGCCTGCTCTCTATCTATGAGTTTGTCTCTCTTTTGCTTGTTAGTTCATTTTCTTCATTAGATTCCACATATGAATGAAATCATATGTTACTCGTCTTTCTCTGACTGGATTATTTCACTTAATATAATGCTCTCCAAGTCCATCTATGCTGTCTAAAAGGGTAAGATTTCCTTCTTTTTTATGGCTGAGCAGTATTCCGTTGTATAAATGTACCACAGCTTTTTTATCCACTCACCCACTGATGGACACTTGGGCTGCTTCCAAATCTTGGCTATCCTATACAGACAGTCCTCAGGTGACGTCAGACTCGACGTATATCATTTCATGGTTACGTCGCCATCTCCCATTTATTTATTAAAAAAAAAAAGTTCCATCATTTTGACATATGTGCGTTTTTTATTATTTATTTACTACAAGTAAAGGTCAGGAATTGTTATCTTTCTTTTAAATTTTTTTTACTTTTTCACTTCATTACTGCTGTGTGTGTGCTCCATGTGAGTGATGTAGGTGCTTATGTAGGTGGGTTCTGACTTATGGCGAAAATCGCATTACGTCGTGCCGTAGGAAGGGATCTCCGACGTAACCCAAGGACCTACTGTATATTAAAAGCCCAGTGACCAAAATGGTGGAACAACCAGTATGATCAGAATGACTGCGGCCCCTCACCTCTGCTGGCCCCACCCCTCACTAGGCCCCCCCACCCCGATCAGGGGTGGGACCAGCTTGCAAACTGCTTGTGGCCCCTTGCCCCAGCCATCCCCGCCCCCCAGCGGGACCCTCACCCCAATCAGAGGTCCCCATCAGGGCAGGCCAGCAGGCCCCCACCCAGGCACCGGGCCTCTATCCTATATAATAAAAGGCTAATATGCAAATTGAATGATTGGTGGAATGATTGGTCGCTATGACATGCACTGATCACCAGGGGCAGATGGTCAATGCAGGCTCATGGCTGGCGAGCGCAGTGGCAGTGGCGGGAGCCTCTCCTGCCTCCGCAGCAGCACTAAGGATGTCCGACTGCCGGCTTAGGCCCGCTCCCCTCTAGTTGTAAATGCTTCAATGAGCATAGGGTTGCATATATTCTTTTGAATTAGTGTTTTGGGTTTCTTCAAACAAATTCCCAGCAGTGGAATCACTAGATCAGAAGGCAGTTCCATTTTTAATTTTTTGCGGAAACTCCATACTGTTTTCCACAGTGGCTGTACCAATCTGCAACATTTCCCAAAACTTTTAAAAGAGTTATTTACATCAAAGAGAGTAGAAGACTTAAAAAGTAGTTTGGCCCAGTCACCGTAGCTCGGTGACTGAGCATCAACCTATGAACCAGAAAGTCATGGTTCAATTCCTGGCCCAGGTTTCGGGCTCGATCCCCAGGGTGGGGCATGCAGGAGGCAGCCAATCAATGATTCTCTCTCATCACTGATATTTCTATCTCTCTTCCTTCCTCTCTGAAATCAATAAAAAAAATTGTTTTAAATAGTTTGGAAACTTTGGGGGAATCAGAGTGGAAGAGCTCTTCATAAAACCTTCTGTGGCCTCTTCTTACCCTGACCAGCTCTTCAGGACCACCCCTGGCTTGGGGCAGGCAGAGGGACACTGGGAGCTCACTGGATAGCCACAGATTGCAGAATGTTCAGGACCATCCAGGTCCCGAAGAAGAGGCCTTTCTGAGCCTCTATAAAGATTCCCAGAGAGAGAGAGAGTGGAAGAGACCAGGGAGTGCTGGACAGAGGGGGTTTGTGAAGGTGACTTCTAATCTCCCGAAGAAGAGGCCTTTCTGAGCCCCTATAAAGATTCCCAGAGAGAGAGAGTGGAAGAGACCAGGGGGTGCTGGACAGAGGGGGTTTGTGAAGGTGACTTCTAATGGCCGCCTGTAAACAGCATCCTGGACCACCCCATCTGGGGTGAATGTACAGGTTGTGAGGAATATGTATTCATTTTGTAAATTTGAAAAAGGAATTTAATAATGAAAGATTTAAGTTTAAAAATAGAGCTCTCAAGATTCTGTCAGGGAAAGGTAGAGGAGAATGATAACCAAATGTGTAAATCCCCTCCACGTGGCTGGGAGAGAAGGCAAGAAGTGGCTAATCTACAGTTCATGGCCATATTCTCTAGTTCATAGATCCTGCATACTGATTACAGATTCAGAAAATTACCCTAGCTACAGAGCAATGATTTCCAAACTGTGTTTTCTGAAATACTGGTGTAATAGCAGGTTAACAATTACTATGTGAGAGATTTCAGGGAAACTGAAGAATGAATTGACATTGACAGGAAACTGTTGTGTATCTATTCCAATGCATTTTTACTTTGCTAAGTTATGCTTGGTTTAAAAAAAAGAGAGAGAGAGAGATAGTATTGAAAGAAAAGGTTCATTTGGAAATCATTCTTAGGAAACAGATTTTTTGGAGTCAAGAACAGACTACCAACCTGAGCCAATGCAAATAACAGAGTTTTTCAGATAAGTCTTGCAGTGGTTCTCAAAATTTGGGTGTACATTCGATTCACCCACAGGGTATGTTAAAACTTAGGTTGCTGGGCCACACTCCCAGAGTATCTAATTCAGTGGGTCAGGGTGGAACCCAAGAATTTGCATTTCTAACAAGTTCTCAGGAGATGCTGCTGCTGATGGTGCCCTAGGACCTCACTTTGAGATCCACTGCCTTACACTCAGCCCAATGCCTGACAGATATGAGACTTTATACCGTAACATTACATTTATGCTTCTTGAGGGTTACCACATTATAGGAAATATGTTGGATGGCTTTCCACCATGCGTGAAGGTGTGTTGGATAAACCAGCCTCAAAGTCAGAAACATAGATGGGCTTTATTTGGGGAAGCTTTATTTCTGGGACACAGTCTTCCTCCAGAACAGCTGCACCTGTCATAAACAGCGGCAACTGCACATAGCCTGTTGCAGGATTTAGTTTCTGAATGATGGTTCATGATTCTTCTGTGCAAATTTGGAGATGCCAGTTAATAAATCAATAAATATTTCCTGACAGGGACATGGTTCTTCAAAATTGGGAACAAAAATTCAAAATGAATTTAACAAGCGGCCATAGTTGTTCAGAAAAAATAAATAAATTCAGCTTGAACAATTGCAATGTGACATATTTGGGGATTAAAAAATACAAATACAGGTTCTGAAAGGACTACTCCACCAAGGAGAACCTAAATGACTAGAATGTGGATCTGAGTCAGCCAAATGATGGAGTTATGGACAAAAGGCAACAAATACATCCTGAGATCTGTCATGTAAGGGCTGGGACACAGTGCCTCTCAACCTCAGGTCCGTCTTGAACATGGTCCTGATTTTTGCTAGCATACTCTAAAAAATAACATGAACAGTTAGAAAATGTTCACGGGATATTGACATATATTCTAGAAAAAACATGAAAAAGCAGAAAGGTTTGAAAGAAATTTGAGTTGTTAAGCCTAGAAAAAATGAAGACAACTCTATTCTACCTTTAAATGAGTAAGAGTTTTATGCCTCTGGTCTGTCATTGCAGTGGTAAACTTAGCAAGAGGAAATATAATTTTAAAAATATATGTGATTTTAATTAACTGTGAGGAAAATATTCTTCAAAACCAGATAATAAAACACTGGGTGTATGTCATTTTGGGCCTTGGAAATTTGCAAGAATCTAAGAGCAGTTATCCATTTTAAGTGCCTTTAGAATTTCATAATCTCTTCCATGGGTCCTGCAGCCTGGAGCAAACTTGAAGGAAAGAACTGCCAAATTATCAAAACAGCTCAAATGTCGGTCAATAGGAAAGTGAATAAGTTGTGATATATTTGCACAGTGGAATAATAAACTATAGTAACATACAACAATATAGATAAATATAATATTAAATTTAAAAGGTTTCAGAAGATTACATGCAGTAGGATACCCTTTTATAAAGTTACTAGAGGCCCGATGCATGAAGATTCATGCAAAAATGGGCCTTCCTTCCCCTGGCTGCCAGCACCACCTTCACTCTGGCCGGAGCCACCTTTCCGCCTTCCCACACTGCCCAGAGCAGGAGCGGCTAGGGCGATGTGGAACACCTGCATCGTTGCACATCCCACCCTACACCAGGCCACTTGGCACCTGTGTATGCAAATTAACCTGCCATCTTTGTTGGGTTGATTTGCATACGCACTCCTGATTGGCTGGTGGGCATCACGAAGGTATAGTCAATTTGCTTCTTTCCCTTTTATTAGTGTAGATGAACAACTAAATTTTTTTAATCCTATATAATAAAAGGGTAATATGCAAATTGACCCTAATGGCCGAACCAGTCGCTATGATGTGCACTGACCATCAGGGAGCAGATACTCAATGCAGGAGCTGCCCCCTGGTGGTCAGTGTGCTCCCATAGGAGGAGCACCACTCAGCCACAAGCCAGGCTGACAGCTGTGAGCATAGCGGTGGTGGCGGGAGCCTCTCCTGCCTCCTTGGCAGCGCTGAGGATATCTGACTGTGGCTTAGGCCCACTCCTCCGAGGGCTCCTGGGCTGCCAGAGGAATGTCTGACTGCGAACCTAGGCTCGATCCCCCAGGGAGCAGGCCTAAGCTGACAGGTGGACATCCCCTGAGGTGTCCCAGACTGTGAGAGGCACCCCTAGGGGCACCCCCCACCCCTCCCTCCCGAGTGCATGAATTTTTGTGCACCGGGCCTCTAGTATTTTTATAAAATGAAAACAAGAGATGACTACAGTGAAAATGACTGGCAAGGATATGAATCAATGGAAATTCACGTATACTGTTCATGGGAAGATACATTGGTTACAACCATTTGAGAAATGTTTTGGCCCAGCTGGTGTGGCTCAGTGGTTGAGCATCAACCCATGAGTGAAGAGGTCCCTGGTTAGATTCCTGGTCAGGTCACATGTCTGGGTTTCAGGCTCAATCCCAGGAGGGGGCATGCAGGAGGTAGTCAATAGATGTCTCTATCTCATGGATGTTTCTATCTCTCTATCCCTCTCCCTTCCTCTCTCTAAAATCATACTTAAAAAGAAAATTGTTTTGGCATAATATCTACTGAAGCTAAACATACACAAACTCTATGTCCCAGCAATTCTACTTTTAGGTATAAACAACATATATCCATGAAAAGACATGTTCAAAAATGGTCATAGCAGCACTATTCATTAAAACCTCAAACTGTTCATTAACAGAGGAATGGATAATGTATGATATAAAAATATATAACAATGAGAAAAAACAATCTAAGATTACACACAACAATATAAATGAGTCTTACAAATACAACATTGTACAAAAGAAGCCAGGCACAAAAGATCACTAGTATATGTTACATAATTCCACTTATATAAAGTTAATAAGCAAGGAGAACGGATTTGTGATGGCAGCGGTCAGGCTACTGGCTACCTTGGGTAAGGGCGATGACTGGGAGGAGGCATGACTGAGGTCTCTGGGGTCCTGGTTCTGTTTTTTTATCTGGATGCTAGTTACAGGGATGTGTTTATATTGTGAAAATTTACTAATGATTGCACATGTCTGATACCTTATACTTTAATTAAAAGTTTATTTCAAGAGAAAAGAGAAGCAAGATAGAAGAGGGAAGGTGAAATAAGAAAAACAAAATCAGCCCTGGCCAGTTGCTCAGTGGTTAGAGCATCAGCCCACGCACCGAATGGTCTTGGGTTTGATTTCTGGTCAAGGGCATGTACCTGGGTTGTAGACTCAATCTCTAGCCTGAAGCAACCAACCAATATATCTCTCTCATATCGATGTTTCTCTCTTTCTCTCTTCCTCCCTCTTTCTAAAAACCAATGGAAAAAATATCCTTGGGTGAGGATTAACAAAAAAATAAAAAGGAAGATGTAAAGAAGTAAGAAGTATCTAGCATATTTATCAAAAATATTTCAAAGTATACATAGTATAACTAGACAGTGAAATCTGTTTTTGCAATGTTTTTCCTTTGTGTTTAATGTTTATGTCTATTTATATAATCATCTCTTGAAATATTTTATAACATGTGAAATAACATTTAAAACATATTATGTTTATTTTTTTATTTTAAAAAACACAAGGAAAAATTCATTATTCCATCACTGAGATCTAATCACTCTTAACATTTTCATGTGTATTTTCTTCTTTTTGTAAAATATATTTTTATTTATTTCAGAGAGGAAGGGACAGGGAGAGAGATAGAAACATCAATGATGAGAGAGAATCACGGATAGGCTGCCTCCTGCATGCCCGCACTGAGAATCAAGCCCACAACCTGGGCATGTGCCCTGACCGGGAATCGAACCGTGACCTCCTGGTTCATAGATTGATGCTCAACCACTGAGCCACACTGGCTGGGTTGATGTGTATTTTCTTAATCTTGATTATGATATTTTTAAAAAATTTTAAAGCAGGGGTGGTGTGTGTGGAGGAAAGCAAAGAAGTGATGAACGTATGGTTTAGGATGATGGTTTTGGGTGGGAGAGGGAAGAGAACAAGATGCAAGAGGGGAAAATACAGGTAGGGAACTATTGATGTTCTTTGTTGTGGATGGTAGAATATCAGGTTTTCATTCATTATTTAAAATGATTCAATTATATGGCAATTTTTAAAATTAAAAATATTTCTAAAATACAAAAGAATCAATGAACAATAAAAATAATTTAAGGAATAAGAGAGCTCAGTGATGTATCAGGACATATAATTAACATACAAAATCAATAGCTTTCATAGACACAAGCAATAACCAGCTAGAGGATATAATGGTAAAGAAAGCCCCATTTATAATAACAAAAAAATTAAATAATTAGGAGTACACTACTAAAATGTGCAAAACCTGTAAGAGAAAATGCTGCTGAAAGACACAAAATTCATATTGAACAAAAGGAAAGTCATAACTGTTTTCAAATAGGACAACTCAGTATCATAAAAATGTCAATGGAACATAATCCCAATAAAAATATTTGCAAGCTTCTTTTTATGGAGTTGGTCAAGTTGATGCTAAAGTTCATAAGGAAAAACAAACATACAGGAATAGCCAGGAACAAAAACTACAAAGGTGAACTAGTCCTACCAGGTATTAAACCATACTGTAAGTCTCCTTAGTTAAAACAGGGTGCTACTGCCACTGGAATAGACATACAGACCAGTAGAGCAGATCTAGGGTAGATCTACCCCTGGGCTAAATCTAAATAAATTTGGAAATACTAAAGGTGGCCTCATAAATCACAGAAGTGAAGATGGACTTTTTAATAAATGCTGCTGGCACAATTAGACTGGCACTTGGAAAAAAGATAAAATTAGATCCATATCTCACACCATACTCATAAATAAACTCTGCACTAATCAAGGAACTAAAGGTACAAAAACAAATTAAATAGAAAATAATTTAAGCTAGAGAAAGTAAGATGAATTCCTCTATAAACCCAGTGTAACACTAGAAAAAGCTTTCTAACACTGGCAAAATCCAAGGGCTATAAAAGAAATGGTTCATTAATTTGACTACATAAAAAAGATTTTAATTGTATGGTAAAATGAAGACAAAGACCTGCCAAATAGAAGAAAACCTTTACAGTATTTATCACAGATAAAGGGCTAATACCCAAAATATATCTAAAGAGCTATCAAAAGTTGAGGGGAAAAGGACCAAACTCTGATAGAAAAATGGGAAGGGGGAGGTCGGGAAGAGATTAACCAAAGAACTTATATGTGTACATGCAAACCCCCAGAAACAGACAATAGAGCGGTGAAGGCCTAGGGGCAGGAGTGGGAAGGGGGGAACAAAGTGGGGAGAAGGGAAAGGGAACATCTGTAATACTTTAAACAATAAAGATACATTTTTACAAAAAGAAAAATGGAAAAAATATAAGAACAAGAAAAAATAAATAAAAATAACAGTAAAGAAAGAAAAGTGCACCAGGCATAGATCAATGATGGGGATGTCACGAGCTGGTTAATCCAGTTTTGTGCACCTGAGGTCCAATTAAAACAACAAGAATGTCCAGAATAGATTTTATGCTGTAATTGAAAGTACGTTTGGTCTTCTGGAGACCTAGAATGATATTAAGACACACTAGGGCACACTGACAAATCAGAAAAAGAAAGGAAGAAAATGAATTTCTTTTCATCCCTAAACCTCACTCAGTTTCTGAATAACAACTCCTACACATGATAAACTTGGCCACCATGATGCAAACATTGCTGCGTCAGAAGGTTTCAGTGTGAACCAGACAAACTTCCCCGTTCCCTTCTGCCTCTAAAGTTCTGTGTTTCAGATTGATGGCCTGGTGTCCCCGAACAGTCTGCTTAAATCCACCCAGTGAATGAGGCAAAGGACGACTTTTCCAGACACTTTCCTCCTAATTACACAGGAAGTTTCCCCTGGGGGTACTTCTTACTGTGTTCAGCCAAACTCCAAATTTACATATTTGTTCGTGTGTTTATTCTCTATCATTATTTATGAAAATGAAAGGTTTAATAGGGGGAAGAAATTGGGGTGAAATAAGAGCAGGAATAAAAAGTAACACCATTCGTAATATTAAAACACAAAAATGCACGCTTTTGGTTTCTGTCTTACCCACATTTGGCTTGCAGTTTCCTAACAGTCAGTGCAGAGAGGGAAACAGGAGATAGAAGATGAAAATGCCTATGAAGTCATTTGGGTCAGTTTTTCCAAGGAAGACCAGTATTTCTGCTCGTTTAGACATACGTCCCCATGGTAGGCTTCCACCAGCATGAGAGCCAATGGTTAAATATCAAGGATGTTTGCAAGTTGGTTGTGAAACCATGATAGCTGGAAATCTGCCATGGTGGGAATATTCAGCAAACACTACAGATCAAGGCGCTTTTACCCTTTGGTTTTGTTTGTTTGCTTGTTTCGCCTTCGGAGAGCACACCACTGCATGTTCCAGTGGCACTTGTAGGGAGACACTATACGAGGCCAGAGTTGCTGCAGGAAAAATGGAGAGAGGCCCAGTGTGCAAGCTTGTTGAGAGCAGCAGAAACATCCCTCAGGAGAAGAGAGTGGGAATATATGCCCAGGGCCAGAGAATGACTGGAGTATGCCTCAGCACTCACCTACCCTACCTCAGTCCTGCCAGCTTTCCAATACTACCCTTTGGAATTTCATACGTGGGCTTACAAAAAATGCTATGCCCCGTGAGGGTCAGATATATCTCCCCATTCAAAATAGAAAGAGACTTGACTTGGGGTGGTGAACACACAATGCACTATATAGATGAGGTATTATAGAACTGTACACCTGAAACCTATATAATTTTATTAACCAATGTCACCCCAATAAATTCAATTTAAAAAAATGTATCCAAAGAAACTGGGAGAGGCTCAGGTGAAGGATTTTATGTTTTCCTCTAGGTCAGCATTCCCCAAGCCCATGTTTCACAGCATGTCACAAGAGTCCTTGAAGGGAAAAGGGGAGCAGTGCAAATGTTCGATGCCAACATAGATTTGGGAATGAGCAGGTTACAGTAAGCAGTTACCTTTTTTTTAACTTTATTTTGATGGTTGGCACTATTACAAATGTCCCATTCCCACCCCTTTGCCCACCTCCACCCAGCTCCCACCCCCCTTTCCCTCTGGCTATCACCACACTGTTATCTGTGTCTGTCTGTTACGTATATATGTTTTTTGGCTAATCCCTTCACCTTCTTTCATCCAGCCTCCCCATCCCTGACAAATGTCAGTCTGTCCCATGTATCCATCCCTCTGTTTCTATTTTGTTCATTAGACTCCACATATAAGTGAAATCATATAGTATTTGTCTTTCTCTAAGCAGTTATCTTTAGGAGGTGAATGTGCCCTTGTGTCCCAGAGTGCACAGCAATTCTCATATTTATTTTACCCCCAGAACATTTTGTGGTGGCACAGTTTGGGACACCAGACCAAAAATACACTCCCTTGGTAGTCAGGGCTCCTTGACAATTTTGAAAGACAATCTGGGACATTATTCCACAGAAATATTTCTTTCCTGCAGGACTTGAAGCTCTGGCATTTTTCTTCTTTTTTAAAAAAAAAATATATTTGTATTGATTTCAGAGAGGAAGGGAGAGGGAGAGAGAGATAGAAACATCAATGATGACAGAGAATCATGGATCAGCTGCCTCCTGCATGCCCCCAACTGGGGATCAAGCCCACAACCCGGGCATGTGCTCTTGACCAGAATCAAACCCAAGACCCTTCAGCCCATAGGCTGACACTCTATCCACTGGCCAAACCGGCTACGGCTGGCATTTTTTTTTTTATGACAACATGACTTGCACGTCTGCTTTTCACCTGAACCATTTCATTAAGCCTGTGGGTGTCCACACATCCGTCAGCAGAGCTGACTTAAGGGAAACGTTTCAGGACATCAAATTTCTTAACTCGCGGCCTGTGTGGGACACAGGCATTGGCCATATCAAAGCCCCAAAGCCAGTGTACATTTCAGCTCACGAGGTTCTGGAGCAGAGAATGTGCATTTGTTGTCATTTTTTAACCTTGAGTTTTTACTCCCACCCCTCAAATCCCATTCTGTTTTTTTATTCTTTTTCTGTCTTTCCCTTTCTCCTTGAGCTAGCCCTATAGACTCCTACGATGGTTTAGCATGTCTTCAAACTCCACACATGCATTCATTCACTCAGTCACTTAGGGGGCCCCTCCGTGTTCCAGGCCACAAACGAGACAGACCAGGCTCTGTCCTCAGGGAGCTCATAGTACAACATTTATAAGTGTTTGTTTCCTGTCCTACTTATTGTCTTTATTTGCTTTGTCTTGGCCGTTTCTCCCCACTTTGCTGGGTGCCCATGCTGCTCCCGCCCACCCTGGTTCATCCTCTTTCCTCCCTTCCCTGATAGCTTTTCCAATGACTAACAGGAACCCAGCTCAGCTGGTTTTTATCACGCTCCTGTCCTTGCATTTTTCCGACTCAATTAAGCCATTACCCGGGCTAAATGAGGCATGGACTCTCCAAAAGTCACACCTGTTGTCAGGGAGATGGAGGGTAAACCTGTGCAGCTGGCGGGCAGAGGCAAGTAGGCTGGAGGGAGGCAGTCAAGTGTGACCAGAAGTTTGTGTCCCCTCAGTGCTGGCCCTCATTTTATTTTTTATTTTTATTGAATTTATTGGGGTGACATTGGTTCATACAGGGTGTCCTCATTTTCAACAACATGCCCCTTGCTTTAATGCAGAAGGAATGAAGTCTGATACAGAACTGGGGAATGGTCACATTGGTGATGACAGATGAAATACCCCTAATTCTTTGGCAAATGTGCACCGGGTGTGCTTAAAAACCCACATTGTGGACTTGTGCTCAGCAAGAGGTAAAAACAAAAACAAACACGCTATAATCTGAGCCAGGTACCCACACAGAGTTTTGGTTGAACTTGCTCAGGGTTTCCCCTGTCCACTCACATTAAAACATACACCTTTCTGTCAGAGTGGCTTCCCACCTTGCTGTTCCTATTCTTTGTGATGCATGTGACAAAAGAGGGCACTGATTACAGCACAATCAACCAGAGACAAATCAGCATAGTTCCCCAGAGAAGATAAACCATCTCTATTGGGAATACATTTTGGTTTCATAATCACCTTTTGCTAGGCAACCTAGAGTTTTTATGTCTGCAGTCTAGGAATTGAGAAATCATAGATTTTTGAGCTTGCCGCACCTCTAATTTACTGAGTGGTTTTATGTTCCGAGGTCTATGCCTCGGTTGCCTCTAGCTGAAATGTGGGCAAAATCATTCTGCTCTAGAATTACACAACTTCCAGGAATTGTAAAGCTCGGGGTGGTTTTTACTTGGATGAAACTTGAAATAGTGCAGTGTTCGATCTAACCTTGCTTTGCTATCCTCTGTTAATCTGTCCTCAGCTCTGGAGCTTGGATGAGCCATCCAACTTGTTGGACAAATGCAAGTTCAACATGTATTTTTTGAGCATCCATTCAGTGCCAGGTTCCTTGTTCAATTCTGGGGATGCAACTGGGATCATGATGATCAGGAAGGTTCCCTTCCTTTAGGAACCTTCAGTCTTGTGGGGTGACCCCTTCCCTATTCCGCCCTAGAATTGCTCAACCAGCTTCTAGTTTTTCCTGATCATGTTTCACTCATTCATTCAGAAAATATCTGTGCAGCATCTATTAAGTTCCAGGCACTGTGCTTGGTGCCAGGCTACAATGATGAAGAAAAGAGACAAACCATACCCTCAGGAAGGTTCCAGTCCTCACTTGAATTAATTCTCTCTCCTGGCAGCCACCAGAGAGAACATCAATCTTCCCTCTGTGCTCCCTCAACACTTAGTTTATGCCTCTTCCTAATATTTGCATCACTGTAATTATAATGCGTCCTTTCCTCTCCTTTTAAGCCATGAGTACACTGAAGTTAACAATCTCAACTTTTTCCCCCAAGTGCCTTACACTCCCTTGTGTCTAGCACATAGAGGAGTTTAATAAATGTTTTTCAAGTAAATAAATAATCACATGAATTTAGAAATTCACAAATCTATGGAACCATAGACCAGTCTGCCTTGACCTTTCATCCCACATCTCTCTCTCTCTCTTTCTCTCTCTCTCTCTCTCTCTCTTTCTCTCTCTCTCTCTCTCTCTCTCTCTCTTTTAAGTATGAGAGAGAGATAGGAGGGGAGAAGGAGAGAGAGATAGAAACATCAATGATGAGAGAGAATCATTGATCAGCTACTTCCTGCACGCCCCCTACTGGGATCGAGCCCACACCTGGGCATGTGCCCTGATCAGGAATCAAACTGGTGGCCTTTTGGTTCCTGGGTTGACGTTCAACCTCTGAGCCATATTGGCAGGGCCATTCCACATCTCTTGGATGAAGAACTCATTGACCCATCATCTGTCAGTACTGGAACACTCCTTACAATTTCAAGGACCTTCTAAACATAAAACCAGCTGGTCCATGGATCATTTCTTCTTCCAAATGTACCTGTCATTGAGATAAAGAACAAATAAAGCTTTAGCTTGTGTTTACAGTACTCTTTTTTGCAGGAAGGCAAATATGATTACATATGATTTAAATGAAATAAACTTATAGCAAGGAGAACAAATGAGTTTATCTGTGACTCTTGGATAGATACGGTTAATACAGTTGCAGTAAGGAAAAATATAATAACAGTGGCTTAAACAAGCTAGAAGCTTTTTTTACTCTGTCATGTAAAAGTCCATATGGAGGTTCTGCTCCATGAAAGCCTTCCCGCATGGCACTGAGTTCCCTGGGATATGGCTCATGGTTCAAGATGGGCTCCAGCTATCACTTCACCTCCATACAGCAGAGTGGAGGAAAGGGGGACGAAGAGACAAACAACAAGCACCAACTCTCTCTTAAGCAAAGGTTCCTGGAAGCTGCCACAGGGCACATCCCATTGGCCAAAATGTAGTCCTATGACCACACATAATTATAAAAGAAGTTGGGGAAAGTAGTCGTTTTATTTTGAACAATCACTTGTCCAACTGAAAACTATTTTACTATGGCACAAAGGGAGTATAGATGTGAAGGATACAATTAGAATTATATCACAAATACTAAAACTGAAGTGTTAGTGATTATTCAAGAACTTTTGTATTCTCACTATTATAGGCTGAGGTGACAATAATGAATTCCAATTGTTCATCCACAGTGTTATAATCATGCTTGGTACTGCTCTGGTTGTCCATAGCTAGGAGCAGGAAAGAGTGAAGAAGAAAGAAAAAAAAAGCTTTTGCAATAAGGAAGTTGGGGTGGAGGTGATGCACTGAGGAAAGGAATGAAAGAAGGAAGGCAGAGTAGAAAGAGACGGTAGAATCAACAAAGTAGTACAAAGTGATTGGATATTGGAGGAAAGGGAGAGGAGGGACCTAGAATGATTCTCAACTTTGAAAGAAAATTAGACCCTGGTAACTGGACTAAAAAGGGTGGTTTGGAGACTACATTAGACTGATGGAGTTAACTACTGCAAATTGACCTGAAATCTCCCCTTCATCTATTATTTCTTGCCATGAGTTTTCTCTTGAATGGACTAATGAAGTTAATAAACTTTTCTAAGTAGTTAATCTTTCACAGGAAAAAATTAACAGGTCTTAGTGACTTACCCAAGCCAGTTATAATGTTCCCTCTCTTAATTCAGTACACTACACAGGACTCCTTAAAATTTAGTTCTTGGGGCATTTTTAACTCAATGTCAGAATTTCTCACTTGACTAAGCTGACTATTTGGAGAATCTATCCCCGCAACTGGAAAGTAAAGTTGGTGCTGCTGCCCTCTTTACATTGTGAAGTTTAAAATACATTGAATGTTTAAAGGACCTGCCTCATGACTGGTTCAGTAAATGCTAGTTTCTGTCTCCCTCCAAAGTGCATTTTCGAATGCATTCATACAAACATTTATTCAGTGGTTACTATTTCACACTGTGCTAAGTGCTAGGGAGAAAAAATGGAATTTAGTCATTGAAAACAAAGTTATAATATTTTTTCTCATTTCTGGATGTTGAGGTAAAATGCAATCCTCTACACCAGAGTGCCTGCCCCTGGACTGGGAGATTCTGAGAGCAGAGAACAGGCAGGTGTTTGTTACTTTTTATCCCTGGGCCTTAGCATGTGTGTTTATTAAATGTACTAGAGGTCTGGTGCACAAAAATTTGTGCACTCGGGGGTCCCTCAGCCCGGCCTGTGCCCTCTCGCAGTCTGGGACCCCTCGGGGGATGTCCACCTGCTGGCTTAGGCCTGCTCCCCGGGGGATCAGGCCTAAGCTGGCAGTCAGACATCCCTCTGGCAGCCCAGGAGCCCACAGGGGATGTCCACTTGCAAGCGGGGAGCAGGCCTGAGCTGCAGTCGGACATCCTTAGCGCTGCTGAGGAGGCGGGAGAGGCTCCCGCCACCACTGCTGTGCTGGCAGCCCTCAGCCTGGCCTGTGGCTGAGAAGAGCTCCTCCTGTGGGAGCGCACTGACCAGGGGGCAGCTCCTGCATTGAGTGTCTGCCCCCTGGTGGTCAGTGTGGGTCATAGTGACCAGTCATTCCCAGTCGTTCTGCTGTTAGGGTCAATTTGCATATTACCCTTTTATTATTTAG